>NC_045570.1:6597500-6928055 GCF_009819795.1 Aythya fuligula | reverse complement strand
GTTGGTGTGGTTTTTGTTTTTTTTTTTTTTTTTTTTTTTTTTTTTGTTCTCCTGCCTGGTAATGCAAAACAATTGTCAGTGCCATTTATTCAGCCAGTTCAGCTGAGGTTATGGTGACTGAGCAGCCAAGGCTGGTGGAATCTGTCCCAGAGAGCAATACCAACACCCTTATTTGTCCTGCTATCTACAGTACAGGAAATACTTGTTTTTACTGGAGATTTCTGCCTCTTCCTACCTGAACTTTGAATAGTTGAGTGAACAAGACGCAGGGACGATAGTAATATGACAGGCCACAAAGGCAAGTTTAGGAGATGTCTCCAGCTGTGTGGAGATGAACAAGACAGACAGAGAAGAACGTGAAACGCAACATTTTTTGAACTGACCCATAAGGAGAACAGAAAAAAAACACGACATGCCATAGTGCTGGATTATCAGAAACAACGTGGCATGGTCAGGGGGTGATTGGGATAACAGCAGGTACTGTTTGGTGTGGTCTAACTGGCAACATTTGGGGCAGAACTAAATACAGAGCCAACAGGCTGCTAAAATACCTGCTGTACTTGTGCAGCTTACTGGAGGTGTAAGAGGCCATTTCTCTCCCTCTGTAAATGGTGGAGCTAACAGCTCCGGTGCTGCGGTGTGGGATGGGGACTGGTCTCATGGGGGTGGTGATCGCTGTCACTGGGCACTGCAGAGGTGCCATTGTCCCCCTAAGGTCACGGCTTTATAGGTTCTGAGCCTCATGATGCTGTTTCCTCGCTGTGCTGGGCAAAATGCAGGCAAACGGGCAGGGCTTCATCCTGTTTAGCCACGCTGTGATCTGCAATCTCAGCCCAGTCTGCCTGTCTTCTGCGTCTCCTGCCACCAGCAGCAGAAAGCTGCAGGTACTTCTGCCTCCTAGCAAAGTACAGCTCCCGTGGCTGATGTCTCCTTGCCTTTCGAGGCAGTGCTAAGGAATCTGCCCATTGCTCGTCAAATTCTTTGGCATCTGCATTTGAAGGCTTGCTTTTCAGGAGTCCCCAAAACTTTTACATCTGGAGAGGTTTCTGTCTGAGGATCAGACAGTGTTACAAGCAAAATGGGAACTCTCTAATGCATGGACAGGATGAAATGAGTACCCTGCTAGTTAGCCTGATGTCTGTAGCGGCTTTGGGTATAAAGCTACTGGCAAAATGTCAGCAGGTGAAGTAATGGATAGTTTCTTGTGCACTACCAACCCTTTGCTGTGTATCAAAACTCTTCTTCAACGAGACATGAGGTTACTGACGGTGTCACTTGTGTTACCAGCAGAGAATGCTGCCATGCTCCACTTAGGAGCACTTGCATACATCAGTACATCTCACTCTTCACCAAGATGTGCAATGCTGAGATCTGAACTGAGGCTGGAGTTGCTTCTTTGCTCATATTTTATGGAGCACATGAACTTGATTTTTAAATTTTTAATTCTAACACATCTTATTAAACGTGCGAGCATGGAGAAGCACCACCAGTCAAAGACATCGTTATTATATGCATGGAGGGTTATCTTCTGCCTTTCTCCCCTCATCATTCATTAATGATGCACAGAGGCTTGTCATTTGTCTTTTCAATTCTTTGACTCTATTTTATTGCTCATATTTTATGACACTTGGAGAGCTCTTTAGCAAGCATTCATCATCAGCCTTACATACCCACGGACATACCACCCCTGTTAGGCCAGCAAATGCACCTTTGGTTCTCTTGGTGTTTCGCTTATGGACTTAGTCTAACATCAAGTTCTTAATGATGCTGTTTCTTTCAAGTGTTAATTTTCTAAGATTAATAAAACCAGAAACTAACCCGTACAGCCCACCTTTAGGTCATTTCATAGCTGCTTATCCCTCCGTCCACACCAGGTATACTCATTCGAACCTGGGCAGTCACTCCAGTTTACCATTCAGATAGCGACCCTAGCGTGATTAAGATGTTGCCCAGCCTTTGTAAAGCTGTCAGATAGAAATGTCTTCTGCCAAATACGCTGGCTGTGTGTCTTTGCCAGGCACGCTGTGGTCCCCTGGGAGCAGCGAGGAGACCATTAAAGCGGCTCTGACTTCCACCAGCCACTCTGGAAAGGCCCCCAAGATGCTCTGATCATGGAGTGGTTGCGTTTTAAGTTTTTCAAGCTCAGTTTAAAGAGCTTAATCAAACTTTCTGACACAACTGGCACACATTAACATTTTTGAGCTGTAAACACACAAAACCAGGAATTTCTAATTGCCAGTAATTAAAGTGTGTGGTTGGTTTTGAAATGTTTTCCTATTTTGAAGGAGTCTGAAGTGGTACAGCTCCCCAGTGACGTTCCCAAGGAGACAGAGGCCTGCCTGAGGCTGCCTCTCAAAAGGTAATAGGGAAGAAAGTGGGCTGTGTACTCATCCTGCATAAACATTTGAGCTGAGGCTGCTGTTGTGTGTGTTTGTAGAAAAAAAAAAATAATAAAAGCTAATGCATGTTTTTTATTCAAAAGTTATTAGCTCCCCGTGCAAATGTCCCTTGCTGCCTGATAGGACATGTGAAAGGGTGCCAGCGTGTGGCAGCTTTTTGCAAGGGAAGCACCTCACTGGAGAGGTTCAAAAGCTCAGAAACACAACCTGTACTGTCCCAGCAGAGTGTGGGTGGTTTCCATCACTTTATTGAAAACATTCACCACTGAAATGTTCTTTGGACTAGAGCTAACTCTGAATTGCTCTGAGAGGATCCAGAGACCTACCAGTCAGGGGCCAAGTTCTGTGCATTTCCTCCGAGCTCTTCTGCGCGCAGAGGGAGGCAGTGCTCTGGTGCTGCAGTGCTTTATCCAAATGCTGACCACGAGAGGGAGGGGGAAACGTCTCCTGGGGGATATGATACACCAGAACTGTCTCGGCTTCCTCTGGAGCATCTGGTGCTAATGACTGCTAAGAGGAACTTGATAGGGGGCACAGCCTAATCTAATATGGTAATTCCTAGATTTTCATGATAGTCTGATGCTTGACAAAAGCCATTGCTGCTTTTCTCCTCTCCTTCCACACGCTCGCAGACAATTCTTGCATAATCTAGTTTGAAAAAAGAGCAGAGCTGCCGAGCCAGGGCTTGGCAGTCCGTTCTCTGGGGATGCACTTTCAAGTATTTTTGCTTCTGAGAGTGGTATTTCTGGTGGCCACATCACAATTCAGTTTTCAAGTGCTTGTCTTTTATTATCTCTCACAGGGTTTCTTGATCTTCCTGTCTCTTTTAGTCAGTTCAAAAATACGGTAAGAACAGCCTTTATTGTGGTACTCTGGCACTTCTGTTTTCAGTTTCAGCTATAGTGAGGAAGCCCAGAAGGGCTTTTTATTTTGGAAGAGATTAACCATTTGGAGTCTGAATTGGTTCAGCGACTGTGGGTGGTGTTTCTTACTCTGAAGATTCAAATTGGAAAAGTCAGACATAATCTAAAGTTTCTGCACTTATATCAACATGAAATGCATTCCAAAATGTTTATATTTAGGTCATTAAAATGTTTGCCACAGCAGTACTAGCAATCCAGTAATGCAAGCAGGACCTTCTTCTACAGGCTGACCCGTCAGTAAGTGTATGCTCCCATGTCATGTGTGTGCAGAGAATGGGTGAGACCTTGAGAAGGAGTTTGGCAAGGGGAATTATGGAGCCACGTTTCCTCATTTGCCATCTTTCAACTCTGCTTCTGCTCCATGCCAAAGAACTAGACCTTCAATGTAGCAGAAGCACTATAGTTAACACATGCACCAGGACTGTGATTGCTTTAGCTGTAGCTGTCGTGTTTCCTCCAGATACATATCTGTGCCAGTGGAAGGAGTAAATATATTAAAAACGTATCTGACATCCTGACAAATGGAAGAGAGAGTAGTTTACCAAGAAGATTAGGTTTATAACTAAGTACTTACAGGCCAAGTGTGCTGAAGGATTAAATTTAAAGTCTTAAATTCCAGTCACTTCATTACTCTAAGACATTCAGTAAGTATGCGTTCTCCAGAGTGTCCATTTCCTGCTAGCTGCGCGCAGTCACCTATCAAGAGGAGAGATGTTAAATGCATTTCCATGCAGCCTGGATTGGAAAAGAACAAGGCTCAGAAGCTTGACAAAGCATTTGTTCCCTAGTAAGAAGAATTGATGCACAACTTCTGCTTTATTGGTTGGTGTCCTATTTTGCGTTCTCCAGACAAGGGAGCGTGGGGTTACAGATTTCACACTGGGTTTGACAGTACAAAACTGCCCCTGCTAGCGGAGGACATGCATTCTGCAAGACTTTGGATCACTGTGATAAAATGACTCAGGTGTTAGCAATTCTGCTACTTCCTTTGGAAGACTGTTCCACAGCTGAATAAACATTACTACAGGAGCTTTTCCTGCTATGCTTTCCTTTGGAGAAGTAAAACTGCTCCTGGTCCCCCTTGTTCCATAGTGCAGAATTGTAGTGGGATCGTTGGGAAATGGTGTGAAGGTGTTTGGAGGGGAAACAGAGAAAGTCTAAATGTGTGGCAGATAAAACGTGTACTGGAGATAGATGCTTTTAAAGCTAAGCCAGACACTAGTAGAATAAATACAAAATGTCTGTTCTAATGAAGGCAGCTGTAGAACATCAGACACATGGCAATTACGGGATGGTGATGTTTTCATTTATACTTCTGCTTCCAGAAGCTTCCACTTGTAGGCAGAATCCATTGAGTGGCAACACTAACTAGACACTAATCCTCCACTTACAGTCAAGCAAATTGCTTTTTAAACAGCAAGTCTAGAAAGAGCAGGACTCAGAATGTCCTGCTTCAAGCTTTTCCATGGCATTTTTCAAATTCCAACTCTGACACTTCGAAGTCCAGACCAGAGCTCCCCCATCAGCCTTCCTGACACCACGGAGTACTTATCCAGGGGTTACTCAGGAAGGGGCAGTGCATCTGCCCCAGCTACGTGCAGCCAGGCTCTGGCTTCAGGGCTAGAAGCAGGTCCCTGACAGTCCAAGCAAACTGTTAGAAATAAGGAAGGGATTCCACGGTCTCGGCAAAAGTTGCTTGCAACCAGGATCCAGGGGTTATCAGCCCTGCTTCTCTTGTATCCCAGGGTAATGACAATTTTTCCACTTAAAGTACTTCAATGAACATAATCACACACACTCACTGTATGTGGTTTGTAATACTCTGACTCCTCATCTCATGTTTGCAAAACCACAAATCAGAATGCTATTTTTAGATGGAGACACTGTCTTGGATTCATACTGAGTATAAATATTTATAAGAATATGGAGCCCAAATAATTCAAGAATGTTAAATTCATCTAAATACTTCCAACACGTGGGTGAAGTTAGTTGGCAAGTAAAAAAGGTAGAAGTTAATTTCCCCATTCTCTTACTAGAATTTGCTGAAGTTACAGTTAATATATATTTTCCAGACTTGTATTTACCCAGAGATCATTTATAGCAATGGCAGAAAAAGAGACCTTCTAAAGATTGACTGTTGCGATCTATTTTGCGTCCTCTGTGTCAACCAGTGCAAGACAGTTTACAGGCAGTAAGTACTAATGAAGGCATCACGAACATCTGAAGTGATGCTAACATCTCTCGAAGTTTGTTACAGCCAAAAGTGGGTGACTTTCAGCCACCAACCACCTCTCCTGCCAACACGCGTAGTGCATATCAGCTGGAACCATGTGTAGCTGAAAAACCCTAATGCTTTCACTCTTAGGAGGCATCTGAGTCACGCTTTCTTCTGAAAAGGTTCTTTGCTGAAGTGTCAGGAGAAAGGAACCATGGTAAGTGTTATCAGACTTGGTAAACGATGGTGACACAACGGAGTAGGGTGTAAGAAGGAAATTGCACATTTTTCTCCTTCTTAAAAACTCAAAGTTAGTCCAAGACAAACAGGACCTGTACTCCGCTCACACTGACTGCAGAATTACTTGCGGAAGACTCACGCAAACATGCACACAGCGAAGGGAAAGCGCTTAGAGAGCAGCCAGTGCCTGCTGCTGCCCCTCGGTCTGCAAGCTCTCCTGTGACCTGAAAGCTACATTGGAAATTTTGTGCTTCCTTTGATTGTCTTATGGTGAGCGTGCAAAACTGCTTCACCAAACCATGAGGAGATCCAAGAGTGGTGGCTGGTTAGAACTGCCAAGTAGGCTGTGTTTTCTCAGGTGCTTGACTTGCTCATTGCGAGCACGTATGGTGATGAAAGCTCTGACACTACAGGTCTGTGAGCTCTTTTGAGAAAGAAAGATTATGAACCACCTCAAAATCAGGGTGTCAAGGTGAGCTGGCTGAATATATATTGTTAAGCAGTGAAATACAGCCTATGCAGTTGGTGTTCACAGCCCACAGGTAAGATAAGAAATGTTTATGTCAATGAGTGTACATAGAGTTGTGATAAATAATGCCAGATCTGATCCTAACTCCAGTACGAAACTTACCGAGTCCATGTAAGACAGGTCAATCAGTTGCTGTTAAAGTGGTCTAAATGCATCCTCCAGCTCTGGCAGCCCCCGAACCATACTCTTAGAAGCCTATAAGGTTTGTACGAGGAAAAATCGGTCTGTACATTTCTTGTCTCTGATATACTTCCCTAAAAGGTGCTGTAGACTACCAGAGACAGCCAAAACAGATAAATGAGACTTTCTTTAAGTATTGTGGCATTTCTTAAGTTGTTAAACTAAAGGTGCCACTAAATTTAAGCTTAGGTCCAAGCAGGGATATGAATACAAAGACTGGGAACCTGGAGATGCCTCTTGGCATGAAGTGGGGAACATTTTTACATGCATCTTTGTGATCTTCATTGGGGGCAGCACTACTGTGCAAAAAGGTTCAGTTTCTCAGGCTTAGCAGAAACCCACCACACTGATCTTTTTAGATCAAGACCATTTTCTGTTGTATGAATGCACAAATTGGAAGCAGACCTGAGAGGATAGGTATAATGCCTATAATAAATATAGCTATTATAGGTCGAAGAGAGGCATTCTGCACCAAGAAATGAATGAAACAAAGGCTTGCCTCACAGCTTATAAGTAGCTCCATAGAAAAGCAAGCAGACAAGCCCTAGGTATGCGGTAGATGATGATCCCCCTAGGTATTCTGCTGTCGGGTACTATCTGGATGCAACATCAAAGAGAAAAAAAAGCAGTCACCACAAACAGATGCTGATAAATTGTTTTATAACTGCCTAGTGTAGCGTTTAGGAAATTAGCAGGAGATCCTTTTCTTTAATACTTGGTGACACACACTCAAAACCCGCAGTACATCTGATTTCTAAGGCTTCAAATGATGGCATGCATTTCTCTGCCACCCAGAACATAAATAAATATGAAAATGCCTCTTTATCTAAGTCTGATTATGGCCTCAGTTCTGAGCAAGACGGAGGAGATTAAAGCCTGATGCTTCTGTGTACAGCCTAAGGCACTCGCACAGTGGGAGGACGGCGGTCCCCTTGTTCCCTGCACTGTTCCAAATGCCATAAACGTCTCTGTTGCTGCAGTCACTTGCTGCCATGTAAAGATCACTCCGCTCCTCTGCATCAACTTTGCTAAGTGCTTGTTCTTATTAGCCTGAACAGTGACAATTTGTTATTGTGGGCTGCTCTGGGACATTTCCCTCTCTAGTAGTACCTTGTTTGCCAAATCTACATGTTATTGCTTTTGTCTGTTCAGTGCCGGCTGCTTGTGAGGATAAAGTTAGATTTTATTTTTTCACTTGGACAATTTGTAGCTTTAGGCTAAATTCTGTTCTCAGTTACATCTGATGAGATGAAGGCTAGCTTGTAGTCATATCATCCAAATATCCCCCCTCCTTCACTTACATCAGGGTAATTGCAGGCAGAGCTGATCACTCAGCCTTGGATGTCTCTTGTTTATTGAAATGCAACAAAACATCTTCTCTGTTAGGTTTATTTTTAGAGTTTTCATGTAAACATTAGGACCGTCTAGATCTTTTAGGCATTATTGGAGTAACTTAAGTAAACAATCAAGTTATTTTCCAGGTAAAAGATAGCAGAGCCATTTGCTGGACTAAACCAAACCTGTCTGGAGCCACTTCTGGCATAGAAAGCCGAGGGCAGGTATGTTCCTAGTAAGGAGGTTTGGCTAGATGAAACTATCAGTGAGCTCACAGAAGCAAACAGAGGCCTTATGTCTCCAAGAGCACTCTTCTGTGCTATCTGCTCCACATCCTTAGTAATCAGTGAGGAGGGAGATGTGCTTAAGATTTCCTTGCCTTCTTTTGCTATCTGTTTCTCTGGAGAAATAGAACAATTCTCTTACAAAGCAACAAAGCGTTGACTTTTAAGCAAGCAAGACACTTATAAACCAAACATGACCAAGAACTGAACTGCACGAATGCCTTCAGCTCCTGAGCATCCCTGTGGTAGCTGACAATGGCACTGTGCTGACTTAGAGCAGGGCAGATGAGACCATTGTTCCCCAGGTGATTTGTTGCATTAGGTCTCAGCGAGTAAGTACATCTACAGGGATGTCCTCAGCTGCTTTATCTCAACATGAGCTCCATTAAAGTCAAAGGAAATTGAAATCACTTGAGCTACCTCCATTTGCAGCAGCTGAAAATCTAAGTGATAATCTGTATTTTAGGCAGAGCTAAGGTTTCTTTTCCTTTTTCCAGAAAGGTTGTGTTGACTTGGGTGGAGTTCATCTTCACAAAGTTAGAGACACTTTGTGCCTTTGAAAAAAATATCTGCTAAAAGTAGATTTTATTCAGTAATGGCTCTTTTTAGTGTCAGTTTTCTTGTGTGCCTCAAAGACAACATGAGTATGTAGAATTTTTCAGAGGGGTTTTGCTCAACTTTTCTCCAGTTAGAGAACAAAAGACTTTTACACATCTCTAAAATAAAATTTAATTTCGAACAGAGAGATTCTGTATTTCTGGTTTTAAATAGAAGCTAGTTCTTCTCTTCAGTTACTAATTGAAAAAAATATTTTCTTTTGATTTGGGATTAAGTTGGTGCCTATATAACACTGAAAACCATTATGAGAATGAAGCCATATAGCATACCTTTGTTAAGGTCAGCAGCCTCACGCTAGTTTATTCTGGTTAAAAATCCAGTCTCAAACATTTGTCCCAAACACAGAATTTAGGTAACTGTGTATGTTTCTCTAAATGCATTATAATAAATTTTATAGATCAACATTATAAAATGAAGTGGATAGTTATTTGCTAACGTAAGGCTACTGACTAATAAACTACATTTGGGACAATGATGTTCCTGGTAGCAATTGTCATTCCTTCAAAAGTAAGCATTTGGTTGCAGGCTGAGTTTGTAGGTATCTTACTTTTTTCTCCTACTTAGCAGATCTTAAACAAAACTGCAACCTGAGACGAGGTGAGTAACTGCATTTCTGGGTTTAGGTGCTCTTGTGATGTCTCAGTGATAAACTGCCTTGACCATTGGGTGACCTTAAGCAAACCTCAGAAAATAAAATCTGACGTGGCAACTTGAAAACTTTAAATTTTTCTCATTAGGTTAATTAAGTGTTGTGCAGTGTGCGAGTCTTGTTAAAGATAAATCATGATTGTGGCCATTTATTTATTTTAATAATACTCTTATAATTGAGCCTGGGCTGATTATTATCCTACATTGCAGTTCTGCCAGGAGACCCTGGAGGTACTGCAGACACTATAGCTGAACTTCTCAACATTTGAGAAGAAAACAAATGGAATCTTTCCTAACAAAATATAATGTTTCAAGTATTTTTGTCCTGCTTAAAAATTGTGTCTTTTACTGGGGAGGGAGATTGATGTAATCTCAGTGCAAAGTTCAGACTTCAGTCAAAGCAGCTGATTCTGAACCCACGTGTTTTCATTATTCCTTATTTCCTCTATGCAGTTTATTTGGGTTACTTCTAATGAGTAGGAGCATCCCCACTAGGTTGCTTATGTAGGCAACTTAAGTGATACCATGATGAACTCCCCCTCACTGCTACAAACCTTAATTTAGGCTCCTCTGCCTTCCTTAGGAACAAGCTTGGCTTCCAGACTCAGCTCTCTGATGAGAGAAAGTTATCACAAATTACTGCAGGGTTTTGGGAAGCATAAATTCAGTGCAGATTTCTTAATGGTGCTAAGTACCTAAATTCTCAACATGAAATGAACAAAGCTGGGAGGATTCCTGACTGTATTTTCAGTTTCACGATGCCCACGTAAGGGAAGCCAGCTTCACCTAAAGCCCTGTCAGTAAGTGCATGCCTACAGTTGTGGAGCTGAACTGAACGCTTTGGTGCTGGCTCGGTTTGAAAAGCAAAGCTTCGACAGTAGTTCTGGCATTGTCTTGGAAATATTCTTGAAAACTGTTGTGTTACCACTCTGTTTGTGATTTACAGTGTATAAGTAGTAATCTCTGCTAACCATGGGGTGCAGATTTCTATGCAGATGTAAAATATTGCTTAGTTTAGCAGTGAATGCTTTGAAGAGTATTTGTGTATGGTTTCATGGTGGATACCATAAGCGTTAAGGTGACTAGGAGCTGATGCGCAGCTCAGTGATCTCACTTCAAGTGGTGGTGCAAATGCAAAGTTATGAACCTAGGTTGATGGAGACGAGAGAATTCCACAACTGGAGGTTTTTCAAGTTAGGAAAGCTGCCAGTTGCAAACTGAGTTTTCTGAGCCTGCAGAAAATTCTTTTCTTTGGGTCTTTCAAGGCATTAAGTGATCAAATCTTGTAGCAATGGAGTCGATCGGTAGATCTGTCTGTTTTGGCACTACGTGGTCATCCCGGACTTAAGTGTAACTGGGAACTATGGAAATTATCCAGAGCTTATGGGAGTCACCTGTGTATTTCTGAACAAATCTGGTACATTCCAGCACAGAGGAATTACAGATACCTTAATGTAAACTGTGGTAACTGCTGGTGATTATATTTCCTGGAATCACAGAATGGTTTGGGTTGGGAGGGACCCTTAAGGCCCACCTTGTTCCAACCCCCTGCCGTGGGCAGGGACGCCCCCGTTAGACCCAGTTGCCTACTTATGGTGCAATTCCTTGAACATAATGCTCAGAAACATAAATCTTCCATAACCCTACATTAATTTTTAGAAAGTTTTCATCAGCAGTCCCCTGAAACCACGCAAGAAATAATGCTGCAATTCATTCTGCAGACAAAAAAAAAAAGGAAAAAAAAATCAAACTCTTATACAACACTTTTTTTAGAGGGTTTTATTTATTTTAAAAAGTCAGCTGTAGCCTTTTGGGGATATAGATGAGTGTCAGCTCAGTTAGGGAAGTTAACCAGTCGGTCCATCAATGCACCCTAAGACCGTTGTGATTTTTTGCATCTTTTTATTGCTGTTGCTGGGCCAGTTAAAGTAGGTTTATCAGGTTCTAGATCTCTAGCTGCTAGTCTGTGCAATTTCTATCTTCTGTAATTGTACCTTACCATTTTCTTCTATTTTCTGTGTGAATCCATATTGACCTGCAGACAAATTACTCTGCTGTTTGCACATTTTAGTTTAGCTTTATTACTGATCTGCTGCTAGAGGAGTTTAAGTGGCTGTGACAGATCTTGCAGGTTTATTTTATTTTTTTTGCAAGGAAGAACCAGTGTCAAAAGGGAAAAAGGTTTATTTGTCAAATGGCTGTATCTTTTAAGAAAGTCTGGGTATTTGTTTGCAGGCTATAGCTAGGTTATAGAGTTGCCTTCCCTTCCTCTGGTTAATTTGACCCCAGCAGTTCAGCAGAAACATAAACACTTGGGAGCTCAGGACGCAGAGACACCCCTAGGCTTGGGGTAATGGTGGTGGTGCCACAGCCTGCAAGGTTACGAGGTGGCAGCGTTTCCCCCCCCCAGTTAGCTCTGCTTTTTGGGGTGGGAGGCATAAGACGGTGTTTCATTGGGAAGGAATGTCCTGGTGTTGGGCAACGTGCGACAAATGTCTAGCTCAATAAATTGCTGCACGCTTGCCAAAACTGTAAAGCAATTTAAGGCACCTCTGCGAAGCCGGGGAAATGTTAAAAGCTGTTTTATCAACAGCAGCAAAAAAAAAAAAAAAAAAAAAAAAAGGCGTGAAGGAAATTAAATGGCACTTTTCCATGACTGTTCGCATATGAAGGAGACAGAGGAATTGAGATGTCTTGGAGTACTTGTGTATTTTCAGTAATTGGCCGGTACAACCACAACTCTCTTTTCTCCGAAATGTAGGTCAGTGCCTGACAGTTCAGGGTCCCGTAATGGACACCCGAAACCTTGGCTCTGTTTAACATCAATCCAAGCCGTGTGATTTAGGCCTGTCCTTAGGCTGCTGGAGTTTGTTATTGCAGCCTTTCAGACAATTCAAGTCAGATGTGGCTTTTTCTGGTGTAAAGCTAGTATGGGATAGAGGGATTTAGTTTATCTTCAGGATTATTTTACACACTTCCCTTCCCTGACTTTAAACACAGGCTATCTTTAAATATTTTATTGCAATGCAGAGGAAAATATTTGGCATAATGGCTACAATGGCAGTCAGGATTTAAGGGGCTCCGTTACCCGAGTGCCATCTCGTTACTTGGAGCAGTTGATGTGACCTCTGTGCTCTTTCAGAAAAACAAAAGAAAAGGAGGGAGGCAGGTACGAGGTCACATTAAACTTAAGGTAGTTTTTGGTACAAATTGGTGACCTCAGAAAGGTATGCTGGTGTGCACGGAAAAGCAGAGTATGACGCTTACTGCTGGAACCAGTGCTTTCAAATCCCAGGCTTAAGGACTTTACATAGGCACAGAATTGTTTTAGTAAATATTTATGATCCAAAGTTGTTTTCTGTTTGGGTGTTTTCCTGAGACCTTCAAAGAGCCTTTGTGTGCATTTATTTTCTTTTTAAAAGCGAAGAGCCTTTGTGTGTATTTGTTTTTGTGTATAAAAGCAAAAAACTAAAAGCAAAACAAAAACCATATTTGAAGTGCAGCAGTTTTTCCTTTGCTTGTGTCATGGTGGTTGGTTTCTGCTTCCCAAGCCTCCTGATAAGAATTGCAGGCAGGTGAGGAAGAAGCAGTGCTGGTGCTTTGCCATTTGACTTGGAGTCCCCTACCAGTGCAGCACAGCGAAACTGCAGCTTGGCAGGTCTGTACAGGGTTGCTCAACACATCTTAAATTCTCTGAAATGCCCTTCCTAAGGTCAGATACCTGCAGCCAGCTCCACAGTGCTATTTCACAAATATTCAGAAAACAAAGGCTGGCTTTGAAAAGTGCTGGGTAGCACCGGTTAGTTGCTGCTCCCAGTGGTGGTGATGTGCTGTTGCCTGGGGGCCATGCAGACCCAGCACGGCTGCTCTCGTGGTTTTCCAATTGCCAGCTGGTGGAAATGTCCATGGATCTTGCATTAATTCCCCGTAAGGATGTTGCATTTTAAGTGCTGTTTGGTCATTTCTGTAATGAGCAGGTGGCTGTAAGGTCCAGGCTCACTGAGATAGCAGGCTGCTGGTGGGGCAGAGTAGGCCCAGCCCCAGAGGTGGCAGGGAAACCCCTCTGTGAGTGGCTGGGTCTCTTCAGGCTGCAAGCAGAGACAGCCTGACTGGAAAACCAGCAGAGTTTTAGGAAGACTTTTGATCTCAAGTATGAACACGACCAGGCATCGTGGAGCGGTGTAAAAGTTTAAACACTTTTACAGCTAAACAGCTGTCTGTCCCAGAGATGTCAGCGGGATTTCAGCTCTTACCAGAGCCGGGGGCTGTAGGGTGGATTTCATGTTCTTTCTTCAAATCGCCTCTGTGCGGGCTGCCTGACCCCCAGATAGCAGCAAAAGCTTTTCTTTATGGCACTGTGAACTTGTGTGGCAGTCAGTAACGCCATGGGGCAGAGAGCTAGTGACCTTAAAAGCCCAGTGACCACACAGCTGAGGAGCACTGCAGTGCTCGTGTGTTGAGGCAGATGTGGCACGAGAGATGCTGCTTTGCCAGGAGCTGGCTCCAGCACTCATAACACTGAATGGGTCCAGTGGAGCTCTCATTATGTTTCCACTTACGGTGGCTAACATCTCAGAGAGCTGCTCCTGCACATGGGGAGAATGCTAATACTGATCTTCCCTTCCTCTTTTTCAGGTTTGTGCTTTAGCCTTAATTACCTGAGCTGTGCTGAAGGCTTCATTACAGTTTGACAAGTCTGATTCATCCTGAATGGAAATAAAGGTAGAAGGATGTGTCGTCCCACCAGCTTTCAAAACATGCATGTCCAGATGGGAAAGACATTAAGAAAAGGGGAGAAAACTCTTCTTTAAAGTATTTACTAAGTTGGTGTTCTGTGGAATGATTCCTAACTAAATCCTACCATGAAAGAGCAATTGGTCAGGACATCCTTGAATGTCTGAGCCTTGAGCTCCAAGAGTTTTGGTATTCTGAGGATTCTTGATGGAAATGACATGTAAATCTGCTATGTGCTGTGGCTAAAACATGATGGGGAGGGGGAACTTTGCCCTTTTTATAGATTAAAGAAATCAAGGTCACCTAAATGAATTCAGGGAATTTATTATAACAAAGAGATAACATCAAAGCGTGGCATAACTTTGTCTTCACAACATTTGTAAAATTCAATATTAAAGTCGTTCTTCTTAGGGAATAAAATTTGATGTCTGCACATGTCAAGTCCTGTAATTCCTCAGACAACATCATGAAACTGAGTTTTTTCAGCATTTGATCAAAGGTTAACTGCAAAGGTTTCACTTTTTTTTTTTTTTTTTTTATTAACCCGTTTTCTTCTTCACACATCCTCAAGGGCTCCCACTAACAGGATGTTTCAAAGTATTTAACGAACTCCCAAATAAATAGTATCAGACAAATCTGGTCAACATCTAGAGAGAAGTTTTAAAAGGTTAAAAGTCTCGACTACCCTTAGTTTTATTATATAACCTTCAGAAGAGAATACTTGGGAATCTTTAAGGGATATTTTTAGACTTGTTTCTGCTGGTTCTGTTGAGGATAGATCACACGTTCTATTGAGAGTCCTTGTTGAACTCAATTGGAATTTGGTTCTTAAATGGAGCTGGGGGAAGAAGAGGCCTAAGATCTGTGTGCAGGAAGTGCTGAAATAGCAAGAAATCAAAATAATCTGGGAAGGAGGAGGAAGTTTGACCTCACTGCTGCTCTTGCTGGTCCACAGGGGACTTTCTGACCAGAAATTCATCCTGATGGGGGTTGCCATGTGCATTCATATAGTAACTGTGTTCACCAGGAGATATAAAAGGGATCTGGGCACAAAGCAGACCTAGGTTGGGATCCAGATTGCTTCGGAGTTCCCACACAGTGCTCCACTGCATTTTAGGACCAAAGTTTCTCCTGAACTTGATTCCCACGTGGAAGTGCTATTTGCATACTTGAAAGGAGTGCTTCTGACTTCCTGGGCAATGCAAAGCTACTGGTTCCAGAAATCTAAAGGAAAAAATGAACCCTAGACTTACTGGTCCCATGTCCTAATTCTTTGTACCTGATACTCTTGAACTTGCGATTTCTCCTTTCCTGTTGCTTCCTGACTTGCATCCGATAGCAAAAAATGGGGGAAAACCCAGCTGTTTTGATTTTTATTTCTCATATATATTTTCCTCCTTGTTAAGGAAATTCTAACCTCTTTCTGCTGTCAAGAAGTGTGATGCAGAGCCTGTAGTAGACAAAAGATGGAATGAACTTCACACAAGCATCCTTCTGTATTCCACCACGATGGATAAGATAGCCTTATAAGAAAGCTAGGTACTGTAGGGATTTAGGATAAATTTTTGAGGAATAATATCAGCTGGATTTGTGTGTCAGCATTTGGGTCATATCCTGTGAAGAATGACTGCGTTCTATGATGGGTTGGATGCAGATACATAAAGTATAAGCAACTGATCCCTTTTAGTCTACTGTGCTTTCTCTCCCAAGCCTGACTTTAGTCCACATGTAGTAAAGAAATGATTTCACTTATGGGTACATTACAGATGCGATCCCTCACTTATCAAACTCTACTATCACTGCTCTGAAATTGCGTCATTTGGCAGCACAGTTTATCAGGAGGTCAAACATCTCATGAAGCCTTTATTACTGCCAGTATTTATATTGCTAAATTAATTTTATTCTTCCTTGATTTCCTTCCAAAAGTTAAGGATTTAGTAATTTACAAGTTCAGCTGAAGTAACCATAATGAGATAACAAACGTATCTGCAAAGACAGTCATGGTGTAATAGGTAAATATCAGATTTGGAGGGGTGATAATAAGTATTTGGGACTTTTCATTGAAATGCACCAATATCTTCTACCTTCCAGAGTAATCTGGTAGTTTTCTGGAGCCTGTACTGGTACTCTTCCTCACAGAGTTAGCTACAACCAGGATGAGGAATTAAAGAGTAGTTGTTTAAACAATTTTGGACTGCAGGTAAAGTCTGGTTCAATTTTGGATTAAAATTTTCAACTGTTCGTCTCTGCTTTTTTTTTTTTTTTTTTTTTTTTTTTTTTTTACTTTCGAGATTGTAGGAAATAACTTCAAAAACCTGCTTCATTTGAAGTAGTAAATTTACCTGAATGGAGACTGAGGTGGCATCTAGAGGTTTTGCAGGAAGATAGATCATGGTGACCAGTGTGTGTGATAGAAACGTGTCTAGGGTTCCTCCAGTATCTGCCCCATGCATTTTATTTTAAATTACTAACTTAAATGCAGATGTTGGTTATATTCAGACAAAGTTGGAATTTCCTACTGCTGGTGAGACAGGAGAATTGTTCGCGTCTTGGATGACCAGAAAATCAGAAGCGTTAGAAATAGATGAAATGTTAATAGCAGTAAGAGCAAAGTATTATACTGACGTGAGAATTGCAGGAATGCCTGTTCCATGCTGAGGCAGCTCAGCGACCAGCACATCAGCAACATCCTGATATCTCTGATGCATGTCTAGCAAGTCTGCCTGACCAGTTGTTTATATGGTGTCTGATACAATATTCTTCTGAATTTAGGAAACATAGGAAAAAACTTGGGCACAGTAGAACTGATTCTTGGCAGGAAGAGAATGTGCATGATTTGGTAATAACCTTTGGGGTTATTTAGGCTGATGTCAAAATTTCTTTATAAGGCTTCACCAAAACTATCTGCTTTTATACAGAAACACATATCCAGTGCTGCAGATCTGCTGGGAGTAGAACTAACCTTAGTTTGTTTGTTATATTTAAGAAACCTTCATTAAATGCAATGTTCATAAAAACAATTAAGTGCAAGTGTTTAGTCCCAAATCCTGCTATTTGCTACTCAGATTTCAGAGTTGGACTGATCTAACTGCGCACAAACCAGCCTGGGTCTTGTGTAGAATTGCAATTTCTTGTTTGTGTCCTTTGGCCAAGAAACCAACATGTCTTAAATGTGTGCAGTGATGTTTTTGTTAGCCCAAAGCAGCTTTTATTGCAAAGATCTCTGCAAGGCCATCCCAATCTCTGAGGGGTGCTCAGTGCTGTGGCTTTCGTGTCTGTGGCAGAGGTTGCATGTGATGAGGCCGAAGCCGTGCCCTCTGTGTCCATCTCAGTCCCACCAAGCAGCGGCTGCAGCCACCCTCAGCTCACTGCCAGACTCCCTCAGGGCATCACTCACTGACATGAGAGCATTCGCCTCCACTCACAGCTCCAGCATCTGTAATGAAAATAGAAAAGCTGGGGTGTGCTGTGAAGGACTTGCTAATGATAAGTCAGCCTGTGGTTCCCGTCTGTGTGAAGAAGTGCCAGTCTGGCTGGCTGGGTGAAACACCTCCTCAGCCAGCAGCCGGTCGGCCATTAGGCCTCACAGGATCCCACTCTTGTGAGATGGGACGCAGCAGAAATGTAAGGAAGTAACAGCCTGTAGGTGCTACTGTATTGCAGGTTTATTGAGAGAGCTCTTCCAGAATTATTCTGTGGAAAAAAGTAGTATATAATGTACTTGGTTTCTGGATGTAACCCTGCCTGCAGAGCGTCAGGGTCACGGGAGCAGTGACTCGGCCTGAGTGGCCCTGAGGCCGGGAGTTACACCCAGAGGCCTTCCAACGCGCCCTCAGGTTACGGCCTCCCAGGTTTTCCTTCAGGAGAGGCTTTCTGCAGGGGCTTCAGGTGCTCTTTCCAGAAGAGCTGCTTCCTTTTGAGCTTGCCCACCTCTGTGGTTCTTGCTGGCCCTGGTGGCACCCAGCCCAGAAGTCCCCTGGTCCTGTTCTCAGCTCCCTGCTACGGGCAAGAAGGACACGAAGAAGGGAGGTTGGTAGAAAGCTTGTGGGGGCTCTGAAGCCCAAGCGGCTGTTGGAATCTTGGGGAAGATGGTTAATATTTCCTCCATGAGGATGTTTTCAAAAAAGTGAAGTTTAAACTGGGTATTTTATGTTTTGTCACTACTCTTCGATAGCTGCCAAGTTGCTAACTGTAAAATTCCCACACAGAATTGGCTTCCACAAAAAAAGGCTGCCCAGGCCCAGGGAGGTGGCTGAGTCACCACCGCTGGAGGCCTTCAAAACCAGGTAGATGTAGAGCTTAGGGGCATGGTTTAACGGTGGTCTTGGCAGTGCTAGTTAGAGGTTGGCCCAGATGATCTTAGAAGTCTTTTCCACACAAAATGATTCTACGATTCTAATGTTTTATTTCTTTGATATTCCACATCTCCCCTGAGCCTTACGGTTAGTGGTTTGTTGTTGTTGTTGTTGTTGTTTTTTGAATGACTTGATTTAGAAATGGAATTAATTTTTTGTATCATCAAATGGAGCTACCTATTGTAATGAAGCCTTATCAGATCAGCGTACTGCCATCTTGCCTGTGACTGCTCAGTTTCTTACTTGTGGCCAGGCAATGCTTACTTAAAGAGGCACTGGCAGAACGTATAGAATCAAACTATTTTTGAGCTTGATGAAAGGTATGTAGGTAGGCAGCAGGTTTTGTAGAAGTTAATCTAAAGACAAATCCACTCCCGACTATAACAAAGTGCTACCAGAAAGCGAAGCATCTTTAAGTTAGATACTGAACAGCCATTTAGAGGTCTCTAAGAAAGTTATTCTGCCCCTAAATTTGATCATGTCTCACGTATTCAGTGTGTGGGTCTGGGATAAATTGCTCAGGAGCAGAAAACATTGTGGTGGAGTCCATGTTGCCAACCCAGAGTATCCACAAATGGTGACTTGGCCATCAAAAATCATAGGATTTTGAAAGCAATAAGGGTTTGTATCTCATAATTCGTTTCCACGTTTTAAGTGTTCACAATGCGTGTTTTTATGCTTTTCAAAAATATTGATGCTTAAATGCCTTGAAAACAACATCAGCTGAAAACAGCCTCATGTGGTACTTTTATTCTAGAAGCTGGGTCTTCTCAGAAAAAAATACTGCTGTAGCGACAGTCAAATTTTGCATTGGCAATTAAATGAACAGATTTTCTTCAAATGACAAGCCAAATAAACTAAGCCATGAAAAGTTGGAATTAATTTTCATTTTCAATTAACCATTCTTCTGTAGAATGTTTATTCATTTGCTGAGCCCGGTTTTGCTGGTGTTAGAGGCCAGAGAGTAAAACTGACCAGTCTAATTTTGGAATTCATTGAGGCTGAACAGTACAACTACAAAGCATATGGCAAAACACAAATGGGATTTTAAGAAGTTATTTGCATTTTAATAATTTAGAAAGATGCATTTTAATAATTTAGAAAGATAGGAATTTTAACAATGCTTTGTGTTGATTGAGCTTTTAAAATGAAATTGATTTGATAAACATTAATGACTACATGGAGTATTTTTACAGAATGTATAAAATATTTCTATAGATAAAACAACCGTATGTGTCCTGTGTATTTTTTTATTCAAAAAGCTTTTTGTTTTCCTTCCTAGGGAACTGGATTCTCTGGATAAGGCCTGAAAACACAGAACACATTCTCAAGTCACACACAAGTTTTGTCATATACTGATGTTTTGATCAACACTGGCACTTGAGTGATATGCTGCTGAGAAACAAGTTTGCTCTACCAAGGTAAGGTACCTCACTTAGAAAATAACTCACTTTAGATGCACCCAAGGGCATCATAATTCACTTTAGAAAAATTGTCACTGCAATTTCAGTGGTTTCCTTCTCGGCCCCATATTTTTATAAAGGTGTCATGTCAAAATTTGCAGTACTGAAAAGCAGCAATGACTGAACACTTCCCAGTTCTGTGTGTAGACTGTAAAAATAAATTAAAAAAAAAAAAGGCAGTGGGTCCCCCTACAAAATAAACCAAGAGAAAGCCACTTGGATGACAGTGATACCAGTTTTGAGCTTTTCAGACGTGCTTTTACCAGTTTAATTTCAGTGTATTTTATGGTGTTCTCCTTTTTACTAATGTGTATGTTTGAGCTTCCAAATGTACTTTCTACTTCTTAGAAAATCACTTTCTGGAGAAACATACTTTTTTCTTTCCCTTTTTACCCCCTCCCTCCTTAAGAAAAAAGAGTCAGCCTACTTAATGTTTCCAGCCCACTGGGCAACTAGTGTTTATGTTACTAAACCGCAGGGAGCTGGTCACTCCCACTTCTGTAGGACTGGCAGGTAATCTGTCTACCCTACTGTCTTACTAATAAGCTGCTTGTTTATGTAGCAAGCAGAAGTCAAATGTCATCTGGACTTTGAAAGGAATCTGCTTTCCCCATGTTTTAGCTTTTGCCCAAGGGCAGGATGAAGCACTGCTGATCTATTGTAGTAAGACTGAAGCTGTTACATGACAATGAGTAGAAAGATTCGGTTCTTGTTTTCCTGCAAATTATTAAAAAAAAATAAAAAATGTTTTATACTACCTACAGCCTCGTTCTAGACTTGCAGGACATTAGTCTGGATCAAGGTTGGCTCTCCAAATGTTGGAATCTTCTAAATAAAATTGATGTTTGCCTTACAGTAGCAAAGTTCATTAGATATGCAGTACACGTTTACTAGGTGCCAGAGGAACTCTTTGCTGGGCCTCGTATAACCCTCCACGTTTATAAAGCGCTTTACTGTGAATGACAGCTTGGTTTGAGTGCCCTCTAGTGGCAAACGGTGTGTTGGGGGAAGCATCTGAAATACGCTCAGCTGGAAGGGAAGCGACCTTTAGAGCCGGGTCACCTTTCGAGAATGACTGAGATCTGTTGCCCTGGAGCTCTGCAGCACAGAAAACAGGAGTAGGGATTGCGTGTCAGAATGGGCCAATATTTGCCAGGTATCTTCTGGTGAAGTTTGAGAATGTAAGGAAACAACCTAGAAAGAAGTAGCTAAAGGAGTTTGTGCAACTACATTCAATCAGGAAAGGAAACTAAGGAACTAGAGGTGTCAAGGCTTCACAAGTCCACATTCTGGCTGTTATCATGGGAGGAGTTTGCAAGTAGATACAGCTGTCACTTCCTCAGCTGGTATGGTTTGGAAAGATCATACTTTGATTTGCATCAGAAACTTGATGCCAGGCTGGGGGAGGTATGCAGGGTGGCGCTGCGCTTAGCCTGGAGCAGCTCCCAGGTTCTTGTGAAGCCGTGCGGTGCTGCTGGGAGTCACACCCCTGGTAAGTGTAAAACCAGAGCATGTTTTCCACAGGTGCCAGAGCTGCAAAGCCAGCTCTGAGAGCTGACTTCGTTACTGTGGAGGTTTAAGAGATGTATGTTTCAGAACTATGTAATGAAAGTGTTTTACAAGTTTTAAGTTACAATAGGTTACAAAGTCCAAGAAGTGACACCCGTGAATTGAATGGTCTGTGAGAGAAGAGTTGTTTTTCACTGTGGGCAGCAGTGCCAGAATGGGCCTCCAGTTATCCCCTCTGAATTCCATACTGCCTTTTAAATTACTTGGTGCAGTAAGTAACTTGGTGCAGCTTTAAGGTGCTTACTTTTGTGAGTCCCATGCTTCTAGCCGATGCACGCACAGATAGGGAAGGCGTACTGAGCAGCATCAGAGAGCAGTAACATAAAATGTATTCTCACTTTTCATTAAAGGGATGCCAAAGGGCCTGTTTTTCTCATGTACTAGTTGTCAGCACAATAAAAACTGATGCCGACTGGGATACTTTACAAAGCAAATACACATCCAGATATATTCTTGTAAATATTTGGTGGATGCTTTTCAGTTTGCCTACACCCGAGCAGGCAGATGGAGAAGCTCTGACCAAGCAACTTAATTTATATGCCAGTAACAGAGTTAGGGATGTTTTTCACATCCCTGCTGTTGTGCCTTGAGCCACACCTGGGTGCTGTATGTGGAAGGTGCAGGCAGTACGTGTGCCAGGCGTCAGCTGGCAGCCCTTCCAGATGTGCTGCTTGTTGTGGAGGTGCAGTGCCTTAGAAGTACTTTGCTGTTTTCTGTTAGAGAGCTGCCTTTTAGTACTGAAAGGTTAGGCCCAAAGAGTTCACTGTGTGAGGTCCTCAAATGGGCAAAAGCAGCCTTTGTGGTGTTCACACTGAAGGAGCATTAGAACTTGATTTATTCTTACCACAGGGTTTTCAAAAAACTCAGCAATTACAGTATGGCAATTCATAATTACATGATGTTTATTATGTTCATCAGCTACAATGAGTACTACAATACTTGGAACAGGCTTTTCCATGCTATCAAACGGTAAGCACTGTAGTTTCAGTCCCTTATTTTTATTTCATTGCACCATCTAGTGGCCAAGTGCACCCAAATCCTGGAACAGGCTACCAGAAGCGCAGCCATACCAACCCATCTCGCAGACTCCGTTATATAGACACCACACATCCCCTCGTTTGCCACGAACCGGTGGAAATTCAAATAGACAAACAGAAATTCAAATATTGTTCTCCACAAAATGTCGATTGTGGGAACAATGAGTTCTGGGACACCAACTGGCAGCATCCAGCAGTACGCTAAACACGTTTGTCCTTTAAATGGGATTTTGTATGACAGAATGGTAGAAAAACATTTTTATTACATCTGCCTACTTAGGATGATAGCTGGGCTTCCTGATGCAACATGATAATTCACTGTTGTGGTAATGTAGACAGATAAGAAGGAATTAAGTGCAATCACCTATGGTACTGGTGCTAGCGAACATGCTGAAATACAGTTTGCAGTTTTCACCTATTTTAGCATGTGAAAATAGAAATTGTGAGGAAACTACAGGCTAGGAAAATCTTTTTTTTTTTTTTTTTTTTTTTTTCCCTATCAAAGGTTAGGCTTCATTTACATTTAATGAGGTTCTATAACCATTGTTCCTTGCTATGATTTGTCATAATATAAAATAGTACCTTTCATCTAGGGATCATCAAATACTTTTCAAATGAAGCAATTACCGTACTTTTTGTAACTCTGTTGTGTTCTTTTAACTGTAATGTCTGTTTCTTTCTGAGAAAAGGTAGCATTGAATGTTCAATTTGGTTTTTAGTTTAAAAAAAAAAAGTCATTGATTTAGGATTTCTGTAAGTTTCTCTCTTGAATTCAGATTGACAAAAGTTCAAGTATTCTGCATGTTACTATGATAACAAGCAATGTAAAGCATTTCTGTTACTGTAATATAGAGTATCTCAGGGCCAGTCTGGGTAACAAGTCTGTGGTTGCATTTGAAACTGCATCATATGAAGGATTTATTCCTTTTCTAGAATAGCAGAGACTAAATTTAACCCAGTGTGCTACTCTTCTCTTCAGTTCTTCACACACCGTGCACTATTCTTCTTAGCACTTTCCTTTGAAGAATAATTTTTAAGGAAATGTGTATATATGTCAAAGATTTCTGAGAAAAGGAACAAGTTCTTCATATTAATACTGCTTCCATCTCTGCCAAATTTTACGATCAGAACCTGGTATTAACACAGAAAATCAGTCAGGCTCATTTCATGTTCCTGCCTCAGCTGAGAAGATCTTTTGATCAGAAGCAGGTACACTCGAGCATACCTGGCCTCATGCAGGAAGAGGAAAAAGTAGGCTCTGAGAAGATGGCCTTTGTTTTGAGAACATGTACTGGTCGTGGTACAGAGAACGCCAGCTTAGCAAACTGCAGCAATGTGCTTCGCCCTACTACGTTTTGGGGAAAAAGTAAAATAAATCAGTCAATGGCTTGGAAGTTGGTCTTGCAGTTGCAAGACATGTGAAGAGGTATGTGCTGTTGTAGTAACACTGGTAGAAATACTTTTTTTCTTTAAAATCACTGATTGATCTAATGTTGTGGTTGCTTTACTTTCTAGTAAAGGCGGCAAAAATTCTCTTTATTTTCTGTTCTTTCCCACATAACAGCTGGCTTCTGGGATGGATACGGGAGTAGTTGTGTTATTGTGGAACAAACTGTAGCGTAATTAGCATTGGCTGGAAATAATTTCATGGAATGTGTTTTCCTGAAAAAGATAATAGGACCCAAACCAGAAGTCTTTAGGGCTTTGCTTAATGAATTTCCTATTTCTAAAGGAGGTAGAATAAAGTTTTGCATAAGTTTAACTTTGCTTCAAAACAGCTGATGTTGGAAAACTCTTAGGGGTTTGCAATAACTTTGGGGTTAGACATTCAAATTAATA
This sequence comes from Aythya fuligula, assembly GCF_009819795.1. Classification (NCBI taxonomy): domain Eukaryota; kingdom Metazoa; phylum Chordata; class Aves; order Anseriformes; family Anatidae; genus Aythya; species Aythya fuligula. The sequence goes on along the minus strand of NC_045570.1, from coordinate 6,903,687 downwards.
ATATGGTATTGTAATGAAATATTTCAAGGAAAAACATTCAGTTTCTGAGCTACATTTTGTTGTTGTTGTTGTTCACTGTTTTATGAAGACCTGCATGTCTTCCTTTTTACATCCTCAGTAAGGATGGGGACTGTTTTGCTGTTGTAGTTTTAGATGGCCTTGCGGAGAGGAGAGGAGGAGTGGGGTAGATCTGGCCCAACCTCAGCCGCTGTTGCTGAGAGTGCTGCCCCAGCAGCAGGCTCCCCAGCCCAGCCTGGTGCTGGGAGATGGGAGGTGTCCAGAAGCATTCACACAACGTGGGGGTTAGGAGAAGTCCTTGGGCTGGCTTTGCAGTGCTCTGCTGGGAGGAACTGAACCTCTTTTTCTGAAGGCTTTGCCTTGATAGCGGTGGTTTTGTTTCATACACACATACTCGCTCATTATGAAGTGATCTTCAAGCGCCCCGTCTTCTTTTTGGTTCTTGCAGTGGCTGTTGGGCAGGTCAGTGGTAGCACTGAGGGCATTTGGTCAATATTTTCCTGGGGCTCCTAGGCTCCTGAAGCTTGTCAAATGGTTTGCAAAGCTGCCTTAGCATCATGTGCAGACTGCTGTTACCTGTTCTGCACACTTTGTTATCTAAAAGAAGACGTTAACGTTTACCATCTGTGAGTTACACGACTGTCCCTGCGTTGCGTGACTCTGGGCTGAGCTCTTCCCCGCAAGGCTCTGCTTCGGATGTCTAGATTCATTTCGGCGTGAAATGTCAGGATGTCAAGCCCATATTGAATGCATTGGAACCAAAGAAAAACATTTCTGCGAACCCCTGTGATGCAGCAGCAGCTTCACACGCGGTTCCACCCCGGAGCTGAACAGCCTCACATGTGGCGCCCCACACGCAGCCCCTGCCGTGTGGGTGGATGCAGCTGGGACGGGGCTGGGACGGCAGCCGTGGAGCTCGTGGCCCCGCACCCCACGCTCCACCAGGTCCTCCTGTCTGCTGCCCTGTGAGCACTGTGTCTGGGGGGAATTCTGTTCTACAGCGCGTCTGAAATCAGGGCTGAGGGCTGCTACAATGTGCCCAAAGCCTCTCCTGCTTAGAAAGTGTTCTTAGGCGCAAAAGGTGCAAGCGCACATCTGAATTGGTGATCCTAAAACGCAGCAGGAGTAAGATTCACCAGGGATGGTTGATACCAGCTTTGGTCAAGTCAAGTTTATAAAAAAAAATTATATTTCCTCCACGGTTTTGAAGTGTCAGTGGCTTAGCAGGGAGTCCTACTTTTGTTCTCTCTTTTGCCCCCATCCTCTTCTAGATTATGCTTTTTCATTTTTATTTTTTATTTTTTGGGTGGATTTTACAACAGATCCTCCCCAGGGTTTTTTTTTCTTGGCACTGTTGCATTAATCACACTTCTCCTATGAAATGGTGCCTAATACTGCCCTGTGGGGCTCCAGCTTAGGGTTTTGCCTACACCCCTGCGAGCAACAAGAAGCTTTAAGTTTTGCCTCTGCCCAGGCATGTGCATGGCAAGCAGCCTGTCTGGAAGACGTGAAATGAGATTAACTCAAGCGAGTGGGTCTTGCTTGGAAGAAAATGCTACAAGTTAGGCTGAAGTTGGGGAACCAGATGTGTACCACCTTGAGAAGGCATTGGCTGGTGTTTTAACAGTATTTCGTATATATCTATATGTGTATGTATACACAGATATAGTAAGAACTGTAAATAAATAGATACTCTAGCATCTTTGGCATTGTAGCAGCCGTGACGGTTGGTCTGTGGAAAGAAAATAGACAAAAAAGTAGCTGTGAGGGTAAAAAATGGCTGTCTGCAGCAGATAAGTAGTGGTTGGAGAAGTCTTATCGGAAATCCTCAAGGCAAAGCAGCCAAATGCCTGTAGGGCCGGGAGAAGTCTGCTTTACCAATCAAACTAACCCAAGAAAATTGTGCAGCAAAGCCAGTGTTTGGTTTTGCCAGATCTCAGCCTTCTCCCCAGCTGTGTATCGTAGAGAAATGCAACTGCATACAGCAGCCTGGGCAGAGCCGTTTGTGCAGGGGAAGAAGGGAGAGATGCTGGCTTACAGTAAGAGCTGCTCAGCCACAGAAAGCCCCCAGGCCCTTGTAAATCCACCTGGCTCTGTATGTAGGCTGATGCCAAGCTGGCATTCATCTCTGCTGCAGCTGGAAGCCAGCACTATGGAAAAGTTAGCTCTTGAAATGGTGACGTTAAGAAAGTAACGAGAAAAGCCTTGGCTGCCCTTTGTGCTCCCACGAGTGGCTTGGGCACGGGCTGTCCCCGTAATTGTGGCAGCCTCCAAAGGAGAGCGGGTTTGGGTTCATCCTCAGAGCTGCTGGGAGGGTGGCGTTTGTTTGGGATCCGGAGAGTTCAAGTCAAACTCTGGGATTGAAATAGTGTGTCCAGACCTTGGGTGTGAGATAGGAGAATCTTGGTGATATATTTCAGTGAGGCTGTCAGTTTCACCCATCCAGTTTGTCTGGCAAAAGCTCTTTGGAGCAAATCCTTGCTGGTTGTTACCCTTATGATGTCTTGTTCTGCTCTGGCTTTTCAGTGGCATCAGCAGCAAGAGCTTTGCAGAATGCTCTTCTGTGTTTCGGTCTGATCTTACAGGCTTTTTGTCAATGCTGAAAACGAACAGCTCTTGAGCAGCTCTGATTGATACCTTCACTTAGAAGGCATTGGCTACTGTTTTAACAGAGGTTGGCCTGAATGCTTCAGGGAGGTTACCTGTGAAATGAGTTAATCGAAAGATGCTGGGCTAGGAGCAGAGAGTTAGAGCTGGGCATGAAACCAGGCCAGCTCCTGTGGGGTTCATCACATGCTGCCTGCTCCCGGCAGCTGCCCTTGGACTGGAGCTTGCCCCAACATTTTCAGGACGATTTCAATGCTTGGCAATTTATTTGCTATCCAAAGGTCCGGATTAATAGCATGACAGCATGGCTCTTGAGCAACTGTTCCGGGATACGTAGAGTTTGTATGGGTTGCTATAATGTCCAGATATGAATACTTAGTGTCAGAAATGAGCACTTTCACAATGAGGTTATTTTGTTCCAAAATGCTGAATTTGGAACCCAAAAATGGTATTTGTGAGAGTTTCCAAGCTAGGTTCCAATTTCGGAAGAGCCCACTTATCAGTGTTGCATCCAGACTTGGCTGTTAGGAGCAGAAATGACCAGCAACTGCTAGGCAGAAATCTCCCAAAGGACTTTATTTTGCTTTTTATAGATCAACTCTACTTTAAAAATGAACATGCCTTGAAACTCTTAAAATCTTTCAGCATGTGGGAGACTCTTGGTGGAAGCACTGCACTTCTCACTGTTTTTTTTTCCCCCCTTCTAATAGTTACACAGCAGTGTCGAAGGCTCATAGCGCCAGCCAGCCATCTTCTTTTTGAATTTCCACATCTGCAAAAGGTTCAGGCAAGCATTATTGTAAAATGGAGTTACTGGGACCTTTGTCCAGTGCCTTCTGCACCCTGTAAGGCTGTGCTGTAAATTTTGGAGAATTCCTTGGACTGGTTGAGCTCATTGTTACCCCCTGTTGTACTGCTTTCATGTTTCCTCCCACATCACTGATAGGTGATTTTAGCTGAATATCTGGAGCTTTAAATGGGCTATCACCTAAATTAAGGACCACAGGAAGTGTGTGCATTGAATAAAGCAGAGATCAAGGAGCACTGCTCTGTATTTTAACTTGCTCTTGAACAACCTTATAACTTTCTGACATCTCCTCAGAATTCTGGATCCGATAAATATATCCAACAGGCAAAGCAGGCTGACAGTATGTAAGGGAGCCTAATATATAACATATTGCATCTCTTTGTTGACTCTGCTCCATTATGCCTCGCTCATTTGTTTTCTTGGTAGGAGACACTGTATTATCACTCCAAACAGACATTTGCGGATGTTACCGAATCAAAATTAGAAGCTAAATCTTGCTATTTCATATCTAGTAGGAGTTATTTCTTGTGATCAAAAATGTTGAATGTTTCTAGTGCTCAAAACAAAACCTGGAAAAATGTCCCTATATAAGTCTGTCTGCTTCTTTGCCTCAATATTGTTATCCATTACCCTTATTTTTGGAGGTGTGTCTGCTATTACAGCATTCCACACTTCTGTTTAGAGAAGCATCTTAAAATCTTCAGTGTTCCTAACTATGTGTTGTTGGCCAAGGTACATTGCAGGAACAGTCCTGTCAAAATTCTTCTTAGGACACTGATATATCATTGGTGTAATGAACCCCAATTTGCTTTGTTAAAGCTATTTTTGAGAAAATAAACTGGTTTAATAGACAGCAAGTTTCCTTCTTCATTCCTACTGTCACTGCACCTTTTAAAATGTAAAATGTGGCTTCACTGTAGAAACCCATTAAAGAGAGATAATATTTCATTCAGGTAAGTATTGCCTTTCTGCTTAAAGGGAAAACACCATTGTGAGCTTAGTAAAGAATTTAATTTGATGTATATCTGCAGGAAGTAAGCCTTACATCAAAAAGTAAGTACCAGCAGCTGGGTTCAATATGGGATTTGACACTGTTTTCTATAAGCTCTTTACCAAATGTGTGCAGTTTCTGAAATAGCCACATGCCCACCTTATTATGATCCTTTCCTGGAAAGAGAAATACCTTTAATCTTAAATATGACATTCACATGCTTATTTTTTAAAGAATTGATTTAATATGAAGGATTTTATTTCCTGTTTTTTATTAAGATCCAGGTTCCTTGTCAAAGTACTGCCGTAAGTAACAAGCTATTGCACATCCTGTTCTTCATTAAAACAGGCAGGATATCAAAGTAAAAAACATAAGAAACATAAATGTAGAGGAATTTTAGGATTGAACTGTAATCTATACCATGCAAGTGACTTAATAAGGATCTCAAATGATAAAGGAATTCAAGTCTGGGCAACATAACCAGAGCAACTTTTTTTCTCCCATCACTTATGATCTAAACTAGTATTTTTTTCCTGCACTATTAAAAACATCGAGTTCTTGAATTAATATTTAAGTTAATTTATAGAGAAGCTTGGAGGAGGAGCATGATCAACAGTTCCTGCGAGTACTGTTTCTGTCCGTAAGTTTTTGTTTTTCAGGCAGGTCGTCTTCTCCAGTCATATTAGTACTGTTTCTACTATAGGAGAGTGAGCGAATACAAATATTTTCATGAATATGTGGTTGTTTTAAGGCATTCATTTTGGCAGTTTTAATATTTATGGTAATTTTCAGTAACCATTTGTTTAATTTGCTGTTTCAGACTTCCATATGAAGCAGACCTGAGCTGTCCAGGAACAATATATACTTATCTGCCCAGGAGAGGCAATAATAAGCAAAGGCAAATTTATTTGACCAATTGCACCTAATTAATAAGCTCCTACCGAGTAAGAATATGGTGGATATGAAATATGGAATAACCTCAGGGAAATGGAGAATGTGGGCATGTCTGCAGATAAGGATACGTCAGGTTTCATCCAGACATCGTGGCTAACCAGAGCAATGTAGGAATAGCAGGAGAGGCTTCCATGTAAGCTCCAGCAACTCTGGTGGGCTTGGATTAGATGTTTTGACTGCCTTGTCACTAATACTGTTAGTTGTTTTGGCTGGCTGGAGTTAGTGGGAACGTATCGAGCAGAGCTGCTTGCTTAGCTGGAAGTGTGGCCCGATAGGAGTGAAGCTGACTCTGTCCCTGTGAATTCTCTGTGCTGTTTATTTCTGTATTGCTTGAGAGCAGAATCAGAGTAACACAAATTTAATAGAGGAGATACGGAGGCAAAACAAAATTGTGTTTGATTGGTGTTATTCTTTGGAAACATGCATGCGAGAGGGAGCATGATCTGAATCAAACCGCAGCAAGTAGCCTTGGTGCATCCACAGACCTAGGAGGGTAGCGGGGAAGTTTCCTTCTGGTGTAGGTGTGGGGTGGCCAGGGAGACCTTACTCTAGGTGGAGCCTTGCTCTAGGATGTGCCCAGTTGGGCAGGTCCTGACTTTATCCTATAGTGTATAACACAAGCTGCTGTTCACCTCTGTTGTGAAGTGTGAGCACTGGCACTGGAAACGTGCATGAAACATGCATGTGAAGGCACTGCTCCTGGGACGGATGGGCTAGCAAGGGTTCAATCCCCCTCTAATCCCCGACTGAAAAAGTACACAGATACTGCAAACTTTGAAGGAGGAGTACATTAAAAGAAGCTGGGGGGGGGGGCGGTGATCCCAAGCTTGAAAATTTTTAGGGATAACGAGGTGTCAGAAGCAAATATTTCTAAGAGCGCCCAAGTCTGTTTTTGCTCTCTTTGTCTTTCTTTCCAAGGGCTGCTTCTCTCAAAATGCAGTGAAGTCAACCTAGAACGTGGGGTAATGCTGCCCGGTGAGCAAGAACACCGTTCCTGTTTTTTTTCTCTCTTTTTGAGGTCCTTACAAGCTTGCAAGCCTTGGGCAAGCTTAATTTAAATCAGTGGGGAATCTGAAGGTCAGGAGGAGAGCTGAGGAAGGAAGTAGAAGGCTGGACACTTGACATTCCCCTTGCTCAGGGGTCCTGCGAGCGCTCAGGCTCTCACCCCACATGCTTTTCACGTCCAGGCCTAGGCTCTGTTGCAGGTAACGTGAGCTCCCTCCAAGCTCTGGCTTTGTTTTGTGTTGTTTGCTTCCTGCAGATAGCTCTGTGCAGTGGAAATACACCAAATAGGAGAGGTGCTAAAGGAGAAATCATCTTCACTTGCTATCCTAATCATCCGATACAGATCAAAAAGTTGTGTTGCTGTCTCATGGGAAGGGCTTCCTCGCTGCCGCTCGAGTTGGCTGTTGGTGAGAGGGTGGCTGGGAGATGAACTGTGCTGCAAAACACAGCGGGGCTCCCCTGCGGGGGTCAAATGTGGGCCCTGCCCCTGGATGTAGGCATGCCACTGCCGTTGTGAAGCCCAAGGAGTGTGTTAACGGGGAGATGCACATGCTAAGGGAAAAGCCGACTGTCAGGTCTCTGGTTTCTATTGGTGTTGTACTATTTCTTCAAAAAGTAGCCAGAGAACACAGAGTTCTGATCTATTTCTAATACCCACATGGGAAAATAAACAAAACATCTTTGAATTGTTTTTCTCAGATCATTTTGCCCATCTGCAATTTTTTTTTTAATCACCAGTAACATCATACAGCTTTCAGAAAGCCCTGAAATAGGTCACGTTTTGCACCCGGAAGATGCTCACCAGTGCTCTGCTTAGAGTCTTGTAGCAGCAAATGTAGACAATGTATAAAACCATGGCACATGTGTAAATTTGCCATCTCATTGCTTTTGCTGCTCTGGCTCTATTGTCAGTAATAATACCACGGCAAGGACGGTTGGAGGGGAGCCAAACATTTATTTGGTCTTTAGGCCTTGCTAGTGCGTTGGCAGCTGTGTGATCTTTGTGAAATTCAGAAATGCAAAGTGTAGCTTGTCTGTAAGAATCAGAGGAGGCTGTTGGGGCAGGTGCTTTTTGGAGCGATACCCGGCGAGCTGTGACACATGTAAATGGGGCTCTTCGACCACTTGCCCGTGTACATTGAGATTTGCCTGCTCTCTGGAGCTGTTTAATTAAGTTGGGATTCAGCGTTACACAAATGAAACATTGTGAGCTCGGACAATGGAAATGTGCCTTTCTGCAGCCCTGCTAGCTGGAAAGCCTCTCCTCGGGAGGCAGAGAGTGTGCTGGATGAACAGCAACCCAAAGTGGGGCTCTCGTAATGGTAATCCTCCGAGAGAACACGCAGACTGGTTATTTTCCAACGAGGTTAGCCCTCTGCGTGTGCTGTGCGGGGTGTCCACAATGAATCCAGTGCCAGCAGGCCTGGGGCTGGGGGCAGCAGTGGTTGCTAATAGCTGTATGTGTAAAAAAGCAGAGAAGTTGCTGCTCCTCTCCCTTTCCAGTTTCCTCGTGCTGTTTCTGGGGTGGCCATTCTAGGCAAGGAGTTTTGTGAGCATGAGCACACCACGGTGTGAGCGTTTTGTGGGAGTGACTGATGTCTGCATTTATGGCTGGGGATGTGGATTCTCTAGCCACCAGCAGAACTGCAAAGTGTTTAATGTTATTTTGATATTTTTTTAAATGATTCAGCAAAAGAGGGGTGAGAATGAGTAAATGTGAGCGCAAGAGTGTGGGCACCCCAAGGCTTGTTCCCGTTTGACCCCTTTTCTGAGGAGGGGAGAAGAGGAGGCTTTGAGGTTTGCTCTTGGTCCACTTTTGCTCACGCCTGCAGTGGACCAACAGCAAATCGCTCCTGCTGCAGTCAGACTGCTAGTGGAAAGTTCAAGCTGCTCTCTTTAACTTTCTTCCTCCTCAAATGCAAATGGGAAGGAGCCGTACCAAAGCCTATATGTTCCTTTGCCACTGCACATTTACAGCCAGCTGGGCACGCTAATAGCCAGAATCACACAGTGGAGCAGATAAGCAGACTTGCGGCATCAGGCTGGCTTGAAACTGCTTAGCATTTATTCATTGTTCTTAGTCAATATATGCAATTTTACTTCTGGAGTCATTTGGGGGATTGAAGTCAAACTGAAGTGTGATTAATTGCGCTGATAGTTGCTTGCTGGGGCTGGAGTGCAGCGTGGAAGAGTTCAAATAGGACCAACTGCACAAACTAAGGACAAGTCCAAGCAGTACATTAAACTGTGCAAGTGAGATTAGCTGCACCAATCAGGGGCAGAATGCTGAATATTTGGAGGACCAGAATACTTTCAAAATGAGAACAACCAAGTTAAAACAAACTGAAAAAACTGAGCCAGGAAACCACTTATCTTTTGGGTCTCGTCAGTCCCCGTGAGACTCGCAGCGCCACGCTTCCTTCTCTGAAATAACCGAGTGGCCCAGAGCCGCTGTCGTGCAGCGCTGCAAGGTCAACCACAAAAAGCTGCAGGTTGCTGAACTCAGCAGCTATTTTTGTTATGAGCTTGGTCTCTACATGCCAACAAGCTCAAGCTGAAATGTAACTTGCCCGGGAAATTAGTTAGTGTGCACACAAATACAAGATTATAATTACTGCTACAGAATGCTGCTCACTGGAGAATTGAGCTTGGATGGGAAAGCTAGTCTGCTTCTTTGCCCATTTGGAAGGAAAAGCAACAACGAAAGCTGCCAATATTTTGATGTCAGCATCCTTTGTTTTTTCTGGCTATCAGAGACCTCTTTGATCCTCGTGCTGCCAGAAATGTTTGCTCTGGCCGTGCTCTTTTTTTCCTAGCGGATCAACTATTTTTCCACAGGTTGTGAAAATCAGTCTTGCATTTGATCAACTTCAGAACGTACATCTCTTAGGCACCTGTTTCTGTAGAGACCTCCCCGTGCTTTCAAACATGTAAATCAATTTGTAAGCCGTGACAGTAGGTGGTCCATGTTGAACCCAAATGTAGGTCCTCTGCCTTTGCTCGGTGATGACACTGCTCGGCAGTGTATTACTGGATGGGGGATGTTAATTAAATTCAGTGACCAGGGGACGCTCACACGGTGTTTTCAGACATCAGGCAACAGCACTGGAATGTGTAATTCATGGAACTGTCCTGCTGCCTTCTGTGGGACTTGTTGGGTTAATGTAAGTCTCCAGCTATAAACAACTCTGAGTAGTTAATAAGATATCTCAAAGCAAAAGCAGGCTCCGTGCTTCGTGTCTTATTTTGTGTTTCTGTGGTTTGTGCTCTGCAGACCTCTGGTGTCTTACAATAACTTTCAAGATAGGGCAGAACAGGAGACTTCCCACAAAGCAGAGGGCCCGCACCGGTCGCTCTGGTTATTCTTGGTACTAGGAGCTCCAGCTATAATCTTCTAGGAGACAAATCATATTTTATATTATACAAGAAAAATATATTAATTTTTCATATTTGTCTAATTTTTCTTGTCTGACCATCTGTATATATAAAGTATTAGTGAGATTAATCTTGTGATAGTTGAAATCCAGTAGGATGTTTTTAGTTGAAACACATATAAATAACTGAACTAGTATCACACCATAATCCAAAGCACTGATTTTACATTATAGTCATATATCAGAATTTTTTCCTTTATCGGAGATGTTTTAGAACATTTAATGATTACAACAGTGTAGGTGGTAGGATGAAATTGCCCATTGTGCAAAGGGTACTGCTGATGTAGGAAATTGCTTTTTGTATCCACAGATCAGAATACTAAATCATTTAAGAATTGGTACATATCCAAAATGCATCTGTTGACCCAGATTCTGTCCTCTGATAACAAGACTGAAGTGATTGTTTTTCTGAGAACCCAATAGATTTTATTTACATTAGTGGAAGTGCCAATAAGTGCTTGTTGTGGGATTTGTAGGATACTGCTTTTCTTAAAGAATGTGTTCACGGAACTCGCCTTTGTGTTATCTCCGCTTATCTTTCTGATTTGGGGAAATATTATGCTGAGAATTTAATAACCGTACTAGTATTCTAGCGGAGAGAAAGGGGAAAAGACATGTTCCAGGCAACGCCGACAGTAATGTAATGTTTCCTGGGCAGCAAGAGTGACGTAAATGCTGTGAACCGGATGCTTAAGATACTAATTTCTTGAGAAATACAAGGTGTCCTTGTAATTTATATCTGCACAGAAAATGACCTGGGGGAACTGGAGACCTGAAAATATCACGTTAATCCTGTCCACGTCTACTTTATTCTGTGTAACACTGTTTCCAAAGATGGATTTCCACCTGCTTTCTTCTTCCAAGTCAAGAGCCTCTTCTGGTGATCCCTCTGCTCTCTTCTTTCAGTGAGCGAACACATGTTCTTGGAGAATTAGTCCTGGCCTGGAGTTTCTGTGCTGTGACCTGCGAAGAGCGAGCTGTCGCTCAGTCATAGTTCCTTTCCCATATGGAGACACGTTTCTGCATCCCTGCTCTTTGTAGAAAAGTGTAAGCCCTGTATAATGAGGATACCAGATGTTTGCCTTTAGACAGAATTTGCATTATCATGGCTCCCAAGCTGCCAAGAAGGTCTGGACTCCAGCAGTGGGTTATTTCCTTACTGAGAGAGAACAGAGTAGACACATGCATGGGATAGTTCATCCTGTTCTGTATTTATTCATAATAATCTACACTTCTGTATATATAAAATACACCAGAGCAAAACAAGTAGAGGTTACAATTCTCAGAGCTGAAGAAAACACGTGTGCTTCAGACTCCTGCTGCTTTGTTTCTCGTTGCAAGCTAGACCAGGCACTGAGGTTCACATCAACTGCTCCAAGAGCCAGGGCAAAGTAGTATTTATAGGTAAATCTGCAGCACAGACCCAAGAGGAAGGAAATAACCATTGCATCACCTTTCCTTGCTCTGCTGCAAGAAGGATGGGGGGCAGTGCAGTGCTCCTGGAGGACCTGTGCAGCCCGTGGTGCTCTCAGGGGGACCTCGTGCTCCCCTGCCAGCCCCATGACCTGCAGGAGGCTCTCACCTACCAAGGGCTCTCCTGGCCAGAGATGCGCTCTCAGAGCTGTCGCTCTTTGCTGGCAGGGAAGGAGCCCAGCTGTCCTGTTCAGATTGTCATATGTTGCTTATATGCCATCGCCCTTCCCGGCTCTGCTTACGGCATCTCTTCATCTGTAGGTTAACTTTGTGCTGCCTTGGCTCTGTATTTCATGGTTATTTTCTGGGCTCTGCCATTCTGTATGGTTGAAACGATGAAAACCTGGGGCATGTTGATGGGATAACTTGTACCAAATGAGACTTCTTTGAAGAAATGAAACGCTTCCTTTTTTTTAGCTTAGACTCTTCCAAGAGGCTTTGGGGCCCAACACTGTGCTCGTGCAACTACTGCGGCTTCAGAGCTGGAGCTGGCGTGGGTCCCACCCGGCTCGGAGCGTGGGCAGAGCGTGCTGGCAGCTGTCAGTACCCATCTGCGGAGGCATAACCAATAACAGGCATTGTATTTATAAAGACCCCTTGCTAGCAAATGCATTCAGCCTTCTGAAACAATAGTTCTTCCAACTAATTAAAAACAACATTACCCCAACAATATTACATACTCGAGAAGTAAACAAACCATAAAACGATCAGCAAGCACAGCAGTATTCATTTAGAAGCGTATCTGCTGGAGCAGAGGGTAGAAAATGAGCTCGATTTGGGGTTGGAGAGTATTCTGTGCTCCTGGGATCAGCACCCAGGAGCGGGGCCCATGTCCTGCTGCTGGCACGGTGGCAGAGCTCAGAGCAGCAGGTGGCAGCCGAGTGAAAAATCCCATCTGGCAGGAGCAGAGGTGGCGGCACCGGGAGCTTTGGACTCCAGCAGGTTCGTCAGAGCATCCATTTAATAGGCAGCAATTACAAGGACATAAATCATGGTGAATCTGATCGCTGTTACTCAAGGCTCTGATGTAGCTTGTCTCCAAGTCCTTTGTAACGTGTTGGCGACAGGGGCTGAGCAGTGACACCGCGAGGAGGAAGCTGCGGCTGGTGGCAGCTGGAGGCAGCGGTGCCAGTGGCCAGCACTAGCCATGCCAGGGGATGAACGTTTCTCACTGACTTTCTTGTAAGGGAAGTCTAAAAAGGAGTTTTTATTAAAAAAAAAAAAAAAAAAAAGTCTATGAAAAGCTGTGCAAAGCTGAAAACTATTGCCACACCTCATTTAGCACAGGACTTTGTTTGGGTGGGGTGTGGTGAGGACTTATACCAAGACTTAAAACTTGATTCTGTCTGTCTGAATGAATCCCCGTGCACTGAGCAAATCTGGAGGAGTGAGTCCCCTTCTCAGAGCACTCAGTCCAGTAACGTTCCTGTTTCCTCTGCACTGAGGACAAGGCAGCTCTGACCTACCCACTTAGCAGTTAGGGACCGAAAATTGAGTAAGCAGAGAATGCACAAAGTGAGTCCCGTACTGCAAACTTGTTTTGCAGTTTGGGACACTTCACCTTCTTTTTTTTTTTCCTCCCTGAAACTATTGATTATTGTTTTGAGTTTTGCTGTTAACATCCTTGCCTTCTGAAGAAGAGAAAAGAAATCGAGTTCTAAATGCATAATTGCATGATACCATTTATTAAAAGCTATGGTTGTGTTGTTGTGTGAACTGTTTGGCCCAAATCATAACTTAAGTGCTGCAAAAACATAAGCATAAATTTCCGTAGTATAAAGAAGCGGCTCAGACACACTGAGCAGAGAAAAATAACTTGTAAATTAGTTTACCTCTTGCTGTGTATGTCTGTAAGTGATTGTATATGTGCTATGTTACAGAGGCAGCTGCCATTGTGTTGGATGCAGCAAAATAGGCCAGTTCACATCAGTCAAGGCTTCTATAGGTCGTCTATTGATATATCTGGGGACTAGTCAATAGCAGAAAAAGTAATAAGAATGTATATACTTGTTTTTTTCTTTTTCTTTTTCTTTTTTTAAATTTTTCTTCCCTCCTAAATAGCTATTCTCTTCCTAGTCTCAGGTGTTGCTGGAGTTTCTCTTGCTGTGTCCAGATCCCCACATAAGATCCCAACAGGTTTTCCCCTCCTAGGACCAATTTGGTTGGTGGCTGCTGACCTACTGCACCTATTTCCTGGAGGACAGTGCATTGCCCTGTGCAGGCAGACTGCTGATGCCCAGGTAGTACGAACCGCCTCAGCCCAACTGACAGCAAGGCAGTGTCGAGAACCAAGTCTCCACTTCTTGAGTACCTGGTGGTAACAACCTAAATAAGACAATGCTTATAGGAAGGGTAATGTCTTGTTAAATCTATCGGTGTCATTGCAGGATACAGACAAAGCTTCAGTTTTTGTTGTTGTTGTTGTTGTTGTTTAAGTCTGAAGTCCCAACACTGAGAAAAACCTTGTGTCCCAGAAAAACGGCTCCAAAAAACACATTTCTGCTCTTTGCCAGCCTTGCCTTGTGTCCCTTCATTATTGGGGCCGTAACAGTCTACAACAGTATGTTCAATTAACATAAGCAATTACCCAAAGCGGATGTTAAATGCATATGTTGTTGGTAACAAAATATCATGTGGTATTTATTTTGTTCATCTGAAAATTCTCTTCCCAACCTGAGCTCCGTGTTGGCTGGGTTTGCTGTAGCGGTGTCTGGTTCTTAATAGCAGGGCTTTAGTGGTAACTGCAATTTGCACAGGAACAATGAACTCTTTGTCACAATGAAGCATTTTGATTAGATGAGCTCAGTTGAAAATGAAAATAAATTCTTCCAACTTAGGAAAGGTATCATCTGAGTTATAGCTGGGTCAGGTCAGAGCTGAGTGTGTATTCTAAGTAATTCCTCTGTGGAATTATTACCATCACCATAATAATATCTCAATGGAATAAAAATGGAGATATTTGTCCTGATAGCCTTTCACTTTTTATTTGGAAAATCATTATAGTTACATTATCTCAAGGTTTATGGAGGAAAGATAACACCTGCTCCAGGAATCTACTGAAAAGTTATTTCAAGGGGAAAACTATTAAACTAGAAATTAGGCAGATATTAAAACCAGAACACTGTTTTCCTTTGTGACAAAACTCAGTCTTGAGTTGCATAAAGCTCCGGGTTAATCACAACCGGTCCTTCTGTCTGGGGCCAGAGCCACGCTTCGCCCTGCGTCACTCTGCCCGCGGGGAAGTACAGGCGCTGTGGAGCGGGCTTTTAGGGGACGGGTATCGGTTCCGATGAGACGTGCAGCACGACACTGCTCCTTCTAGGACAGTTTGAAACTCATTCTCTGGTCGTTGGTTTTCTGGTGGTAATGATCCACAGTTGAGTCTTTGAATATTAAGAGCTTTGTCTGTGCACCTCCACTGAAAATTCTATTTTAAGGAAGTCTCCTCTTGTTTCATATCCCTTCTTTTCCTCCAATCCCTGGAAAAATGTGCTCACTAGTACTTCTACTTGGGGTTAAAACGCCTGAAGTGCTTCAGCTCAGTGATGGACGCGTTGCCTGGCTGGTAGCATCATTTCTGGGTGGGGTGTGGGAAGCTGTCCTGTGTCCTTCAAGATAATACCTGACTCGGCCATAACAACATTTATATTTTTTAAATATATATATGGGTTTCAAGCCACTACTTCAGTGCTAAAGAAATACTTCTGCCCGTGTCTCCGACGTGTGCAAGTTTCTTTTGGAGGTGTTCTACTTCCCATCCCACGGCTTCTGTATGGAATTACTTTTCTGTGGACTAAGAAAATTTTTAGATTTCGATGCTTGCATTTCTGCTTGCCCTAGTTTTCTTTGAGCATGAAGAAGTTAATCCTCCCCTGAAAGAAATCATATGCATTACCTTGTGGGGAGAAAGCTGGTTTTAATATTACGGTTTTAATATTACTTTCCTTCCTTGCACTCCAGAATGACAGTTCCAGTTTTGTTAGCGCTACTATTTTAGGAGATAAAGAAAGGCAAAACTGAGGAGTTAATACTTTAATTTCATTGAAAGCCACAGGAAATGGGAATTGTCGATGCTTGGTGCTTTGATGGTGACTCATCGGTGTTAATGGACTTTTCTTCTGATATTCTTGCATCTCTCCCTTCCTAAAAAAAAAAGTTGTGCCAGCCAAGTTCTTAAACGCCTGCAGCATCTTGGTACCGCAGTGAATGTCTGCAGCAGCATGGGCTTATGCAGTGTCGATGCCATAGCTTTCTGTAGGGAAGGTTTAGGTGTGGGAACGGGGAAAAACACATTTTGGTACAGGGAGAGATCTCTATTAGCTGCGCTGACAAACTGTGTGAAGGCAAACCAGCCGTAAGACTCCATTAATTTGATTTTAATCTTTACTTTATAAACCTGAGATTCTGGATGATAGGACACAACCACTTTAATTAAATTGCTTGTGCTTCTCTTTTTTTGGCAAGAGCTTTGCATAGTTAATAAGGACAGGCTTACCCTACCTGTACGTAGCTGATTTGTGTCACTTGCAGGTTATCGTACCAGCTGCCATTTGCACTGTGAATCATCGCCCGATGTGCAGCTCTTAAGCAACACAGAAGTGCTGATTGGCAGAATAATTAAAAACTAAGTATAACACTATCTGTTTATGCTTTCAACCTCCTAAATAAATGTTTGGATTAACATTTTTTTTCGAAATCCTCATATCAGCCGTCGGTGTTGGGAAGAAAACCCATTGCAAAGAAGCAAAGACATCATGCTGCCTTCATACAAAGCTCTTACCATAGCTGCTTCTGTGCCCTGGCATTAGCTGCAGTGAAACCAGTGCTACCTGCTTCTTCTGGAAGCCCGGCAGGGTTTGCAGCTCTGCCCGCCGTGGTAGTTCCCTGCAAGGAACTCTAACTGTCAGAAGCCAGCTTGTGCTTCGGCCCTGAACTTCTCGGTTTCGCAGCAGTCTGCCATTAATTAGACCAACTTATTGGTAGCACATGTTGACTGAGTAAATGGTTTATTTTCCTTAGCACAAAAGGTGGCGAGGAAATCAACAAGTCTTACATCGTACGATAACTTTTCTGGTTTGTTTTCCTTCTTTCATTCCTTTTTTTTTTTTTTCTTTTCCACTGGAACTTCTCACATAAGCCTGCATGTGTGAATTGGCGTCAGCCTTCTGCACATGGAAATAATATGCATGAAATTGTAATCGTTGCCAGCATCCAATAAAATGGCTCTTATCCAGGGCAGTGGGATCAATTATTTCTCTAGGAGGCAACGTATGTGGTGCCGTTAATTTTACAAATAAATCACAGGAAGAAAGAAAGAAGGAAGCATGTCTGATGGATCATTATCGATGAAGGAATTTATTTTACCCAGTAATTGTCCTCCGTTGGTTTGTGAGGAGGGAAGGACGTGCCTTTATCGTTATCAGTGCTCGCCGTGGAAGCTGAGGCATCGTGTTTTGTAGCGGTCTTCTGGGGGGAATTGCTTTTGCATCACCTCCTCCAAAAACTCCTGCAGGGTGTGTGAACTGAAGGATGCAGGGGGACAGCTCGTTGGTTGTTTTGGGCTGTGCTAATACTGGTTCAAAGGGGTTGTGCTGTGGTCACATTGAGCGTAGTGTGGAGCTGGTTGGTCCCAAACCCAGAGGTTTCATGCAGGTGAATTTATATGTATATATTTATGAATAAATTTCCTAAATGAAGAGCTACAAGGTTGTATTCTACAGGTCTTGGTTGTTTATTGTAACTCTGAATTTTAAAATGCAGACCTGCATTGTTCTCCAAACAGTTTCTTTTAGTTTCCTGGCAGATAAATGTTGCAACAATTTTCAAAACTTGTCTTTAAGTGATTAACTCGCGTGAACACTTGGTCACTGTCCTGCGCAGATGCTGTTGTTTTTTTTAACCTTTTTTTCCCCCAGTCCGAACACAGCAGTAGCACAGTTTGAATGACATTTCCAGATGACCCATATGAAAACCTGCCATGAAATACCTTGGGTGAGCCCCCCAGCCCCTGCTCCAGCCCTTGCAGACCGTGCCCAGGCTCTAGAAAAAGCAGAGAGGTTGAAAAGCCCCGTGGCCATTCGGGGCAGGGTCCTCAAGCTGAAGTGTGCAGGAAACACACAGAGGAACTGTGCAGCCGTTCCCCTTCTTGTAATACAGAGCAGCCTGGGATCACAGAAGCACAAAAAGAGTTTAAAGTCACTGAGGCATAGTACTTTGCCTAAGAAATCTTAAGCTTTCCTTCAGAGTGATTCAAATTGACTGCCAGCCCTAAACAGCTTCAAGATGCATCCAAGCTACCTTTGCACTTCATTTGTTCTGGCACAACTAAACAGAGCCTTTCTTCTCCTCTGTTAAGACATGAGAGCTTGTGAGCTTTGCACTCATCCATGAGATCACATACTGGGTCTCACTTTCAGACCTCAGTAGTAGCAGCTGGTGGAATAAAAGGATTCCTTGGAATAGCACCACATCCCCGTGCTCGTGTGCCTGGGCTGGGGGGGCGCTGGCTGCCGGCAGCCTTGGTCCTCTGCCCAACCTGACTGCGGCACCTCCGGGAGCACGGGGCGGTTCCCTGCCTCTCTGCCCCTTGGTTTCTATCCAAGAGAAATCAAAGCCCACGAGGAGCTGCTGCCCTCTTGTTCGTGGCCTGGGGTGAGCACGGGGGGCTGTGCACTGAGCCTGGCTGCTGTGCTCAGGAGCTGGATGCTCCGAGACTGCGCCATCACCGCGCTGTGCTGCTGCTCTGGGCGTGTGGTGCCTCTGGCGGGGGGGGGGCACGTTCAGCCTGGGGCTGGCCTCCCCTGCCAGGTACTGCCAGCCCGAGCACAGGGGTTTGGTAACTCAGCAGTCAGCTTAAAACACACACACAGCTTCCAGTTTGGTTAGGCCGTTCTCATGTCCCTTGCTCGTGATCTTTCTGCTGAACGTGGGTAAATTTTAGAGGCCCGCTTTTGTGTTAGGTGCCTCATGTTGGTGCCTTATGAATGAAGAACAAAACCACAACCATTTCATCAACTTCTCTATACAAAACTTCTTTTGTAGAATGCAGCTGTGAGTGTGTTGCCAAAAGTTCTGCTGAATTCAGCAGTGTTTTCAATCTCCATCTTTCTCCGGTCTAAGTGTGTAGGTAGGGATAAAGCCTTGGTGATAAGGTTTAGGCATTTCCAAGCATAGTGCCTCGGTCACAAGTACAGTGAAATTGTGCTTCTTTCAAAATCTTTATTATTACCAAATTAAAGGCATGCTTCAATAGCACCGATGGCATGCGTGCTTTGAACCTTCAGTTTAGGTAAAACCTGGCAGCCCTGACTTCAGTGACCAAAATAGTTGGGCTGCCCAAGCTGGGGCCAGAATTCTGTTAGATGTGTGTTCCTGCAGTGTGCCTGCCTGAGCCTGGTAATTTGACTATTGAGGGTTGTAGGATCATGAAATTATCAGGGTACAAGGGACTGCAGGAGGTGACCTCCACCCACTGCGTGCACCAGGCACAGTCTGCTGTGTGTTTTGGTCAGCTGAGTCCAGAGTGCAAGGCTTTACCCAGAGTGTTTTAAAACACGCGTGTTATCTGCCACAGCCCCTCAAAATCAGCAAGTAAAGGAAAACCTTTCCCGGGGCTGCTCTTGCAAAGCGAGAAGGCTCACAGCTTGAGAGGAAAGCGAATGGCAATCATCTTACAGGGTATTTATTGCAGTACTAAAAATGGTGTCTTAAGAACCACTGATTTGGACCATGATGAAACCTTTAAAGGAGAATTGCTTTCAGCTGGGGAATCCTCTGGGACCTGATTCTCAAAACAGGGCATTTGCATAATCATTGTCAGCATGCAAATTCCTGATTTTTGAAGCATAAAGGGCACATAAATGTTTGGTAAAGAGGACCTGATGTGCATTTTTTTAGTCTTTCTCAGTTGCAAAAGAAACATTATGATATTGTTGGTATGCTGCCTAAATTTAAACACATTCATAATAGGAATAAATCTATTTTCTGCAGATTTGTGTTTGTATGTATCTGTAGCTTTGTGTGTGTAGGTACAATATGTATACATGGATGATCTATACCTTATAGGCTTGCTCAGCTGCTAAGTTATATGCATTGAGAAATATGTTGTCAACCTCTACCTTGTACATTTTCTGCCTCTTAGAGACAGTTTAATAAAAACAGGTGCTTTTCCGTAAGAAAAGTTCAGCAGCCATACAGAAATATGCACAGCATGTTTCCATTTCATCTTTACATATCTTGTAATTAAAGATGTGCCAAACTCCTAGAAAATAATTCACTTGGTCAGTGAACCACATTATTCAGCGATTTGCAGATAGCACAAAAGAGAAAGCTGAGGCATTTTGATTCACTTTGCAAATCGACCTCGTATTCCAGCACATTATGTCTCAGCGATGCCCGGCAAATTGACTCCCATTGCTTCACACCACATTACCATGCAGCAGGTCAAAGCAGCACGTTTTTTTGATCGGATGCAAAGCGTTAGGTAGCAAGTATTAAAATCACAAAAAAATTGGTAGAAGAGCCGTTTCGGAGGTGGATCTTCAGGAATTTCTTCTTGGTAGAGTTAGCATTTATGAATACACTTTCAGAATATAATCAATGGATTCTGAGGCACAGAGTAAAGTCAATCTTGTGTGTCTGTAGGGCAAGCCTCGCTGGATTTTAGGAGGCTTGAGGCTTTGTTTATGTTAAGGGAAGTAGGGTCACTGTGCTGATGCATTATGGCCTGAGCTGCTGCAGTGATGCAGGGCTTCATCCCACCACAGCTGGATCCACGAAGGTTTCTGCCCCAAATCTTCACTCCTGCTGCTGGGGCTGCGGCGTTCACAGGCTGCAAAGCAGGGAGGGAGAGCATGGTGGGGGAGAGATCCTGTGTGGGGTCACTGCCATCCCTGCTGCGAGGGGCTCTTGTCTGAGTCAGGCAGAAGGAGCATCCCTCATCCCCGAGCCCTCCATTTCCCTCTACAATATCCCATTGGCAACCCTAGGGGGCTGCCACGCTTCACAACCCTGCCGCCTGGCTGGGTCTGGCAGGAGCTGCATGGGGCCAGCAATAACGAGGTGTACCGGGTTAACTCCTGTACCCCTCCGTGCATGAACCCATCTCAGGGCCTGAGATGTCCAGGGGCAGCCGTAGCAGTCCTTCGTGGTCCAGCGACCAGCAGGTCTGCTTCATCAGAAACCTGGTAGAAAATGGGTTTTCACCTGAAAATGCTTCCTGGGCAGTGTTACCCTGCAATGCTTGCGCAGTGCCAGCCATCGCCCCCCTGTTCCAGGTGCTGTGAAGCGTGCTGGCTCCCTGGTTGGGAACCAAAGCCTTGGGGCACAGCCACTGATTTCCAGCGGAGCCATTTTTTGTGCTTTGGATGGGCCTGGGCAGAGAGCTGCAGCCTGGAAGTCTCTTGCCATTTCCTCTCTTTAATGCATCACCTAAACAACCTGATGAGAATCGTGGAAACTTGTACTTCTGTGTTAACTGTTCTGCTTTTATGATGTTGGAAAAAAAAATGCTGGCTGTGCTTTGTGACACTTAAATTCCTCCCAGAGATTTGCCTGCGATCCTCTGGGGGTGAGGAGGGGCTCCCAGCCGGGGATCTCTTCAAGGCTCTGTGCTGCTGCCACTGTGCCTACTCCGAGGTCAGGGGTGTGTGGCCTTTTTAGTGTTTTTTAAAAGAAGATTGGAAAGAATATTCTTATGGTTGGGTGGGATTGGGAATATTTCTTAGCTGTGGACATGGAGAGGCTGGGGTGGGCGGTACAGAGGAAGGTGGAGCGTGCTGTTGCTCGCAAGGTTTAGCACTAGTCGCTTCAAATCTTCTTTTGCTGATCTGCTGAAGATTGTGTAATCTCTCTAGCATGCAGATGTTGAACAAAAGAATATTACTGTAACGTCCTTAATCTGTTTTTCCTTCTTCCCTTCCTTCCTTATGATCCACTCCCTGTTCCCTCAGGAACTGAAAGTATAAAATGGAATTTGAGGAAAGGTGCACATCTACTTTCCAAGAACTAATTCTCTGCAAAGAGATTATCTGTATTACTGGGGAAAGCTACTGCTCATTAGATGTCTAGCTGAAGATGCAGTTTAAGGCGATAAATAAAGTATTCTGGATCACAGCACACAAGAATATAATTAATCGGGTATTTGTTCTAGTATGACTGCATAGGGATTTAACAGGAGATCAGCAGTATTTAGTAATTTCACTGATAGCTTTTTTCCTTCTCTAGCTGAAGGCCTCTGCCTTTTTCTGGAATATCAAACTCTGCCCTAATTTGCACGACGTGGTCCTTTTTTGTGTATCATAGTGAGGAAGCACATATGAAATAAAGGAAAGAATTGTTAAATCATGTGGGTATACGGGTAGCTTAAACCTTTACACCTTTTTAAAAATACAAATAATAGTAACAAAACCCAAAGCCCACAAAACTAAGCCAGAGCTGTAATACATTTGAAGATACATTCCTGCGCTGCCGCAGCAGCCATGGGGTAACACCGTCCTCTGCAAACCTCCCTCCAAAGTCCAGGCGTAATTGTTTGTGCCCCAGAAGCAACAAGAAGTGCGTTAGTTCACTGGTGGATAGGTATCGCTGTGGAAAGGTGCAGCAGAGGCAGCCCTGGAGGCAGGCAATGGACCTGGCACGGTGGCAGCGAGATGCCAGGGTTGTCCCTCGGGGCCACGATTTGCCCTTGCAGTCGCTGGGTGTTCCCGTGGGCACGTGGCAATGCGCGTTGTAGGCGTTGGAGTTATCCCTGGCGTCTGATGCCTGCAAAGTGCCAGTGAGCTCCGAAGCACCGTCCGAGCTGCGGCTGCTGGTGACTGATCCAGGAGAAGCAGTTTGCTCATCTGTGAGAGTTTGGGGCCAGCTCGCCCGGGTGCGAGCACACCCATGGTGCTGGCGTGGGGGGAGAATAGTCCCTTTTAATGAGTGGCAAGCTGTCTACCTAGACAATTTGCATGGGTAAGTGCAATCCATCATAATACATCACCGAAGATTAACCTGCTTATGAGACTGACGTGTTTTGAAAGGAAAACACCAAAGTGAAATTTATTTTCAAACTCCTAAGTCTGGGGCTTTGATCAAGAAAACAAAGCATGATGTTGTTTTAAGAAGACACTAATGACTGAAAAAGAAGCGATGTGTTTAAAAATCTCGATCTGCTGGGGATGATGGTTGCAGGGCTTGCCACCAGCTTCCCATTAGTGTCTGAAAAACTCCCATGCTGTACCCTGCTGCACAAAGCTAGCAGAAATTTTAATACCGTATCTCTGATTTAACTGGAGCACATGTCTATGAAAGACTTATTCTTTAAGATCAACAAATCTATTTCATATTGCTTGCTTCAGAATACAAAGCCTTAAGATCTGCAAGCATCAATGAACAGTAAAATATCTGGCCAAATGATTGACAGGGCAAGAAACCGACAGGTATTGTGCGTAATAGGCTAAAACCAGCCTCTGGAAAAAACATGAAAAATGGAAATTAAAACAAGAGAAAAACAAAGAGCATTTCAAATTTGTCTTAATTCAATTTTTATAGCTTTGCACATGATGTTAGCCAGCCAAAAGTGAGCGTGGTATTTTATGAATTTAATAGTACATTTCTGCATTTGTATGCTCATGTCTTTTATTCTGTATCAAAGGTAAATGAAAATGGAAACATAAAAGACTTGACTGTGATAGCATTCAGGTGACGTGACTGTGATAACATTCAGGTCATGTCTCATACATATATTTGAAATGTTAACTGCATCAGTTTGCTTACAACCGATAGTAATACGAAGCCTTTAGTACTTTTTATTAATGGGTAAAACTTAAGGATGGGCACCCGCTCCTCAAAGGAAACCCTTTTCTTTTTTTATGGGATCATCTGGAAAAGAAACCTCATTTCCCCATTGCAGCTTTGAATATTTGCACGAAGCTCTCATTTTTGTCTGCAAATGCTGCACCTTGACTGCTGGGGCCTGTATCTCTTCTTGAAGTTCCCTCGCTCGGTTGCTGTGCAGGCAGTCTAGCTGAAAAGAATCAGTAAAGTGAAACAGTGCTGTCCCCAAATGCTGCAAATCCTCATGTTTCCTTCAGTCTACTTGTACCTCTTGCATTTCCACACAAGATCAAGGCTTTTTTTGTTCCTGTCTGCCTGTAGTACCTCTGTCTCACATGCTAAGACAGTCAACTAGAAAAAAATAAAATTGGCTGGTGAGTGCAGGTCTTAGCTGAAGCGAGTGCTTGCTGTTTCTTCCGTGTTAGGATGGTTTGCTCTGATTTCATGCAGGTACTGTTTGATGCGGCTTTTTTGTGCTATGCAAACACTGTATCAAGCAATCTCCATCAAGTAAACCAAAAGCCTTTCTATCTAATAACAAAGTGGATGTAAATAAGTTTTATAAGGTCTATTTCAATTATTACAGCATCTTTCACAAGTAACATTATCAGGGAACTGTGAGGCCTGAAGGCTGCACAGGTACTGCTTTATTTTGAGCAGAAACCCAGCAGCTGAGATGTGTTTGAACAAGGAGCCGACAGACGCATGGCCTTTCAGCCGTGGGGCAGGAAGGCAGTTTTGGGATCGGCTCTCCATCACGGCAGCTTCTGCCCTTCGTCACACCACATCACCGTGTCGTCCAGCCATCAGATGTGTGGCTGGGATGCTCTTGTAATGTATGGGTGTGCCTTTGCTTTGGCTTGCTGCTGCTAGTCTTATTTGTCAGCGAAATTAGTGATATGTGACGTCGGTGATCTTTCTGCAAACCACATCTGTATCTGAGCGGTGAGTAAATCCTTTTCATGCTCTGTATCAAAACCCTGATCCAAGTCCTAATATTGAAGGAGGGCGGTTGTGGGTCTTTGCTGCTTTGATCAGCACCGAGATCTTGCTATAAACGTTTCACCCCAAGTTCAACACGCTCTTTACCTGTGTACCAGTGGTGTTGTAACTCAGTGTCAAAGGTATAAAGCATGAGGAGATGAATGAAGACTATCCCCGAAGACTATCCATTTTCTTAATCTCTATCAGCTATCCTGGTATCTTTCTACAAGCATTACTCCTCTTATCAATGTATGGCTTCACATTATGTGTATAATCACATCCATTCAAAATCCAGAGAACAGGGAAATTGCTAGGAAAGTGGTGAAAAGAAGTGCTCCTCTCAGGGGGGTTGTTTGCTTTCTGTTTTATGGACCTGGGTGTCTCATTTGTTGGGTTCCTCTAACCATCTGCATGTAAGTTGTACGTTCTGGTAGGACTGAAAATGTGAAATATGTGCATTTTTATGACTGGGATGGATAGCTGCCGAGGTGCTGACTGCTCTGGATGGCAGATGTAGCAGTAGGCCTAGGAGGGGCTTTGAGCAATATTCCGAAAAGCTGGCTTGCCTAGCTGTCGGTATGAAAGCAAACATGATCACAGGAGAAAAGGCTGCCAAAAGAGCCATGTCTTAACATCTGTCTTGTATAAAATACCTTCTTTTCCCTTCCATCATACGATGTTCGCTTTCTGGTTTCAGGCCGTATAGCTGCAAAGCTGGTAAGGCATTTACAGTTTCATGAATATCTGTGTTGAAAAGCTCAGACATTTTAAAAGATCTATGTTCTCAGCTAACTGGTACTTCAACTTTTGAGTTGTTTCTTTTTGCTGAAATGGGTGTGAGAGATTAAGTTGCTATTTTTGTTCTTAGGAATCAAAAGTTTAGGTGCCAGTGTTTAGGCCACACTAATTACACCTCCTTCTGGTTTTGAGACAGGCTGGATGGTTGGTTCTCATTTGAAGTTTCTGGTCTGGAAGTATTTGGAGATGCAGATAGCCTGTAGTGTATTTGGAGAGGTAGATGTAGTCTACTTTGGCAGTTTTCAGTCTGGGCTGGGTCACCTCCGGGGTGCTCACAAAAGATAATTCAAGTAACAAATTCAAAGCCTAGTTTTTTTTTTAGGATTTCCACTGCAAAATACATGGATGTGTGCAAATAGAAGGTCGGAGGCCATTACACTGATCTGTTTGCAATTGCCTAGAAAAAGCGTCTGTCCAGGCCTATTAGCCAAACGCTCAGTTCTTTGCCAGTGACATCCTCAATCACCAGCAGCAACCAAACTTCAGGAGGCTTCCTCTGACACCGGGAAGGCTCCCTTGAAATGGGCAGGTGCTTTGCATCAGGCCCCGAAGCACTGCTGAGCAGGGCTTTGCAGCTCCTAACCCTGGGGGTCACCTGTCTGGGAAGACGTTGCCACCAGGATGTGACCCCAGGGCCAGGCACCCCAGCTGACAGGATTCACGGCTGGGAGCATTGCAGCACCAAACAGGGAGGGTACAGCTTTCTGTATGGAGCTTGCTTTAAAGGAAGGCTTTTAAAAGGAGAGTAAATCAAGGGAAGGAGGCAAACCCCTGTGTTTTGACAAAAAGAATTTGCCTTGTGCAGCCCTGAATTGTGACAAGACTGTTGGAGAGGGGGTAACCCAACGACCAGCGCAGGGCTTTTCTGGCAGCCAGGCTGATCCTTCTAATAATGGGCTGAGAGGTGGGAAACGAGCAGAGCACAACACATTTCATGCTGTCTGGCCCTTTGCTGCAGCAAGGTCAGTGCAAGTTGTTCCCAGTTACACCCAGCGTGCCTGAGACTGGTGGGGGTGTGGATCTGGCCTGCTGCTGGTGGTAATAACACCACGCTGCTTGGATGAGAAGCTGCCCAGGAGTACATCACATTGATAGCGGGGAGAAATAATCATTATGAAAACTTGAGAAGAAGTCAGATTTTCCATTTAGACTTACGGCATGGTGGTTTGTGTTTGTTTGGGCTCTTTCTCGGTGTTCTGCAGAAGGTATCTCTGAAATATATAAGCCTGTCGTGTGTTAGTTTCTTGCCAATTTTTCTTATAATTAGTTCAGCATGGCACAAGACCTCTAAATGACCCCTGGTGCTGTGTCACAGATTGCACTTTGTATGTTTATATGAAATATCAGGATAAGAGTCAGCCTGGGAGCACTTTGCTTTTTTTCAAAGGGGAAAAGTCTCTGTGGGGCAAATGTTTGTGATAACTACAACTTTATTAAAACTTTTGAAGGAAGTGAGTAAAAGGAGACTGCAGAACTTCATCAGTGACTGCATTTTTCCCAGTGGTTATCTTTTTGGCTGAAAATGGAATTGAAAAAAGAGCCAGGCCCCAGTTTTTCATAGTGTTAAACCTCATTTCATTGATTACGCTGGGATAAAGTGAGTGTAAATCGTTACCAGTTTGGTTTAGTGCTTTGTACTGTTACAGGGGACAGAGGGTGCTATAAAACCAGGGTGGGTGCACATACTCTCAGCATACTGAGGCAGCTCAGTCCGGTTATATGGCTCAAGTAGCTGCTTTTCCAGCCTTGGCTGCCCAGGGCCGTTAGATCCTAGGGGAGTGGGCACAGCGAGTGTCTGTGCACCAGCCCTAAGCTCCAAAAAAGTGCCCTTCGTGGAGGAGACTTCTGAAAGCTGCTGCCTGAGCTGGTAGTGCACGTGCACATGTGAGGAGCTTGCCCAGGAGGCAGAAGCAGAAGGATTGCTTATCGCCATTTGGAGAGCGTGGCTAGTCTGCGCATGGTCAGCACTAGCAGGGTCCCCCAAATGCTAGGCACGTTTTTTGTCTACCTGGACTGCAGTGGCCTTGGGGCACCGTGCCCGGCTCCCTAAGACAACAGAGACCCAACGCTGTCATCCTAATCCCAGGCTTTAGGTGTACTGCACTAGCTTTTTTCCTTTTACAATAGAAAAAAAAAAAAAAGGCTAAGAATAAAGTCTAGTAAAAAGATGAGCTAAAGACCAGTCCATTTCAAAGGATTTATTTTGCAAATAAAACAAAGCTGTTTTGGATTGTGAAAAAGTCATAGTATTTTATAGCCCAACTGCATGCAAAAGGCAAGGTCTCCTAGGCCCTTTGCATCCTGCCAGCTGTGCCAGAAACATCTGCAGAAGCACAGCATTTAAACAAGACATGTAAATAAGCAAGCTAATTCATTAAAATCCAGAATATTACAGTTGAATTAAAAAATAATAATCTCTTGTCCCCTAGAGGTTTCTATATTCTCCTGGTAGGTGACTTAATGGGCAAAACTAACAAAATGTAACCCCAGTAAACACAAAAGTATGGCTGAAGGCTGCAGAGGCAGATCTTTGCATAAATGTGTGGTGTCTGAATATCTGAAATACTGGTACTGAAGCGGCGCCCTCCAGTCAGAGGACTTAAAAGGGGATAAAATAGGTTTCAGATAAAACTCTCAAAAGAGTAGGTGTTTTGAGGTGAATTCTTTAAACGTTATCATTAAATCGATTCAATTGCCACTGAGTTTAATTTGATTCAATGGAACTTTAAAAGCTGGGTCCCTTAGGTCTCAAAATCCCGTCCTTGACCTTGGTTCCTCTTTCTAAATGTTCAAACCTTGCCTTTGACTCTGGACATATAAAACTTCAAATATAAGAAACAGTTGTGTGGAGTTGCTAGTACTTCTCCAAGCTCTGGTATCCCTTTTAAGAGAGACTGCTTCTGACAATACATATGGTCAGGGTTTGGGAGCAGAATTCCTCATTTTCTGGGGAGGGAGAAACTTGGGGAGTGAGAAATAGCTGAAGATGTTAATAAGCCAGTCCTGGATTTCATCTCGTAGTTTTCCCGCAGTTGCACTAGTTGGAGGTTGGCTGATCCTTCAGATAAGTTGATTTCTCCCTACTGAAAAGCTTTGTTCCTCTCTTCTTGCTTAATGGCACAGCTTTTCTCGCATTGGCTGAATCATTAGGCCACGATTCACCACTTTCATCATAAGAGCAGCGTAATTTGAACCAGAATTCGTAAGCTGTTCGTGTATTCCTTCAGATATCTTGATGCCTCTTGTGTACCTTTGTTATGGTCTTGTTAGTTATTGCTTACAGCTGTACAATCCACATCATTTGGGTGTTTTTTTTTGTAGTTTATAATCTTCATAATATTAACAGATTGTCTTTGCAAATTGCTTCCTAGTTGCTGTCACTGAATGTCTCCTTTAAAGACCTGAACTGCTTTGTGGCATTTAAATAACTGGCATTAATAGGATTATTAATGGGTAGAAAGTAGGAGAGATGTCTAAAATATTTCAGAATTGTACTTAAATTTGTTTGCATGAAGGAAATGAAAGATTGTTTGGAGAAACACCGAGTCAGTCTTGCTGGTCCTTGTGTTATACATTGCTTCCTGAGCTGCATTTCAGGGGAAAAAAAAAACTCCAAGAAAATTCCATTGCCCATCAACTCGTAAAAGCAGAGTAAGTTGATGAGTTTAGTTACTCGCCTCGAGCCTGGCGACCTGGGAAGAGGTGGCTGAGTGTCTAACTGGTGTTGGAAGCATTTCCTCTTGGAGCAGTTGCAGATGTGTCCTTTGCTAAATTAACAGTTAGCCTTGAAAGGAAAGTATATGAAGCATGGATCAGCAAATTAATTAAAATTAAAAAGAGAAATGGTGTTGAATTTTTCCTTTAAACTCAAAGCCAGTATTTGTTCTCTTCTTAAACTGAGATTTCAAATGCCTTCAGACTCTGGACTGCATCGTAATGTAGTCTTTCATGGTCCACTCCCATCTCATTGCCGAACTCGTAAAATCCCTGTGGCGGCTATAGCTGTGGATTAATAGGAAAGCAAAAGTTGGAAAGGAGAGTTTATAGGGGCCTTTTTAACACAATTTAGGCTGGGAACGGGAGTCCTCCAGAGCAAACACTTTCAGAAGTCCAGTGTAAGGACTGACTCCTAAGGTAAATCTTTCCTAGCTTAACAGTGGTTTGTTTAAGCACCATCAGTCAGTTTGACTGGCATGCACAAAATGTGTGACTTTCTTGAGATAGGTGATGGTTTTTTCTGCTGTACCGTACAAAGAAAACTTAATTTTGTTGTTTGATTGTGTGCTATTCTTTAACTATTGCAGTTTGGTGTATAAATGAACACTAACCCAAGAAACAAGATATGCTATTAAAAAGGAACTTTATATTGTTCCCCATCCTTCAGAATTGCCCTATTTTGGCATCTGAGGTTTGCTCTTAATTCTCACTGAAACCCAGTGAAGTTACAGAGGGGGAATTTTGGCTTCTTGTTTAATATAATGTGACATTTTACTAGCTTTTAAATAAATACCAAATTTAAACACAATTTTAATCAGTCCTAACAGGAGCACTCGTTTTTGTTTGCTTTGCTTTAGGTTATTTAAGATTTTAAAACACTAAAATTGATATATATTTCTAATATGCATAAAATAAAACCTTCCCATCAAACCCTGAATCTAAATTATTCCAGTGGTGAAAGCGCCTGCCAAAGACGACATTTTAAACTGCTTGAAGTCCCAGAGATTACCGGGGTCTGTACAGCTTCTTTAATCTGTATAAATGACTTTTTCTGATGGTTTCAATTTGCTGGTTATTCTTGAGGACAAAGTTGGGGAAATTTGAAAGTCTTATTTAGGTCAAAATATTTGTTTTACAGGACCAACATAAAAAAGTGACTGGTTTGAGTTCTAAACTTGGCTTTCAGTTCTAGAGAAAGCTTCTAAACAAGCTCATTTCAGATTTCTGTTAGGTAATGGGGGAATTTTAGGCGTTTTGATAGGGGGAAAAAAATTACCTATAAACTTTGCTGAGTTCAACTGCACCTCGCCAAGTGGGTGTCAGTCCTCCGAGCATTAGCACGAGGTGGTGACAAGTAAGGCTGCAGTCGGGGCTGCTAGTACAGGTGGGTATTGAATGGGTAACCCGTGCCTCTTGTCCTCGAGCAGCTGTGCCAAGTTCATTTCCTAAGGGCTCCGGCAGTGACCCGTCATTCTGAAAACGCCTCTCGAGGCAAGGCTGGGGTTCGCAGGACAGCAGAGGGGGTGCTGAGATGGTGACTTGCTGAGTGAGGGAAGCAGTGGTCAGTGGTAGAGCTGGAAGTAAAGTCGCATCCCTTTATTCCTGCCCTCAGACCTTGCCTACTTCACCTCTCATTTCTGTAACTTGGGGCTCCTGTTTTAAAGGCCACAGTACAAAGGTGGGAGATTCACGAGTCCGTCAGCACCTTACATTTTGTCAACTGGGGTTTGCCATGTGCAAGCTAATCAGGAATTACTTAAGCCATGTAGGACTCTAATTTATAGCTAAACAAAAGTGCTCATTGCAGTTACAGAGTAGCTGCCAAAATCTTGTAAATGACCATGTTAGTCATATTTTTTTCTTTCTTGAGAAGGAATATTTCTTTCTTTTATTAATATAAAACCACAATGTCATTATGTCACCCATGCATCCACTGTGTAATTACTCCATTTTAAAGATAAATCCATTGTCTTGGGATGCATCCATCATGGATGTCACCTTTAGCGCAGAAGGTGAGGCACTAAATGGACACCTTTTACTAATATTAATTTCTATATAGTCATCAATTGCGAGGAGACTATCCATTGTTCTCTTTGACAGAGACAGGCCAATGACAAAGATTAACTTATCCATCTTTGTGGAAGCGAGGGATCTGCTTCGAAGAGTGCTCTTCAAGATCTTGCTTTTCTGGCCCGAGTATATTATATTAATCTACAATTTGTTCATTTTAAACACGATCAATTATAGCAGGAGACTGCAGATCGCTTGTTCTTCACTGAAATGAAAGGTCAGAAATTAGAAAAGCTTTTGAGTTTCTCTCAGAAAGATTTTTAGTCAAAAAGAAAAGAAAGTGCCTGGTTTTGTCTCTTGCCTGCTGTGTTAATCTGACACTCAAGGGCTCTTGCTGGATCTTCTGCCAACCTTATCTCAGATTCTCGTGTAATTTGAATGACAATTTATAGCGCTCATTTAAATTATGCAGGGGTGGTATTCTCAGAATATATGAAGGGTACAGCTTTGGGAACTTGCTAAAGCCGGCACAGGAGCCATTGAGGCCCCAGTGCCTTTACCAGCTGGTAGACACTTTGCTCTCATTTCCAGAACCACCTAACCTGGGGGGATAGACAGGCTGCAGAGAGCCTTGCTTTCTTTGTTTAATCTTAGTCTGAGTCAGAGTATGCCATGTCTCCATGGATCTGCTCAAACTGCAACATAGGACAGATCAGATCAATGGCCTACAAACACATTTTTCCATTCTGTTTGGACAAAATTCTTTAATATTTTTGTATTTGAAATGTGTGTAAAATCAGACTGCCTTGCTGTGTCTGGAAACACGTTGGTGTTATATCGAATGATGCAGCAACTAGCTGCATTCTAGATCGTTGTTGTAAATCCGTGACATATTCACAAAGTTACATGGAGTAGCTGAAAAGAAATAGAATAAAATCCTGATTCAGGAGGGTTTTTCAGTGGGAAACAGTTCAGTACTGGTAGGGGTTCAAGCATCTATGGAAAAAGGATACAAATCTTATTGCAAGCACTGCTTAAATTACTGTGCTTTTAGCAAAACCTAATAACCTTGTCATTCCCTATGCATTTAATAATATGCACATTTAATAATATGCACATAATAGCATGTGAGTTTAGAGTAGACATTTTAAAAATGCTTAGCCAAGTTCATAGGTAGCTTTCCAATAAAATCAAATAAAATTAAACAATAATGTAATCACCTATTTCCCTTGTGAGCAGATGATTGTTTTCCATAGCAAAGTCTGTAGCCATGGCTGCATGTGCACGCACTCGGTGTGTGTCTGCGAGCTCTGGGAAGGCCAACTAGCTCTGTGTTCCTACAGGTAGGTTTTTTATGGCTGAGAAAATCAGCCTATGTCCAGCACATTATGTTAGTCATACTTGCTTCAAGCTAAAGGTTAAGCTAAAGGTTAAGCCCACTTTTACGAGTAACAGCTGCGCAGCTCTCCCAGCAGTGCTGATTGGGTTTGCCGTGTGCTCCGAGTTTATTTGGCTTGGAACACTGGCGTAGGCGTAACGCTTCTGGACAAGGTCATGAGAAATTAGGCATATTACAGGTTGTAATGCTTCCATGATGAGTTCTGCCAAAAGAAATTTGGTCTCTACCATCAAGACTTCTTCAAAGTCAAATGCCAGGGGATCCTTTTTTTGCACTGAAATTTCTTTCAGCATCTAGCTTATTTCAACTTTACAGAGAGGGCTAAGTTAACTTTCAGGATAAATTGAAATGTTTTAATTTGCAAGAGAGAGAAAATTGTTCTTTTCCCTATTCAATGTAATATGAAGTAGTATATATTAAAATAGACTGTGAAATGTTTCTGTTGTTTCTAATGAAAGCATTATATTCTGCTATGTAAAGTAGTACAGATGGTAAAATAAATTGGACAGAATATTGAACTTCTTAAATATGAGAAATTTTGTAGGGGGTTGTTAGGAGTTAATGCTTACAGTCTGTCTTGTACCAAGTGTCTCTACGCAAGCACGTGTAATTCTATTCCATCCTTCTCAATGATTTTAAATAGTCATTAGGATATTTTAACGATTTTGGATATTCTTTGTGTTTGTGAATTCCTGAACACTTTTGTAATTTGCAGTCTGCTTTCTTCTGACATTTAAATGTAAATTAGCACGGGTGATTTTTTATTGCATGCAAATTGCTGTGTTGGTTAAGGTCCTCTGCTTGTGGCATTACTACTTTTGCTTAGCGTATCACTAGCTCTAAGAGGTTATCCCTAACTTAAAAAGCTTTTCATGCAAAATTGTTAGTCCTGCACTCCATTGACTCCCAACAACTTGCGGTGTCACAGTTTGGTATTCTTCCAAAGCAGGGAGACGTACAAATGGATAGAAAATAACTTACGACTCATATGAAAACGAGTTGCATTTTTATCAGATTAAAGACAGTAATTTTAACATCAAGTCTATTGAAAATGCAAGCTGATATGTGAGAAGCATGCGATAGACTGCAGAGGACACTTTTTAAATCTCTGTCCCATCTGGGCATACGTGTACTGCTGATACGGGTGCTGGTAATGAGGGGGGGTGACACAGCGTAGTGTGCGTTGTGCCTGGGGTTTGAAATGACACCATGCTAGTACTTTAAAATGTTGCCCTCAAACTTATCTCACTGAACAAAAATTAGATTTCTTTATCAGCAGTTTTAATGACTGCCAGACAAATTATA
The DNA here is from genome assembly GCF_009819795.1 of Aythya fuligula. Taxonomy (NCBI): domain Eukaryota; kingdom Metazoa; phylum Chordata; class Aves; order Anseriformes; family Anatidae; genus Aythya; species Aythya fuligula. Next base: position 6,870,364 of record NC_045570.1, on the reverse strand, counting down.
GCCTTTTCCTCGTTCTGGGTGTGGCGGCTATTCCTGCTATCTGTTCATCTGCATTTTGTTCAGGGAAATTCAGGGACAAAAAGGGACAAATGTTGTCTGAAGTTTGGTATTCTAAACATCTGCTGCACATCAACAAAGTGTGTGTGCGTGATCTCCAGTGTGTCTCGATTTCTTTCTACAGTAATTTGTGTGGTCGTCAGGGAAGGAAAAATCCCTCCTGGAAGGACTGCTGTTTCTTTTTGACTGGGTGACCTACGGTGGACAACCACCAGAAAAGGACATTAGTCACAAAGTTGGCTAGGAATACTATTTATTAGGAGAAGAAGAAAAAGAAAAAGGGCTCTACTTGAGTGTGGATCTTTTCTTTAGTCCTAATTAGAACCACAATCCATCATGCTGGAAAGTTTCTATTCATTTTGGTGATTGGGGACATGACAAATGAATCTCAGAATAAATGGGATGTCAAGGCAGAGCAGGAGATGGATGTGTTCTGCATGGGATGAATGTAATAAGTACAGTTAATGTTGGCAACCAGCCAGCCCCATTGCCTCACGCTGGGCGAGTTGCCCCAAGGCTCCGACCGGGGGTAAAACACCAATAAATGATTCCCCTCATCTCCCATTTATTAGAAAATGAACACCTTGTCAAGGTTCATTCTTTGTTTTCCTGGCTGTCACTTTGCTTCAGGGATGGCAACTAATTGAATATTAGTTAATTGTTTCTAATAAAATGCTGATAATTAGATATCTCTTTTCATGTTGCTGGCCTAGCTCCTCTCTTTAATTTCACCTCCCTTTCAGTAGCCTCTGTTTCGCACACAGTCGTGTCGAGATTGATTATCTGCAGCGAGCGAGAGGCCAAGCAAGAAACTTCATTTAAGATTAATTTCAGGGAAACTGTTTTACAATTTTTCTAAATTGAATTTAGTCTTAATTTTAAAGTGTTAGGGGTTGTATGTCTTCAAAGGTTGCTTTTGGATAATTTATTATGCATCAAGTAATCAAAACCACTCTTGAACCAGGATGCTCAACGTGTCTAATGGCAGTGTCTGGATTTAGCCACGCTGACAAGCCTCCTTTGCTCACAAGTGTTGGGGAGGGAAGGGGAGGCATTCCCTGGCATGCGTGCTAGATTGCTGGTAATGTGGCATATTTATTTATTATTAAGTAATTCCTGGAAAGGACTGTATTTTGCTCTTCACATCAGTCTCTACAGTCTTCAGTGGTCTCCAGAGGCTCAGAGGGAGTTGTGGTAAGTCCAACACTGATAGATGGTTTCCTCTAAACTCTTGAGAACCAATAAAACTGTGTCAGTTCATGCTAGCTCCTAGGTCAGAATGTGTCTTCCTCATATCCAGGACTCAGATGTGATGGCCTCCACAAGTTGAGTAGCTGTCCCAAAGGACCATCCTCTTATCTCAAGGAAATGATAACACAACAAATCTATTCCCATTTAGTTTGCTCACAAGCTGAGAATAGAATAGTATAGTATAGCTTCACCCCTGCTGCTGGGGTGAAGTGAGTAAGGGCAGAATAACAAAAGGCAGCAAAGCATCCAGGATTAGTACCGGATCGGGGCTTATTTGGCAACATGGGAGGGCTGGAAAAGGCACCCGTAAGATCCCTTCCCCCGTAGGTTCCATCTTTCCCACACAAAACTGGCTTTAGTTGTTTGAATTCCCCTGTGGAGGGGATGAAGCTGTAACATCCTTACTTCTTACAGGCCTTGACTTGTGGAAGGAGATCAGGGGCACGGATATTTGTAGCCTATCAGTGTAAGAACTGCTGAGTTGGAAAAAGAAGCTGGAGAAGGATGAAATGAATACTGAAAACACCGAAATAAGCAAATGGAACATAATGCAAGCAGAATTAGAGTACTTGGAGGCTGTCCTAAGATATTCCTGGCCAAGTTTGTCCCTTGAAGCAAATAAAACAACCCCAGGGAGCAATTTGGCCTGCCATGCATACACTTGGACTCTCTGAAGGGAAGCAGAGTAACCCAATTGCATGGACTGAGAAAAACTGTAGCATTTTTTCTGTCCTATTTTCAGCTCTGAGAGATGCTGAATGTAATACATGAGCCATATACAGGCCTTGTTAACATCAGCTCACTACATTTTTACTAGCTTCCCAATGCACCAATTATTTCAAAATTTCTCAGCATGAGAAAAGGTCAGATTTGAATGAAGGTAAAAGGTAGGTGAGCACGTCCCTTAAACCTGGCAGAAAAGTAGGTCTGTAAGACTTGCTCAACTCCCCTCTACCCCTGTTTTTCTTTTGCTAACGAAGCCCTCGAGTTTATTAGTAGGAATTGGACTGGCAACCCCCAGAGAGCTCAGCATGTTCATGTGGATGGCTGCGCAGCCGTGCAGGGCTTCATGTTAAGAGAGGAAAAAAGGTCTGGCTCTGACATTTGCTCTGGTTTAGAGAACCTGGAAAGGCTCTCCTCCAAGCAGGAGGAGTGCTTTACACTGCTTGAGGAGAAGGATGCAGGCATTTCTATTTTACTCTCTGGCTGAGTATGTGGGTATAAAAACATCAGGGAAATCAGTGAGTGAAAGACAAGTGTGTATTTCATTTTTATTGTATATCTTAATCTTTCAGTGAAGGATTCAGTAAAAAAAAAAAAACAAATAATGTCTTTCTAACTCCTTGGGCATCGAGTGATGTGGGTGCAAGTCCCTCATGGGCACCAGTCTCTTCAAGCTGCTTCTCTCCAAGTTTAGCATTGTGGGTGACAAACAGGCCTGCTGAAATGCATTCGTTACCCTCTCAGGGACGGACAGAGCTGTTTGAATGGAGTCAACCTCTGTTTGGGCTGACTGTCCATATTAGAGAGCCGAGGTTGTCAGTACTGTCCTTTGGGTGGGATTTTCTTCATTTACATTAGCTACAGTGACGGTGACCTATAACATTGGTAGGAGAGCTGGTTGTGGTCAGGCTGGCTGCTGCTTGATGGTAAGGCGTACAGCTCCGTGGTGCTGTAACAAACGCGGCCTCCGCTGGAGACAAATGTTAGAAGCAGGGAAAGATGCCGTGGGAAAGACTTCTGGGAAAGAACACGAGTTTTGTTCTTGAGCAAATGGGCTGTTACTTCTGATTTTTCACTGGTAACAGCTGACTGATGAGATACTGTAATATTTTTTTTAAACAACAACAACCACCAAGCGTGCTGGATTGCTTGTAGCTTGCTGTCAGCTTCCTACTCCGGCAGCTCAGTTTGTGGCACCTGTGATAAATGAACAAAATTAATGATTGCCAAGTGCTGCCGGATTTCACTTAAAGTGAGGTTTTATTTGAAGTTCAGGCTGTCATCTTATCAGATTTTTTATTTATTCATCTATTTTTAGAAACTGTATGACAGTAAATGACTGTGTGCCACGTAGTGCAGGTTGATAGACAACTGAATGGCAAAGCTGTAATGGGAGCTTTCAGTTCCTACTGAATAAAGTCTGGTGGTTTGTTTGTTTTTAATTCTGATTATACCAGCATATTTCAATATTGTAGTTGTCACAGCAGAAATGTGCTTTCCATGTTCAGAAAGGAGCAGAATTTGGAGTATTTGTAGACTCACGTAGCACTTCTGCAGCTATTGATTGCGAGTGGGGGTTTGGAAGTAGCCTAGGGAAGCGAACAAAGATGTAAACCCACATTAGCATGGTCCCACCACCTGATTGCACCCTGCTTTGTACGAGGGCTGGGAACTTCTCGGAGCCCAGGGAGCCTGCAGGAGGTCCATGCTGTCAAGTTCCTGCTGTCTGCCCTGCAGAACAGCAACCTGGGCCCAGCTGGGTCACCTAAGGGATGGAGCTCCCCACAAGTGACTGAGGTTTTACCCAAAGGGACAGGGAAATAACCACCAGAGGGGTTCCCAAGTGCACTGAGGTTTAAACAGACTTCTTTTGAGATGAATTGTAATACCTAACAAAAAAGTTAACGAGCATTTGGAGAAACAGTTGATTCCCCCAGCCCAGGTGTGTGATGAAAAGCATCAAGTTTTAACCACAATGAATGGTATACATCAAATAATTAAGTAGCAAGTCAGTCTGGATCAGTGACTCTCCTCGTTAAAACCTCTACTAGCTGATAGACACAGAACTGACAATTGGCGTTATAACACGTAGCACATCTTTCCCTTGAGGGAACCTCATTAGAAACTCTAACGCTAGTGGGTTTGAGGGAAAGGCATCCTATACCATCCCCATTATGCTTGGCTAATTAAACACAGGGCCTTACTCTGAGTCTGTGCCAACTCACTGAGTTTGCTCGTCACTTCTGGGTGTGCTGGGAAGCTGCAGTGCGTGTCCGTGGGGCAGGAATGACACATCCCAAAGCCGTGGCTGCTCCCCGCAGCCTTTTCCTTCCACCTGGCTGAATGATCTGCAGTGGAGGTGATCCAGGCGGCGTGCACAGGGCGGACCTCAGCAACAGGGAAACTGCAAATAACCTGAAGCACCATTCCTCATGCCAAGTGGTAATCGTGGTGCTTATAGAGGAACGTAAATTTCATAATCAGCTGTAGTCTGCAGCTGGAAAAATACAAGTATATAAAGTGTTTTTAAATTATTACTGTTCAGGGATCATAAGACAAAGATTAGTTGTCTAAATCTGTCTCATAAACAAATTAACACAGTGCTGCTTTCTGTTCAAAATATGATTCTTGTCGGAAGGATTAAACATGTTAAATCCAGCTAGAATATGCTGTGATCATGTTTTTTAGCAAAGCTGCAATAATCAGACATTTACAACTAATAAATCGGTACTCTAATTCCTCTGCAATAAGGCTTTGAAATATAATCTGTCATTTCAGATTTATAGAACATGACTTTTCATAATTATAATTCTCAAATGCACATTACTAGTTATAATTAAATTCACTTTCAAAAAATCTGAAGCATTTTTGTGGATTATCTGTTCATATTATGTTCTAATGGTAAAATTAATGTATAATCTGTTGAATAAATTTGGTTAGTTCTTGGATAGAAAAATATGCTCCACTCTTGATCAAGTCCTGGAAACTTAGATAAGAAGAACAAAAATGTGTACTGTATATCTTAAGAGGGCTCTAACAAAGCCAGATCAAACTCAATCATAGGCAAAAAGGAGAACTTTCCTTCATAAAAGAAGAAATGAAAGGATTTCAACTAATTTAAAAGAAATTAAAAAATATTAAATTATAGCTCGATTAGAAAAGATGTTAAATATTGGCTCTGGTTAGGATGTAACAATGGATTAAATTATAGACTCATTCAACTGAAGAATGAATCCCTATTAATGGGAACAAGTATATTTATTTGTGGATGTTGGTTCAATAAAAGCTAAAGTGTATCACTTTTTCAGCTTAATGTTTCTCATTAATAAGATACCTAAGAACCTGATGTATTTCTCACCGTTATTATCAGACTGCACAGTTACTTCACTAAGGCAGAAGCTCAGGCTTTCAGATTTCAGCTTTAAAGCCAGTGGGTCAGATCCTCACCCAGTCGTGGGAGCTGGCAGGGTGCTCACCCAGCGGCTGCTCCCCTGCTGTATAACCCTTCAGATTTACGTATAACCCTTTAGATTTGCATGCATTGAATAACAAGAGTCATTTCTTCTGCCCAGTGCTTATTTGAAGAGCACAGACAAGAAAACCATATTTCCTCTGTGTAGTTGGGGCAGCTCAGAGCATCAGAGGACAAAATCACTGCTGGGTTTGGTGTCCTGGAGCCCTACCTCCCACTTCATCGTGGGCTGCAGAGGAGCTGAGCGTTGCTACTCTTCCCCAGGACCTGCAAACCCGTCCCTTCTCACTTGCCTCTCCCCTGAGGATGACCAGGACACAGCCGGGGTCTGTAAGGTCCCGTGCCCTAGGAGAGGAGCAGACTGTGAGCTTCACGACTCGTTTTAGTAAGCGTGATCTGGCTAGAAGGCTGCGGGTTCGATTCCCTGGCATTTTCCTTCAGTGCATGTAGGTATCAAATTATATCAGTACATGTGAAGCTGTGCAGCTAACCTTTAATGTGCAGATCATCTTACCCTTGGGAAAGCTTGCGGGATGGTCCAAAGTCAATAGGAAGCTGCAGTCTTAGAGATGAAACATTTTCAGTGAAAGCAGGTCATTCACATCCAAACACTGCTGTCGGGCTGGAGGAAGGCAGCAGCTCCATTTAACTGCCTTCCTTGGGTAGGTTTTAGGCCAGTTAGCAACTGGTCTGTAACTTTCTGCTCCCCGTACAAGCAGTAATGTTTTACTTCTGTTTAAAACCCTAACCTTCAGGCTGATTCAGCCTCCCTGACCGAAGGTAGTAAAAGAGTAACTGGGTAAAGTACTGAGTAAAGTCAGGGTTGAATAGTGCCAAATCAGCCTACAAATGGGAAATGTAGGAGAAATAGTTAAAAAAGAAAAAAATAATAATAAAAAAATCATTGCTTTACCAGTCCAAAAGGATGTAAAAAGCTTTTTTTAAATTTTCTTGCAAATAAGCCTGAAATTTTATGTGTGCTTTGGTACAAAGGCAGATGGATTTGAACAGGGTTAGGAACTGGCTGTCCTGTTAGGGCTGAAAGCTTTTTGGAAGAGGCGTACTTAGGAGAGTGAGAAGGCTGAAAGGATTGAGAGCAGGAGGGATTGGGAGAGAGAGAAGGAACCTGGTGCTCCTGTGACCCATTGCATAAAGATGCCATATCATGCTGAACAATTTCCCTACTCACAGCAAACAGTAGTAGTTTCTGTGTTTTGTCACAGCAGTAGAAACACCCAGCTGCTGAAAGAAAGTCCTTGCCTCAAAGAATTTATAAACCCCAGAGATCATTTAGGGTGAAGCTGGCAGGTGAGACCAAGGCCTGGAGAAGGAACATGACCTGTGTGAAGTGCCACATGAAATTAGCTGTTATACGGAATCTGTAACCACGGTCTCCTATCCACCAGCCTTGTGTACCGAGCCGTCCAGCCTTCCTCACAAGCCTGCCTTTCCTCGAAGGCTGAGAGAGAACAGACAGCAGGCAAGTGCAGTAAATAAATAATTCAGGGGCTGTTTGTAATGATCGATGGAGCATCCCAAATTAATGCGTGCTGGTCTGCGAGCAAAATGGTGTATGAAAACCAGGGTCATTTAGGGACAGCTTGTTCATGTGTTCACTCTACTCAGTCTTGAGTTTGTATCCTAATGGAATGCATTAATAAACCCTTAATAATGCATTAATAAACCTTTTATAATGCATTAATAAACCTCGCCATACAATTTAAGTAAAATCAAAATCAGTTACGTGGTTCGCCAATAACCTGGTACTGATCAGTAACAGCATAAGCAGTAGAAAGTGCGGGGGTATGTTTGATCAAGTGCTGAAAGAGTATTTTTCACCAAAAACAGGTAGGAAAAAGAAATTGAGCCAGCCCATCTGAGGCTGCACTCCTTGAGAGACCTTGGGGCTGGGGTCTACGCACAGCCCAGGCCGTGGAGGTGCTAAGTTAGTGCTCTGAAAGGATGGATGCTTATCTGTCACTAAGCTGCCCGCTTAGTTAGGAGGCTGAAAGCGCTGTTAAAAGATACAATTGCCATTACTAAAAATAGCCATTAATGGGATATGTTTAGAAAGAGCAGGAAAGCAGGTACTAAGGTGTACGGTTTGGACCATCCAGCTGCGGTACGGCCGTGGCAGCCGGGGGAGGCTGGCAGCTTGGCCTGCAGCGAGGCAGTCCTGCTTGGTCGTGTTGTAGGGACCTCGGGCTTCAAGGTGCAGGCAAGCATAGGGGGAGGAGTGAGCAATGAGCAGTGTCCTCTGCTTCGTTTTTGGACGTGGATTCCTATGTGGGTGATAAAATTGTTCCTAATATTTATAGCTCAAGGTTTGGCAAAGGTGTAATGTCCTTAGACAACAGGTTTAAGTTAAATAAGGCTTTGTTTCTAGAACATATGGCGTTTGATGGTCAGATGGAGAAGACACCCATGTGTCTGGCTGTCTTCTGGGGGAGTTGTGAACTCCCGGAGCAGTCGTTGCTCTGCTCCCTGAGCACAAGGGCTGAGGCTCAGGAGGTGATGTGTTTGTGGTGGCTGCAGGACCAGGCGTCTCAGCAAGCAAGCACGTGAAGGTGTGAATAATTGGGGATGTGTGCACATGGGATCATATCCACCCTTACCAATGTCTTGTCAGTGGTAGTGCTATTATCACTTCACGTCCTTTTTGATCACATTCTTCCTGTGTTCTTTTCCTCTGGACATATAATGTATCACATCATCATGCTAAATTTGTTATAAGGCTTGTGTGGCTTTTTATTTTTTCTTCCAAATCCTGAAAACCTGCTTTGACTCCTTGAAAAGACATAGAGGATCTTTCTCACATGAGAACTGTGTTGGAAATACTGTGTTAATGGCTGCTTTGTGCTGCTTAATCTGGCTTTACCAAAAATAAAAATAAAAATAGAATATCACTGAAGAACAGGATTTCCCAGGAAGTACAGAACAAATAACTCACGCACATCCCAGGAGCTGGGCAATTGCTACACGTTAGCAATGACTGAGGATGGAGGAGCTAGCTGTATCTGCTGCAGCAGTCTTTTTTTCCTCAACAACAACAAAAACATATTTTTCCTTGTGTTGAGCGTTCATACTTCAGAACATGGATTGCAGATGTGTGTTCCCCCACCACCACCCCAAATGCATTTGCCGGTGTGTCAGATACATGCAAATATTTTAAAATTTGCCAATCTGCTTCAAGATGTACAGTAGCGCAATGGAATGGAAATAGAAATCCTTATTCCCGGAGACTCACAGTGCCACAACGGGACAGCCTCCCTGCCGATGGGCACAGGATACTGTGACAAAGATTATTGAAGGGCACGTCAATAGTGGAGAACAAGAACAGGCCATACACAGGTTCCCATGGCTGGCAACGTGCCCCTAGGCATGGAGACCCACGGGTGCCCACTGGCCTCTCTGCATGGAGCTTTGCTGGAGGCTGGGGAGAGGCAAGGAGCTTTGCAGTAGCTCTTGTTCTTGCACAGGTAGCATAAACAGCACTACCTAGGACTCACTGCTTTAGCTGAGGGATTTTGTTATCTGTTTCTGGTTTGTTTTCTTCTCTTTTACCTTTGTGATTTGCCTTAAAACAGAACCCAAACAAGAGATCTGCTACTTAACACTGAAGGGCTGCAGGTGAAGCACATGAAATGAAATGTAATTCCCACCTTCACCATGCTCTGAGTGATTGCCAGGCATCTGATTGCTTTCCGAAAGCAGCCAAGCCCTTGCTAGCCAAAGAGGACGCCTGCAAATCCTGGTAATATTCACAATATCCTTGGCATCTTGCAGGATTCTGCCCCTGCGAGCAGGTGCTTTCCTGCCTTTCTGCTCTGGATTCACCGTTGCCTGTTTCTTTTTGTGGTCACTGGTGCCAACAGGAGCTCAGCCTGAGGCTGAGCCTCTCAAAACAATAAAACAAAAACAACACCCTTAAACTCTTTTGTCAAATCTCTTGATGGAAACTGCTCTACAACAGATCATAGTGTGTAACACAGGATCAGAAAAAAGGTGTCACAGTTTCTCTCATGACTATTTACAAGGTTCAGTTATACTTTATGCCAGAGTTGGGTGCCACTGACTTCTGTAGGACTTTGAGGCTCCAGCCTTCATGCATCCGAGACCAAGAAGCAAATCAGCCTTGGGGGCATCATAAAGGTTCCACCAAAGACAGAATATACTTATCTTCCCAAAACAGGGCTGGCAGACCCAGAAATATTTGTGTTTTTAATCTGGAATTCACATATAGTTTTCTGGAGCATCACATACTCTGCTGGGAAAATTGTCAATTATTTATTTGAGTACTGGAGGAAAATCAAGGGCACATCAAGGCAATTCATACCTTTTGATGCAGTCTAAAACGTTGAAATTCCACTCTGGCAAAATGCTCACAATTTTTTTTTTTCTTCCTCTGAACTTGACAATGTTTTCCTTATTTTTGCTGGGAAACGAATGCATCTGTTTTCTTAACAAATGGAAGTGTTTGACTTACAGATGCTGCCTTTCAAATCAAAGCCTACTAAAAATCTGATATGGCCAGGGAACATGTCACATATTTTCCAGTTAGTGGGTGAGAACTTTTTCTGCGGCTGTACTGTGTGTCTTGGCAAGTGTCTGTGCAAATATCCCTTCCCCAGATTTATCAGTGCAAAGTTCCTAAAATCTGCTGTTGAGAAGCAGTGAAAGAAATGTTTACTCAGGAAGGAGCCGTGCAGTGTTGTAGCATCCCAGCTGTGGTTATTTCTGTTTTCTGGAGCACAAGCTGCTGTAAGGACGGGTCAGGGAGTTGTTCCTACACAGCCGTGGTGTTTGGTGGCCAAAGTCCCTCCTTGAGGACAGATGCTGAATGCATGTTCTGAAATGTGTGCATCCTGCTGGCAAAAAACTCTGATAGTGCTGCATAGGAGGGCTGGAGCAGTACTGAGGGTGAAGAAAATACACCTGCCTCTCTTCTATTAAAGGGTGCAAGGAAGGGGAGGAGCTGACGGCCTTCAAATTCCAGACTTTTCACTCTGAGCGTGTGGGACTGGGGAATGAGGACTAATTAACATTGTTTTCCTTCGGTGCTTCCTGCAGGTTCCCAGCAATATGCTAACTTCGGCGAGATCTGGTTGTTGACAGTGTCTCATGCAGCAAACAGGCGCTGCTGGGTATTTGTTGTGGAGGTCTTTCAAGACAGGATTAGCATCAGTGTGATGTTAATGGCAGGTTTTTACATGTCTGGGCTCCCTCGGTTTGTTTTGTGATTTGACAAGACGGCATTTGTGATTATGAGACTTCAGCACAGGTCTCTATTCACTTGTCTATTGTTGAATGTTAATTCAGATATGAATGGGATATAAATTAGTTGCACACAAGCCCTTCCTGAATAATGTTTTGTACATACTAGCTGTAATGCTTTTGACTGTGGTGTATTTAAAGATGCAAGAACAGATTTGCACACTGCATTTAGTTTGATAGTTTATTAATAAACATTAAATAACAGCAATTTTGTCTTTGCTAACCCACTTCTTAGTAAGCCAAAAAAGTCTTATTTAAATATAGGCGTGTATAAGCTAGCTGCAGGCAAGTTATTTTTATTATGAGCTCCAACATTAGAAGCCAATCATACAAACCTGTTACTGTTGCATTAAGAGTAACTGATGTGGGTCTGGTTGGATTCAGAGCACTGAACTACCACGGTCACGGATGCACCAATAATGTATCACACCCTTCCTCTAGTCACGTTCAATGAGAACTATCATGGCTAGGAGCAATGCAGTTCAGTGCAGTTTTTTACAGCAACAGGTACACAGGTTCTTTGGATTGCCGGCAATAATTTACTGTCTGCAAAAGCAAGCTAGCATGCATGAAATACACAGGTGCACAGCCTGGAAATTAATGTGTTAAAAGGCACAAAGACTCTATAGAGATTTCTGAGTATTTGCGGAGACACCCGGTACAACCAAGTCTTCAAATCACACCCAAAGGCATCCCAACAGGGAGGAAGAGAGGCTCAGCCCGTCGACTGATCCCAGAAGTCAGGAGGTCCTTGTGATGGTATATTCCTTGGTGATGGTGTTTCCCCTGATGGTGATATCTTCCCTCACATCCCCTCTGTCTTGGGCCAGTGTATGTTGTTTTCTATCTTTTAGGTGGAGCTTGAGTGGCTCTATTCAAGCATATCTGAGTTATGACTGGTGAAAAGTTTTCCCGTCTCCGTTTAAAGGAATAGGCTCTGAGAAATTCAGATCACATGCTCAGTGAGGGGTGGTCGCACCTTGGAGGTGGGTAGCTTTTGGGATGGAGGTGGGTTTTGGTATTATAATGATATTATAATGAGCAAACGTACACTAGGGTACAGCATCTTGTCAAAAACATGACATGTCCTTGGCTCAGGGTAGCAAAAAGTGCAGCTTATTGGTCTCGGTGTGCACAAGAACAATCGAGTCCCCAGCTGGTACAGAGCCTAGCCGCGGTGTCTCCACTCCATCCTGTGCTCTGTGCTGTTCCTTACAGCCAGCACACCAGGTTCCCCCCATCGGATAGCATCTAAGGTTGGGAGCCTAGGGAACGCTCAGGTAATGCAGCTACACCCTACCCTGAAAGCCTCTTCAATGCTGTACATTTTCTTTAAAATGTGAATATTAGTTTTATATTCCTAGTTACTTTGGGCAATTACACCACAGTTACCATAGGCTAGTCTCCACACGTCTAATTCAATAGAAAATTTGTAATGGTTTTGGTATGTTTGTCCTCCAGTAATAATAAAATTCTTGGCATTAGCAAAGAAGGAGGAGTCGGCTGATTTAGAGAGAGAGAAATGAAAACACAAACATCAACAAGGAGATTCCTCCTTTTTGTTTCTGTCAAGCTTTGGTTCCCCCCATGTCTTCTAAAAGCCAGACGGGTCACAACAAAAGCTTAATTCAGATATTTTGAGTCTTCTCCTGTTTCCCCAGGGAGAGCCAAGTAGGTTAGGGAGCTCCACTGAGCTTAATCCAGTGTTTAAATTCAACACAAGGCTAAATTACTTGTTGGACAGTTAATATATTTTTCAGGTTTTCCACCATTTCTGTACTTTACAGGAGTAACCTCGTCAAGTCATTATGTAATATCCACATCCTTGTGGGAGCTTGTACTTCTTTGACACTCATTTATTTTGATTTATTTTTAAGTTGAAACTAGATTCAGGGTTTGATTGATGCTGCTGGTCCATCCTGGAACATCTCCCCCAGCCCACCAAATGGTTACAGTGGTGTCACATTGAAGAGATGTCCATAAAATTAAGTGGGACCTGTAGGGTTACAGAATATGCATGCCTGCAAGAGGTTGACAAAAAAGAGAGTCAAGCATCTCTGCTCTTAGAAGTCCAAATCGTCCATTATTTCAGCCTGAAAAATAAAAAATAATAGAGCATGTGGAACTGAGAAACATAACGTGGTCTATCTGCACCAAAGGGAATACAATATCCAGAGCTAAATACTTTCTCCTTCCATATAACTCACCAGGAGGTAAGGACATCCAGCACTGCAGGAAGTGCTTGCTCAGCACCATACAAGGTAGGGCCCCTTAATTGTTTAAATTTCTCAGTTCTGTTCACAAGATAAGTCCTTTCCAATTACTTCCCCCCACCCCCACCCCCCCATTATTTGGAGTTAATTTTATGTAAGTCCTAAAAATATTAAAAGAACAGCGGAGTAGTGCATAAAATGTGTTGCCTGCCTCCTCCCCCTATGTTCTTTCAAATAACTGGAGGTCATAACCCCCAAAATCTGGCTGTTGGCTGTTAGCTAGTAGAAACCAGCTGAAACCCTGGTTAGACAAATCTTCGCAGCTGTATCATATGTCTGCTGTTGTCAATATATCTGCAAAACCTGCCAACTGCTTGTCACTTAACATAAAGTGGATTTAGAGGGGGGTGAAGTAGAAAGAGAAACAGATCGCGCTGCAATCCGAAGGCGTGTTTATCTGGTAAATGCTTTTGGTTTTCTTATTTCTGCTTTTTCCCTTCTTTGCCTCTTTAGCCTACTCAAAAGATAAGAACGTGCTGTATCTCGGCACGAAGCACAGCTTTCACAACCACGTTTTGTTTTCTGCCTTGCCCTGGTGCAGGGAATGTCATTGCCATCCTGCCAAAAGAGCAAGCAGCCGTGGCCGAGCCAGCGGTGCTTTATTCAGCCTCTGCACTACAGGATCTGAGAACAGGCTCTGAGCCCTCGGTTCGTTTTTTCGGGCAGATGATACGCTGCCACTGAATTGAGAGCACTGCCCGTACCCCCATGGTCTCGGAGCAGAAGCAGCCATGGCCCGGGCTCACCCCACGTGGGACGGCGATGCTGCACGCGTGGCCCCGCGCGGCATGCTGCCGGCGTTCCAGTGGCAGGGTTTTCAGCAGAGGCCTTGCGCTCTGCCAGTAGAGGCAAATTCCATTGCAGGGAGGTGCTCTCTTTCCAACTGGGAACGCAGATTTTAGAGATCTATTTTAGCATTCTGGGAAGTGGGGAGAATCGGTTTCTCTGTGAAAATACATCTGGTGCAAGAGGTGGGGAGAACGGAACAGACAGAAAGAGAAAAGCTAGAAAAGCTTATTTACTTGTTGCACTGACGTCCTCTCAATGTGAAATATCATCCTTCTGGTATGAAAAAAGGCAAGGGCAGGATCTCTACTCCTGGAAAGAGAATTTTGTATCAAGTTCTGGAAAAGCATCTTTTCTGGTCTTGTTTTTAAAAAGAGAAGAATATTTCTAATGAAATTTTAAATTAATTGAAAGGAAAAGGAAAAACAAATAACTTCTTCTCAGCCAGCTCTTGTCTTTATTTCCATCTGTGATGTATCTGATACCCCACGGGAAGGCAGGCCATGACCTTGGGAGGCAACCCGCCACCAAGGACCAGGCACCTGGCTACCTGGCTAAGGTGTCTGACCGCAGCAGAAGGGTCACAAAAGATCTCTGTCCTTTTTTAAAAATGTGCTGAACTGAACTGAAAGACGGGAACGAGCATACCTGACGTGCTGGTTCCTGGCTGCAGACAAGGACCTACTTTTTCAGTCCTGACTTAACCTGCCAGCGACTCCTGCAGGGAATTGTGCTAGAGAGAAAGGATGCTGCTCCTGCTCAGCTCTGCCTACTTCACGGCAGCTAATTATTAAAAATAGCTTACTTGTGTTTATTTTTAATTGCTCCAAACCTCAGTAGTGTAATGAAGCCATTAAGAAATAACTCTCTGAAAGAGTTAAAAAAAAAAAAAAAAAAAGAATCAGATAAGGTCCCCAATGCACTTTTGCATTTTATTGACATTTTAATTAAGACTGTAGTATACTTCAGGGATCTCTGCACTTAAATAGAAACCATTTTAATATGCTACACTGGCAAAGAGTAATGGATGAATACAGACCCATATTCCCATATGTTTTATGGTACTTAGTGATTCTTTTGTACAATGTATTATGATGTTAAGACATTTTATGAGTTTCTATTGGCTAAGCTGAGCCATATCAAATTATAATTTTGCTCAGTGGATTTTACTGTAAGCAGATTAAATAGGCCACGTTCGGTATTTATTGTACACTTAGATCTGCCTGTTTTTGTTTTTCCTATTATAGTCTTCATTTACTTTTCCCCTTAAAGTGACTATAACAAGCATTATATGAAGAAATCACTTGGCTCCATTTACAGTGGGCTGGGGTGGTTGTTTGCTGGATTTTTTTTTTTTTTTAATAAAAGTTGTTGGAGCTGAAAGGATGTTGTTCCCCTGATAATATTGATCTGAATGAATTCTTTTCCATTTAACTGCACCACTGATATAGCTGTGGATATTTTTCGTTCTAAATAGACATGTTGGCATCTAGCATTAATATCTGGGGACTCCAGCAAGCCAAGAGAGAGGAGATTATTTGTCCCATTTTGGACCCAGGAACAGGGCCGTATGTCACAGGGCTGACAAATGTAGTTCTAGGATGCTTACTGACTGGAGTTTTGAAGACTTTGAGTAACACAGAGTTGTAAACCCACCTAGAAGCAACGTGAGAAAGCGTGAATACCTGTCCAGGACTAAGGGGAGGCAGCTCAAACGTGTACCTTAGCAGAGCATCACACGAAGCCTCTGAAATGGGAAGGGGCAAAGTTTTAGGATGAGGGGCACGTGTGGCAGGCTGGATGTCCTGGCCACAGCTGTCTGTTGACCACAACACTGATACCTGCCATTATTATTATTATCATAATTGTTATTATTTTAAGACTCTTCAGTCATTAAAGTCTGTTTCTGACCAAGCTGAAACGAGACACATCCAGACTCTCATGAGCATGTCAGTAAAAGCAGCCATCCTCCATATCTTGCTAGCAATCTCTGAACAAGAGCGGACAGGTGAGGGTAACAGAGGGGAGATGTTCCAGAAAGGAGTCTGCCAAAAATGCTGATTCAGCAAGCCAGAAACTTTGTGGGGAAAGCTAGCATTGAAAGTTAGCGTTGATGAGGATTTGGGAAGAATAAGGTCTTCAGTATTCCATTCCTTTTGCACTAAGAAGGTTTTAATGTTGAAATTTTAGTTTAGGTGAAAAAGATTTGGAGACAAAAATATGTCAGTATTTAAGGATAATTCTTACGGTATGAATGAAATGGTGCAGCTGTCCATGGAGACTGACACGATTCATTCATACGTTTCCAAATTTTGACTTCTGTTTGCCCAGCATCGAATGGAGTGGGAAAAACAGAGTCCCAGTGCAAGAATAACCATTTCTGGGTAGCAATCACATTAGCATGGGGATTGCATTGCAGGAGGTGGATAGCAGAGGGGCTTACAGCTTATTATTGCAATTTCCACGTTAAATGCTTTTTGCTACTTCCAGCAAACTTTGACTTACTCCCAGATTACCCTAACACCCAGGTATAGTGCTGCTCTACCTGTCCCTGAAAGCCAGCTTCATTAAACTGCTGTATTTAGTGTTAACTTGTGATAAATGTTTACCTTAAAGAAGAGAAGTTGATAAATGAGGTGAAACTACTCAGGGAAATGGTGAGGAATGGGAATGTTTGGTACCAGGCCCATCACACAGAGCTGTCTTGGAACCTGCAGGCTGAGGGTGAGGAGAAGGGAGCAGAGGGAGAGTGCACACACATTGGGGCTACCGATGGATGTGCTCAGAGATGGGGGAATAAATACTAAAATTAGGCTATTTTAATACAAAATGGAGTGTGTTTTTTTTTCTGTTACTTTTTTATTCATACATCAGACTGGCATAATAAGTGTGAAATGGCTAGATGCAGCTAGGAAAAAATTACTGACTTTTAAGAGGCTTTTATGTGATGACTTCCTGGGATAAACCCATCGAAAAGTGCATACAAGCACACCAGAAACTGCTACCAAAAAGCCAAGACAAAACCACAAACATTTCTTCCTTCTTTAAGCAATAGATGTGCAAGAAGGAAAACATTGTGGGTTTTGTTTTGTTTTCATTGTTTGTTTTTAAATTTGGGGGAGTAATTGCAGTCAGTCATCATCAGGTAAGTCTCTGCCTTGCTCCTGAAACTTTCCAGTATACAGAAAGCATGTCAGCTGTCCATGTGTCTAAACTTTTCTATTTTAACTGGGAGTGACTGGAAATGTTTGAAGATTTTGCAGAAAACAAGTTAATATCTTTTTTTTTTTTTTTTTTTTTTTTTTTTTTTAATGGCTTGGGTAAAGAAGCTGTGGTTTTTTTTCCTCAGAAATGAATGTTCTCGTTTGTAGTAAATCATGAGAAACAAGTTTGAAAAAACAAAACCAAAACAAGAACAACAAAAATGAGCACTTCGGTGAAGGCAGATTTCTGACAACCCCTGTCCTGGGGCATGCCATGTCTCCGTAATGGTAAGGGAACTGGAGCCAGCTGGGGTGCTGCTTGCCTTGACACTGGCTGTGCCCATTGCCTCAGTGGCCAGGGTGGACAAGGGACACTCCCCATCCACCCGGTGGCCCTCAGAGCTTCTTCCTGCAAAGGCTGGCTCATCTTTCTTCAGAGACCCCATCCTTTTGCTGGGCTGGGGTTGAAATGTTCCCTGCTCTTACCTTTTACAGCCACAATGTATGGGTGAGAGCTTTGATCAGAGGTCCTGCCAACCTCTTTGGGCTGGGCTGATCACAGCAACAGCTTCAAACCCTTTGATTTTGCCTCGCTCCTGTTGACGCAGCAGGTACCTGAGGTCATATTGCTCCTACATCAAATACAAGTGGTGAGTTTTGTGTTACTTTCCTCCCTAATGCTATATGAACCTTCCAAAAATTGATGAGGCAAAAGGAGAACTGAACCTTTGGGTCCATTTGTCTGCAGTTCAGCGGTGGGTGAAATGATTCCTTTCTAGGTGAGGTTTTTGATGTGCTTCAGCATACTTCTGCTGGGAAAGGGTGAGAATACTTCCCTGGCACAGGGCTGGAGACAGCCTTTCCCATCTCAGCTATCGGTGGCTCCATAATTGATTCAATTCATATTGCTAATTTAGCTTTAAATCTGTCTCTGAGCAGAAAGGTTTCTGCCATGGTGCATGACAGCATCCGTCAGCGCCTGGCCTTGTTAACCAAACCGTCTGCAGAGACCTCATGCAGGAGACCAAAGAGAAGCAAAAGCCGTACATTAAACTGGGGCCTTTACGATGGAGTCACGCTGACACAGCTCCCTGTTGCCAGACGGGGAGGATCCCGGCACCTTTGAGGATGGCTTTGTGTAGCTGTGGCACACAGGCCCTGCGGTGGTGCCAGCGGGGGGATTTGGTGGGGAAACTTCTGTGCGACCCCAGCCTTTGCTGCAGTTCTCCATGGAGGAGCTCTTCAGATTTTTTGCATAAAACGCTGATTTCCCTCCATTAAAAAGAGGCAAGACACCAAAAGACATCTCTAAACCTTGCTTTTTTCTCTGGTATGCCAATATATATATTCAGGCATTATCTGATGCTTTGGTGTGTTTGGAGAAGTCAGCGTTACACCGACAGCGCTGCTCCCTCATCAGGCCTTTGTCTGCATCAACGTTTGGGTCGAGCGCAGCTCCCCCCTTTCCCTCCGTCCTTATTAATTCCTCCTTTTCCTCGGTCTTTTCCCTCTTTCTTCCCCTCTCCCCCCGGCCCCCTCCCGCCGCCTGCTGCCAGCCCCGCTCCCCTCCGGAGGAGCTGATAAGCAGCTGGCTGCGGAGGCAGCGCTAATGCCATCCCTGGGGGTGCCGGGCGCGGGGAGCGAGCGGGTGTCCCTCCCGGAGAGCACAACAAGTCACCTCGCAGTCAGCGCCGCAGCCGCCCGCCTTAGGCCTAGGATGCCGGCTTTATCTCCAAATTCACATCTCCTGCTTCCCAGCCCCATGCCAGACATGTGCTTTTTTTTATGTGCCTGAGGAATTCCTTGGTATTAAACTTAGAGACAGGGAGAGAATGCGGCGAGAATACATTGCTTTGTCTGTTTTAGCATGTGCTAACAATAATTCCTGATGCTGTCTCACAGGGGAGGAACACTGCCATGGTAACTTTTAACGTGAGCATGAAATCAGCAAGCTCCACTCCGATATCTCATGTAATTAAATAGCTAATAATGTACAATTGTAATTTATACTAATGCTTTTGATATTTTGTCTTTATCTCGGAGCCCTTACCTCTTGGCGAAGCATCGTATCAATGTGGACACGGTGCTGAGGGTGGGGCGAGACAAGAAAGGGATTGGGGGATACCTCATTATAAATGGGAGGCTGGTGCACAAACCGTGTCTGCGGCAATCAAACAGCTAATTGTTATGATTTTGCTGATAGTGTCTTAGCTGTAATATCCTGCTCTGTGTCAATTTTTCAGCCCTTTAATGTAGCGTATTTGCATATCGAAGCATCGCAGTCACTATCCTATCAGCTGTACTTGAGTATGTGAATCAAAAATGCATTGTTCCCCGTGCCCTTCAGCATATCGGATCAAAAAGCAAAGCTAAGAGATAATTTTTATTTCAATTATTTTTTTTTTTTGGACTTGGAGAAGTAATCGCATAGACAGTTTCCTTAAAGATAAACCCCTTGCTCATGCATGCGTTAAAATTCAGCTTGCAAGGCACCTAGTGTGGCTGGAGCCTAGATAAAAGAATTGGATTTTTGAAAAAAAAAATGAAAAAAAGAAGAGAGACGGTGTTTAAAGTGTCCTGTGGAAGAAAGGAGGCATTTGGCCTTAGGCATGTGCATCCACAAGAGACAGCTTCAACTCTTATAAAGTGGGGAGTTTTGTGTGAGCACAGATGCATTTTGTTTTCCTATGAGGGAAAGATGATTAAATTATCAGAAACAAAGATAAAAAACCAGGGCTTCCTGGATATTCTTCTTTTCCCTCCCTTGTGTCTCACTTATTCCTACTGCTTAGCAAAGGTGCTGACTCCCTCTCTCTAAGCTTTAGTTTAAATGTCCAACACAGCTTATTAATGAAAGTAATAGGCTTTTGTTTATTACATGTAATAATGGTGAATATGACTATTTAATATAAATCTGACATTTAAATTCCACTTAGTTCTGAGATACGGTTGATATAAACGAATAACTCTTTACCCTAGAGTAAAAACTCCCTCAGTCTGCATTTTAAAGCATTGAAGTTTTCAAAGTAATCAGTTTTTTTCAGAGGAACCAAATTGTGAAGACATCTGTTATGTTATTAATTTCACATAAATCTTAAGCTCCTCAAGGCCTGAAATGAGGCTTCATTCAAGCCGAATTAATGAAACATGATTGTAAGTCCCTTGCATGGAAATGCTGTCATACAGTATTGAGTTGCTTATAATCACTGAGTAATCTTGCAGGCTGCCAAGGGAGAGCTACTTTAAATCCCTCCATAAAACAATATCTGAAAATATCAGAACACTAACTATATCCTGGAAGATTAATAGCAGATGAAAATTTCTATGAAATGAATCATTCTTTCTCAGTAAAGGATACAAACATTTCCAGTAACTGCAGATTGTATAATATAAAGCACAGCCTCCAATCCAGATGCGAGTTGCATTTAAGCTCTGAGATTCGCTCTAAATACAAAGTTGCTTAAGTATGTAAGAATTCTATATAATGGAGAAAATGTTTGGAATTATATAGGTTTCTAATTCAATATGGCCCAAATCCTGAAGGACTTAGTCAAAACTCCCGCTGACCTTTTTCGCCTAAGTAAGGACTGGGGGATTTGGCTGTATGTGTAAATACAGCACCGAGCAAACGGCACCGAATGATAATAACCAAGTAGTAGCACACTAATTTTGAATCTCTTCTTTGAACACTGTTTGGTTTTTGGTCATTTAACCAAGTAAATGAAACTTGCTATTCCTTTAAAAAAAATCACGGAATAGCACCACACAACTTCTATTTCATGTTGAAAGAGGAACTTTGGAGGAGCTGAACTGCCTTAATCAAACTTCAAAATACTACATTGGTCTCCAGCTGAATTGGGAAATAAAAATCTGCATATGATATTTATTACACAAATCTTCTGAGTCCTGTTAGCTTTGATAGATTTTTTTTTCTCTTTTCTCTTAAAAAAATCAAAGATAATTAAATACAAAGGCAATCCTTTTAATGTAGTAGCATATTATGCAAACTTAATTATAAGGACAGTATATAGCTAGGGTATGGGATACTTGGTAATTACTCCTCAATTAGAAACTGTAGTGACAGTGGTATCTTATTTAATGCGGGTGTAGGTGCAGCTATTTGAACCTGCATTACTCGGGGCTTCGAAATGCCGCTAGTTTCCTCCTGGGTTTTCACCTGGAAGGTTTTACAATTTTGCCCCTCAACAACCTCTGTTCTGTCAGATTTTTAAGATATGTTTTTGTCTTGAATGCTTACGCTGAACATGATCAGTGCTTAATTAATGATAAATAAATAATTATACCGGTTGTATGTGTGCTCCTGGTCAGCAGCTGTTGGTATTGGAAAATACTTTGATGTTTTACACAAGGGAAGTGAGAACAGTTCCAGGAGCTGTAGCTGCATAAGGCTTCTTAATGTATTTTGACGGAGGGATTAAGATAGGTGCTGCAATTGTGATCATATTCCATCATTTAGGGTTTTTAGGTCTGGAACTTTACAGAGAATGTGTATGTGTCCAATATGCATTTTAAAGTGTCATCATAGTGTTATTAGGATAGAAACTTCTCTGTCAACGTAACGTAGGATCCTAGCATTGCCAGGTAGGAAAAAAGTAATGCAGACCATCAGAATTCATCTTGGTGGGGATTTTTAGACAAAATTCTGTGTAAATCACAGAGTAAAGATCCACTAATCTCCAGCTGCCCTTCTTGAAATTTTTGACAACCTCAGTATGGGAGGAAAAAAAAGAAAAGGCAGCTAGGTCTACATTTTACCCGTTAGTCAGATTCAATATTACTTCAAAGATGTTCTAAATCTGCATTTGAGTACCATATGTTGACACCGCGTTTTGGACACTGGAGATTACTTCAAGTACCGCAACCATGACTTGTACTCTTCTGTAATCCCTGTTCTCTGGGGCATTACTGAATATAGAAAGAAGCAGACAGAGCAGCTTTTTACATTTTGGTCTTGTTTTGTTTCTGTTTTGGGGGGTTTCACTGTCCGTTTTGGGTGCTTGCTTTTTCGTTCACCTCTGTGAATCCATGTCAAAATAAATGGAGACTTTATCTGGAGAGTGGCACACTTTGAAGTGCAGAGATGCAAATCCAAACGTTGCATCACACTGTCAGATACAGAAATTAGTAGCATCCTGTACGTCCTTTGAAGTTCGGGGCTGTGCTTCCATGGAGCGTATTTTCGTATGGAATCAGATGGAAGCTATTCAGACTCAGATAGCAATAATGATTTACTTGCAGTAAATCTTACAGTTTTTGGCCACACTTAGGGTATGATTTACTAAATAGTTTTTGGTCAGATGTTACTTATTATGATATTACTCCCTCCCCCCAACTATTTTTAATTAAAGGCTAGAGATCTAATGTGCTTATTTTCTCTACACATATGTAAAAAATCAAATAACTATTATATACCAGATTATTTGCTTCTCGCATCTTTTTATACTGTGATTTACAAACTTTGATAGGAGATAGAACTACTTGACTGCAGCAGCTGTTTAATCACAGTGGAAAATATTTTAAAATGACAACTTCAGTGGTGGTCTGCTCCGAGCAACAAGCAGAAGAAAATAGGTTGGAGGTAGAAGCAGCACATCGGTAACAGCAAAATGATCAGAGGCACTGAAATCTGATGTTTAATGGCTTTTAAAACAGATACAGCCCCCTGCTCGTGGCCCTGTGACCAGTGTGCTGTGACCGTAACTCTCTCATCCCTCTCTCCCCATCCCTCCTTAGCCTGCTAGCTCCTTGTGGTGCTGGCTGCCTCTCAGGGTCTGCTTGCACGGTGCATAGCACGAGGGGAAGGTCCAGCTTCTTACGTCTTCTAAGAAAAATTCATGAAGCCCAATCCAAAGCTTGATTCAATTGGCTTTGGGTCAGATCCAGCAGGCCAGATTTTCTTTGGATAAGTTTGTAGGTCTTCAACACCCGCAGCTGAGGCCAGATTTTTATGGGTGCTCAGCACTTAAGAGTCCATGGTGCTGCTTGGGAGTTATGTGCAAGGTCCAGTCTCCTTAAGTGACACTGAGAGAAGGGCTTAGAGGCCGCTCACAGCTCCTGACTTTAAGATCCAGTTTCTGTTCTGCTCTTGAGCCTCTTTCCTCTCTTGACTGTTGCTAGAGGCAGATGACATCCCTGGGTGCAACTCTCCTCGGCAGAGATTCCCTTTGCTCCTGGGTTCAGCTCATTGAGGTTGGGAAGCTGGTAGATGGCATTCATTGTGTAGTGGGAGAAAATAGGAGCTTTGAGTCTACATTAAACTAGCATTCACTTTGTATATCCACATGTCATGACTTAGAGCCATCTCTCTAGTCAGGATCTTCTATGGGCTTCTACCACCACAGATCAAAACTCAGCAATACTTCATGCAGTTAGCAGACCCATAGTTCTATTTTTCCTCCCTTCTCGATCCTCTCTCCTCAGAAGCACTAGAAATGAGTCACTGCTGCTCCTGCAGGAATTTTGCTACCGGGGCATTTCCCTTCCACATGTGATGATAGCCTTTGGAGAGAAAGGTAAAATAGCTGCAAAACAGTAATGCATGCGTGTATGTGGATGGGAATTATCTGTATCAGCATACATTGCACCCCAGCCCTGAAAGGTGGAAGAAGGAATTAAAGAAGATGAAACTGCTTTGAAAAGAACAAGTCCCAAACTAGATATATGTGTTATTTTTTCTACTGGAAAAAATAGAAGCAAGATGGTAAAAATGAGATTATTTCACGTGGTTCCTGTTGTTATGCAGATTGCTGCTTTATATCCGTATGGTCAGCACATCTGGCTCCCTTGTGGGCTGCTCTTTGAGTTGGGAGGAAGAATGCACTGTGAGATTAAGGGCAAAATAAGGTGGGAGAACAGAAGTGGAGAAATAGTTGTGGAGCGAGGACTAGCTGGAGTAAGGGGGATTTTCCTCAGAAGCCTACAAATCTGTCCTCTCATCCTCCTTTAAACTCTTCCATCCTCCTACGTTGAAAATTGCTCCCTTTTTTTCCCAAATAATGCTTTGAAGGGTCAGGCCTCTGGTGCTCGGCGTGTTGAGCAGCTTCGCCTCTGCTTGCTTGGTGCCCTGCTTTCCCGTCGTTTCTGTCCTGGACTCTAACCTCCTGTGGGCAAGGGCCCTATTATAAAACTGTAGCATAGAGATCACCCTCTCCACAACCTATTTCTGAAGAAAACTAATCTTTAATGCTATTTTAAGTTGTTTTTTTTTTTTTTTTTTGTTTCCCACTCCCTCCCCATTAGAAGCTGAATGCTACACGAGCTTTACTGACTGCTTTTAAACATGGGGACACGGGGTTGTCTTTAAACACTTGCAGCAGGTGAAGACGAGGAAACCCAGTGAGCTGTGACAGCCACACAGCCCCTGTCCCAGAGCTGATCCGTGCAGCAGGATCAGCTGTGGGCAGATCTCCGGCTCCCCCAGCACTTCCGCGGGCACCCCTGCCCGGCACCCAGAGAGCTGCCTGTGGGTGCACCCTGGGTGCTCTCCCGCAAGCTGAGAGACGCCTGGGAGGAGCTGTGGGCTTTGGGGCTGGCCCTTTTGAGGTGGTCACAGCTCTCCTTCCCCTCCTTACTCTACAAGAGAGGATGGCACGCTTGCAAGCCAGTCCCCTCTGGAGCGTGGTTTGGCACACAGCTTTCTGTTTCGCTGTGTAGAGTCAAGGGGTAGCCGTTGGTTTGATATGACCCTTCTGGGAAGCCCAAACACTGCATGCTACAAGGGGGAGACAAAGCACTTAGTGGGATGAGGCACGTTGTAAGGTGGAGCGCAGGTGGTGCTGGTGGTGTCCCGAACGGTTCCATCTGCAGTGCATTGAGTCTGTCATGGGAATTTGGGATTCGTTATGACAAGTTGCCTTTTTGATTTCAGTGATTTTATTATTTTATTTTATTTTATTTTATTTTATTTTATTTTATTTTGTTTTGTTTTGTTTTGTTTTGTTTTGTTTTGTTTTGTTTTATTTTTTATTTTATTTTATTTTATTTTATTTTATTCTTTTGCAGCTGGCCCTTGGTCTGAGGCATCTGACAAATTACTGTGGCGAGATGTAAGAGCTGCTGTCCTGGGCTGTACTCTCAGTCTCTTCAGGACTGCTTTATTTAATCTTTGCAGGCTGAAATTGTACTCCTGTGACACACAGCAGGAGATCGGAGACTCAGGTAGCTTGAGTTTGGGATCTGATTGTGGCCTGGGATTGTAGAAGTTGCTTGGAGGATTTTCTTTTTGCCTGGTCCTTTGCTGATGAAGAAAAACCCCACAGTTTTCTTGTTCTTTAGCCTAGCACACAATGGGCAGTCTTGCCTTCTCGGCTCATGCTGGGTGGGTGTCCCCAGAGCCAAGTGCACCCTGTTGTGGTGGATTTCTGCTGAGCAGCTCAGTGCTCCTGGGCCCAGCCCAACGCTGGAACGCTCATCGAGAGGGGCAGGAACCATGAGGACGTCTTCATGGGCTGTGCTCACGATTTTCAGCAGGTTGTGCAGCACAACAGTGTTACTAATACCTGTCGGTGGTGTCTGTGTTGGGTGGGGAGCTCCTCAGGTGGCTACAAATCTTTGAGAACGGGAATACGGCACCTCTCTAAAGAGACACGGAAGAATTAGCTTTTTTCAACACCTTTTCTACAGTTGTTGCCCTACAATGAATTCTTGCTAGGGGAAATTAAAAGAAACTTGTAAACTGTTATAGCCAGGAAACTATTGAAGTATTATTTCAAGAACATTTGGCATCCTGAACTTTTTCATGCAGTTTCTGCTCGGGAATATTTTGGAGACCCTGGTGTCCTGATAGCCATGGGTGCCTTGCAGCAGTGCCGGCTGCTGCCTGTGAGCGGGGATTTAGGTGATGATGGGGAAAAGGGAAGGAATAGCGAGGAGGGACAAGAAGCAAACATTTGTCCTGGATTTGTTTGTGGAAGGGTGGAACATGTAATTTCAGGAACAACTGGTTAAATCTGAGAAGGCTGTTCCCTGTCAGGCAGAGCCAGCTGATTTGTGCGTGTTAGCAATGCGCTTTGAAAGGGGCATGGAAATGCTGCACAGGTGCAGCTGATGGTGTTGCTGTGGGCTCCTCTGCATCGTCTGCAACCCTCAAACCTACCCATGGGTTGGTAGCCACAGTATGGTACCCCATCAGAATATCTTTGTGCTCTTTATACAACAATTTGGCAATGCCCCTTGCTCCTGCTTCCCTTCACTCCCCACAGCTTTGGCTGCTACAATCTATGAGACGTGGTCACAGACTTGCAGAGGGCCCATATATTGTTGCAGCGAGGCAGGAAGAGAAACTTTTATAATTCATAAGTAGTGAAAGCTTGCTTTACTTCTGGGATAAATATTCCAACCCGTTAGGTATACTTTATATGTAACATTTACATCTTGCTGAGTGATTAGTTTAAACAGCTATTTTTATCCTGCGTTTCAGCCCACAACTCTCTAATGTTAATTAGTATTAGGAAGGAAGTATGTTTTCTTCACATGCCATAGCAAATGTGCTTTATATAATGATTACAGAACTTGTTTGATCTTTTGTTTTTACTGAACACAGTCTACAGCACTGACGGCAAACTGTTTGGTTTTAGTTTTCTTGTGCCCTGGGCTGTTTTCCACTGTGTGAAATTGCTTAACTTTTTTTTTTTTTTTTAGGTGTTTTTTTCACAATCACTGAATCTGTTGGGGTAAGACGGATTTTCGCTGTAAAGTTGAATTTGCTGTCTTTCAGTGAACAGTTCAAATACCTCCCACCTCTCCCCTTTGTATCCAAGTTTGAGGGTTAAAACTGATGATGTCAGAAGTTAGGACAGGCTCACAGGTCAGTCCCAAGCTGTTGAGGTATTGCACAGGGTGCAAAGGGTACACTGGGGTGGGAAAGCAAAAAAGCAGAAAGCTTTCCTGAGTATTCACTGGCAAACAATCAGAAGTCAGTTATGTACCCCATCCCCAGACTGGGCAGCCAGGAGGACTTCTACTGTTCTCACTCAGCCTTTGTGATTGTAAATAACACAGAGACTGTCTTAGCAGACACAAATATGCTCCCAGAAATAAAGACACAATTACAGAATTCTTAAAAGTCATTTTCTTGCACTACTACAGTGGAGGAGAGCTGGTGACTCAAAGCCCCTAGCTCTAGGAAAGAGAAAAGCGTAAACCTGAATACAAATTTTTAATTTCCTTCCTTTAGCACTTGATACTTAAGATCTAATGCTGTCTGATTACTGCCCACCTATAGTTTTATAAAGGTTATCCGCCCAAAATTTCTGATGACTATGTAAGAAAACACAGAAGAAACCACTCGTCACGCTGGACCCGTATCATGAAAATGAACTTGAGCTTTCTCTTAATTCATGAAGAGGCTAGACAAGGTGTGTCATTGCAGTTGCTTTTGAGTTGTGAACCTGCTCTTACTTCAAAGTTGTTGACAACTGTTGGTTTTGTTTTTCTTAGAGCCAAGGGAAGTGGCATATGTGTTGTAAACAGCTCCATGCCTGGATCAAAGCCCCGATCCAGCAAGCAGGCTGTGCCGGGCAGAATGGGGACGTGGATGGGTCAGGGACCATCTGGGAAACAGTAGGGGCCAGGCTTCAACTGCATTGCAACAAAGTCTGCATTGATGGACAGAGCTGATTTCTGCAAAACGTCTGCGGGTATTTTGCGCCATCTGTGGCTGTGGCTGCAAGTTGTGGTTGGTAGCTGCCAGATCTGGTGCTCGCTCAGTAATTAAAAGTAGCCCTGGCACCCCCAAGTGCTGCTCGAGGCACACTGTGGTGATGGTGCAGCCCCCCTGTCTGTAGGTGCATCTGGTTCTGCACTTGTTACGTGCCCAGATTTCCTAAAGAAATGTTAAAACGATGAAATAGTTATTTATGAGAGAGAGAGAGAAAGCAAAAGAAGCTAAGAAGCAAGAGGGGGAAGAGGCAGAGGGTAGGAGGAAGAGATGAATCCGGCCCTGTCAGGTGCATGTGCCCTCCTACCCCCGCTCTGCCGTGTGCTCCATCCCTCTGTTTGCTGTTTCTGGGATCCTATTCCTTCTTTTGGAAGGATTCAGAAAACTGGGGCTGCCTCAACCCACTTGTCCCACAGCTGGGGCCTCAGCGTTGTGTTTGGCGTCCTAGCAAGAGGGATCAGAGGGATCAGTGCAAACACTGCTGGCTCACCAGCCCCGGGGCTCGCTCCCTTGGCACCATCCCTGTCCCCGGGCTGCCTGCAGCCCGCGAGCTCATGGGGAGAGGTTGGACACCAGGCCACATCCCCCGGTGTGGGGTTTGGTACTGGGGAGCTCGGGAGAGGTTTGGGGAGAGAGGGGAGCAAGCCGCGTGCCTCGGCAGGATGGGGGCGTTTGGAGCAGATGAGTGGCAGGCAGCAGGAAGCGCTGAGCCAAAGGCTGCTGGAGCAGCGGCGCACCGAGCCATCAATAATGGAGGAGGAATTCTTGCTGCCTTCAGAACTGAGAAAATAACACCCGGCTGGGAGCGCGTGGGCGGCAGGGGACACAGCACCCTTGAGACTGCCGCTCTGGAAGTCCTGAAGGGGAGAGCTTTGGAGAATTGAGTTTCTCCCTGCTGTATGCCTGATTTCTTCTCCTGCCCACTAGAAAATTGAGAAGTCAATTGGTCTTTTATTGTTAGGGATGAAATGGCTTTTTTTTTTTTTTTTTCCAATTAATTTTTTATTGGATTCTGAGAAAGGTAGATTTACAACTGCCACCGCAAAGGAGGAGAGAGAGAGAAATATAAAATATAAATATAAAATAATGGGGCGCTGGGGCTGGGCGGGCGGTGAGCTCCCGAGGCCCTGGGCTGGGGCACAGTGCGTGTTTTTGGGGGGCACGCGTTCCTGCTCGGGAGCAACCGGAGTGAATTGATGCTCACACACCTAACAAGGGCTGCGTGAGTGCACGTTGCAGGGCTTGCAGAGAAGAATATCCAGTGCTGCGTGCTCATGGTCTCAGTCTTGCAGGTGTTTTTTTGCAGTTTATGTACCTTTACTGCTCTGTGCCTTTACCTCTCTGGTATAAAAGCACAGCTCTGTAAGCGTGTGCCCAATGCCAACTGCTCCTCTGTGCTCAACTCAATGGTTTTGAAAACTCAGTGGTGATAGGTGTGTGTGATTTTACACGCAGCATGTATGACCTTACACGCAGTGTGTGGTTTTACATGCAGCGTGTGTAGACAAGGGCCTCAGGAATTGCACCTGTGTGCTGCTGGGGTGCGCCCTGTGCCGCTGGTCACAGACACCAGGCTGGCTGCAGAGGGCAGCGCTTTGCAGCAGGCATGAAGCTAAGGGGTTTGGTCTCATAAACGCCTGTCCTGTAACTATACAAATATTATAACTATAATATTATAACATATACAAATAGTATAACTATTTGGTTAGTGCATAAATATGTTTAGGGTTATATTTTGCTGCTGAAAAATTTATTTTTTATTTTTTCCATTTGAGGGTGAAGGTCCAAGCTAATGGAAGATTTTGTAGATCATTTTCTGTTGGTTCTCCCCCCGCCACCTTTGCCCACAGCTGTGTTAGTTGGAGATGGCATAAAATCGAAGGCCACCATGACGCTCGTGTACAGCACTGCTGTGTGAGCGGGACTGGTGAAGCTAGCAGCCGCTGCTCCAGCCCCACATAAATAAAGCTGTAGCTGCACGAATGGCCATGGTGAAAGCGAACAAAAGAGTGACACTGAGAATCCAGTTCATTTGCAAACTCAAGTGTCCATGGATGTAGTTTTATAGCAGACGCCTACAGCAGTTGGCATCGATGCACAGTGATAGCTCCAGTCTACCTGTCGCTATTTTCTATAAATCTTACTGTGGTGCTTCTCAAAAAAAAAAAAAAAAAAAAAAAAGGAAGCTCAGGTCACCTTGCATGGGAAATTGTAGAATCTGAGTAAGAACCACCTCAGCTGATTTTAATAAATGTAATCCCGACTGCTATGAGCTGTGCCATCTGTAACATTATGCAATGTATCTCTTACGTACAGGAGTACAGGAGATGTGACATTCTGCGTGGCAGTGGCAGTGACAGGACAGCATCTGATAGCTCTGCTCTGCAGCGTGGTGGCAGTGATCTTCAGCAACTTCTCAGTAGGACTTTTATTTATTTTTCAGATATAAATGAATTCCTTAGGTCTAACACCCCTTGTGTCCAAGGTTCTAACGCTGTTTTTTAATTTTCATGTTAGTCTGTTTTTGCAGTGGCCACAAGCGAGATGATGACTTTGTCCAGCTAAAACCTTTAGAGTATAAGAAGTGAGATATTTCTGAGATGATCTGATACAGCAGCTTGGCATGGATGAAAGTCTGGTTTCCACTTCAACAAACTGGAATTGGAAAATATTACTTACTTATCACCTATCTCCATGTGGTCAAAGCAAAGATGACGGTGATTATTTACCAAAAATTGGAGGCACATGTCAGGGCAGGTCACAGCCTTCTGAAACTCTCTAATATTCACTAAAAAATAAAATAAAATATTGGATTCACCTTTAATTAGGTGATAGATTCTGTCTGAGCTGTCGTTCTGCCCTGTTAGGGCAGGCTGTGATTAGAAAATGATTATTCCATCCTTACCGTTTAACTGCCTCCCTCAACCAATGCGAGCAGATTAGCAAGAATTGCTGGTTCGTGTTAGTGTTTTTGCACAAAGATGCTTTTGCACATCTTTGTACTTGAGGACATTTTGCCAGCTTCTGTCCCTGTTTCATGTGTTTATATTTGGTTTGCTGGGAGCTGGGGAGGAAGGGAGGCAGAAGATTAAATGGCCTCCAGCATTTTGTTTATGAGAGCATCCTTCCAGCAATCAATGTCCACATGGGATAGAAGCAGATTTTCCCCCTGAGATGAAAGTCAAGCAAAGTTGCCAAATGCACAGTCTTCCCCTTCAGATGTTATGCTGCTTATGAAGTCAGGAGGCAGCAGCTCTGCTTGTCCGGGGGGGAGCAGGCGATGGAAATAAACCCAGAACCTCAGCCCAGGAGCGAGCCTGTACCTCTCTGCTACACCACAGCAGTGTTTGCCCTCCATGAACACCACGCCTGTACTTCTTTCTTCATTTCACATTGCCGCGGTGCCTCAGGTGAAGTAACTGGTACAGAATGTCAGTTATGCCACTAAAAACTCTGAGAACCATCTTGTTTTCACTGAACTCAGTGTGAATCAAGAGAAGTTCAGAGGTGGAGTAAAATCCTGAGGTTCCTGTTCAGGCAAACCTTTTTTTCTGCACTTTCCCTTTGTGAGTGGAGCCTGAGCCAGGATTTCATATTCCCTACCGAAAACAGGAGCCAATTAAGCCTGTGATCTCCTAACACAGGTTTAAATGGCCTTGTTCAAACCCAGAAGGTCAGTTTGAAGTCACTTCCTACCTGTTTTTCAGCTCTCCTACCTGTAGGGGAGGATGCAGATCCTACAGCCTTCAATAGGTAGTGCCAGCTGAGGCTCGTGTGTGGGAGCTGCTTGCAGGTAACTCAGAAGCAAGGCTGTCACCAGCCCTCCTTACAAATCTCAGCAGTTCGATGGTGATTTCATAGGGCATGGTGTTTCTGGGTGTAGTTGCTTCCCTGGGTGTTTGGCAGGCAGATGGTCTCATGTTTTCTGGGCAACAGCCTTGTAAGGTTTCCAGACGTTTCTGAAAAACATTACCTAAGGTATTCAGAACACATAGTTCTGCCTGGTGTGAAGTGGAGTGAAAATAATGCATCTGCTCAAGACATAGTAAGACTGCTTTGGGATGTTTCATGCAGCTCCAGCATTGCTGCTTTTGTTACTGCTAGAGCCAGGTGTTCACACGCAGATGACAAGAGCTGTGAATGTTTTGCTGCGAGTGGGTGCTGCTGCAGAGGATCTCAGAGCGGTGCTTGTACTGGGGCTTGGCCCTGCTCTGGCCAAGCCAATCCTAGAGAAATGTGCATCACTTCACAGCAGAGCATGTGTTTCCCTATACATTTCCAACCAAGAGCTTTGCAGCATCACACAGGAGCTGGTTGGCTCGGGGAGATCCCGCTGGCTGTCTGCTCGGGTCCCTTTCCTTCCCCTCTGGGCAGCACGGTGCCGCTTTCCACACCCTAATTTTGGGAGCAGCTATGTCTGCTGCTCGTGCCTTTGTTACCCAGCTATGGAGCAGAGCTCTCAGCACTCTGGGAGTGCTGTGCACGTACAGAGCCCAGAGCAGAGCGACGAGCCCAGGGCTCGGTGTGCTGCTGCCCTTGCTGCCATCTCGCGTTTCGGCTCAGAACAGCGTAGCGGGGGGCTGAGGCGCCCCGGCGCTCTCCACCGAGGATTCCCGCACTCTGCTTTCGTGGCTCCTTCCCCTAACCTCAAATACAAAGCTCTTTAGACAGAGAAATGCATGTTTTGATCTTTTGTAAATGGAGGAAAAAAAAAAAAAGACGTATCAAGCTAACCCACTAAATGTCCGTGCGCTGAAAGAGATTTCACTATAAATAGAGCAAAACCTCTGCGGAATTCACGGCACGATATTGGGTCCTTTTGTTCACTTTGTGAGAAAGGGAGCCTCGCCTTATAGCTCCTCTCCTTTTGAGCAGATTTTAACTGTACATGAAATACCGTATCTGCGATGTAGAATTTATCTTAGTCTATCAGCTGTAGGGCTGTGTACTAGCTGCTGCTTTGTAATCCACTTGTGAAAATTGTGTGATGTGTTATCGTACATAAGGAGGGTACAAACAGTGGTGTGGATTTCCCCCATTCAGCCACAAAAGTCAGACTGTTAGAGGCCCTCATTTAATCAAAAAAAAAAAAAAAAAAAAAAAAAAAAAGCTGATATAAAAGGAAAATAAACTTTATTCCAGTCCTCTATTTATGCCTGTTCACCCTTTGACCAGCTCCGAAACAGAGCCTACATTTCACTGATAGGCTGCATTATTCAAATGCTATTGGGAACATACTTATTTTTATTTCAAAATAAAATATTAAAAATAAGGGAATAAAAGAAAAATAACCCCCTTTTTTTTTTTTTTTTCTGGACTGATGGAGAATTTATGGGTGTATAAACAAAAAGATCAGCTAAACTTCAGAATGACAGGGGTTTTATTTAACAAGCTGGATGGCTTTAAAATTTTCATACCTCTCTGCAGTACTTGCAGATACGGGCACATGAAAGCAGGGATCAGCGTTACCGTGGGCTTGCTTAGAAGGGCAGTTTGCTCTCAGGAGCCAATCTTTAAAACCGGGGCCTGAGCTAAGGCTGCACTTTTGTTGGCTCTTTCTCTCCGGGATGTGGCAGTGGCTGCTGCGAGGCTCGGATGGCAGCGGCTCTCGCTGCTGTCTGTCTGTGTCACTCATTTCTCTTGCCACAGGGCCCATTGTTGGCATCCGTGTGATTCATCTCGTTATTAGGTTACTGAAGTGCTTGTAAAATGGCAGGAAGGACTTGTCGTGCGGCTGGGCTGGCCCCGCCGTGGGGTGTTTGTGTCCCGGTGTGGGGCTGGGCGGACCTGGGGGACAATTTCTCCGGTGTGTGCGGTGTTTAAGTCCCTTAAACTATAACAGGGATACAGAAGTCCTGCCTGGATTACAGGGAACCCCTAAACAGCATGTAAAGATGCCGAACAATGCAGCAGATGAAACCTCTTCACTTCATGGGGACCTGAGCCTGTCTTCTAGGCCGCTTCTTCTTGCACTGAGCCCCCCTTGTAGGCTCTCAGCATCCTAACCCTGGCTGGCAGGAGAGCTCCTTTTTAGCAAACACCTGGCTGTGTAGGGTTTGGATTATTCTGCATAGGGATGTGCTGAATTCCACTCATTTTTGCCAAGTAAAAGAGAGAAGGATGTGCCCTGCCGGTGCTGCAGTGACCAGAGCCCCTGGCACTGCTCTGAGGGATCCAAAGCCTGGCTCTGGGTCACTCAGGGGAAGGGCTGGACCTGGATTTCCCAAATCTAGAGGAGAAATATCTGGCAGTAACCAAGCCAGAGAATTCGCTCTGCACCCAACTGATATTCCCCAAAGTTTAGTCACAATCCAAAGTTACCCTGACCCTGCTGCCAGGCCTGATCGTGGGCAGTGCTCGTGGGAGAGCACAGGGGGTGAGGAGCCTGTGTGGAGAGGCTGCTGTGAAGGCGAGGCAGGAGGGCAGCACTCGGCTCTTCCCACCTGCCTGGTACCCAGCGAGCAGCCGAGCCACACGCTGCTGTCCTGGCACAGCGGGGCCAGGGCTGGGGCTCTCTCTATGCTCTTGCTTTGCCCTCTGTGCAGGAGGGCCCGCAGCCCCACGGCAGCAGAAGTCAGGCATTTCCTCCTAACCCCAACAGGATGCTCACCTGCAGAAACGCCGCACTTTGAGCAAACAAGGGCTGTGCTGCAGCCCGTGTCACGTCCCTAGCACGGGTCCCGTGTCCCCGTTAGGGGAGGCTGCTCGAGGCACGCACCGGGTTCACCTCGCCTCCTTCCAACGCGCTGTTCGTATCCAGCAGATACGTGGGAAGGCAAGCAAGCTACCTTTCATCTCATGTTTGTAACACAGAAAACCTTCAATATTGAGAACAGATAGACTGGAAGGTAGGTTCACATCTCTCAGCAAGAGAGCTGTAACTTAAATCTAATACACCTGATCAAGGCTTTCTCTCTGCCTTGTAGGTATTTTAA
This sequence comes from Aythya fuligula, assembly GCF_009819795.1. Taxonomy (NCBI): domain Eukaryota; kingdom Metazoa; phylum Chordata; class Aves; order Anseriformes; family Anatidae; genus Aythya; species Aythya fuligula. Next base: position 6,835,712 of record NC_045570.1, on the reverse strand, counting down.
TACAAATGTGTCTTTCATTTGACTGATTGAAGGTCTCCAACCTGCAATAAATGAAACATCTGATCCCCTTGAATCCAAATCACTTTTTCTTTGATTTTCTTTTACTTCTATTTCTTCTTTCTTTGTTCTATGGCTAGAGTCGAATTTCCCTTTAGAAATTGAAAGAATGTGTGTGGGTTTTTCTGCTCCTCTTACAGTGAGCCTATGCAAAGGTCGAGTGGCTAGTTGACTAGCATATTAAGACAGAATTCATTTCACAGACAGTCTGTAGTGATGTGCTTTACATATCATTATCACGCTGAATTGAGGGAAACTGATTATACAAATTAGTTACTGTACATTATTCTCCAAAGCCTTTTATTTGCATAACCAATAGATTTTATGCAAAGAATATCCTGAAAAAAAATGCTACACGATCATGTATAGTTGAAAGAAAGTTGTTATTATCTAGGTAGGAAAATAAGTAGGCATTATTCACAATTTAAGTTTAAATTGTTGTGCATCGTAACGTCGAGTGTATCAATTAGCTTATGCCAGACGTAGCCTTTAAAACATATTTCCTGTAAACATGACTGTGCCTGCAATCGCGAGCGCTGTGAGCTGCTGATTCCAATGTTCTCTATAATTATGTCTTTGTATGAATCAATCAGTTTAAATATAGAGCGACAGTCTGTTAAAGCCATGACCTCTGCTGGGTTTATTTTTTACTCGGGTAGTCATGTCTCTTTCCAGATGTCAGTGACATAATTTGTATGCTCAGCATTTCTTGCGCGTTGGTTTTTGTAGGGGGAGAGGAGAGGAGGAGGAGGACCTTCAGAAGGAGATGGGAGCTGGAAGTATTAAGCAGCAGAGTTATTGAAAGTGTTGCTTTTAATCTCTAACTATAACCATGTTTGTAGCGAAGTGTTAACTCCCCTACACATGAACACACTTAGTCTTTGCATAGATATTGTGCTGTATATTAAAATGTATGTCAGGCTGGAGAACAAAGAACACGTGACATTATGGACTGAATTCATAGTTACAATAAAAGGAGCAATGAAAATTCAATAAGGAGACTGGAACCAACAGTGTCTTTGTACTTTTTATCTCTGCTAGAGTTTCCAGAGGAGCTGTTAGTGATTAGGGGCCCCATCCTGCGCCTTGGCGAGCAGCAGCAGGACGCGAGGCCGCGGCGCACGGCACCCGCTCTGCCCCCCGCTGCCGGCAGGGCCGGGGCAGTCGGCAGGATGGGACCCGGCAAGGCAAGGGGAGCAGTCACGTAAAGGTCGCTTTGCCTTTGTAAAACTTTCTGGGGATGGGACACGCGCAGGAGCATCCAGTTGGCAGGGGAGATGAAACGCGGGTGTGCGCGGAGTGTGCTAGCCTGCGTGGCCAGTACGTCTTGGTGTGAGAGGTCTAAAAATAAATCCTTAAAACTGCTGCAACCCTGTTCACTGCCTAATTTCCCTCACGTTTCTGTGTTTGCAGTAAACGCATCTTTGATGCCAGAAGTGCAAGTGTTTTATGTGCTGCGATTTCTCTTAGCTGAGACACTCGCCTCCCTTTAACTCCAGGGGAATGGGATCGCGTTAAAACACCGACAGGAGGTTTGGATGCGAGGCTGGTGCTTGTCAGACGGGTTTGTTTTTCGGTGAAAGTCTAGGTTTGTTTTATTAATCACAGAATTCCAGTTTTGAACAATAATTATCTGGAGCATTCCCTGTTGGATAAGATATTTCTCCACATTTTAATTAGGAGGAATGATTTGATTTCAATATAACCTGCTTTAAATGCATTCTTTATGCACCTATAAACTTTAATAGCCGTAGACACTGATATTATTTTGGGAGTTTGTGAGATTATTCATCTATCGTAGTTTCATGGGAGCTACATTTTTATTTCTTCTAAACTTTCTAAATAACGATCTAACTTTCAGCCTTTCCCTTGTATTTTTTCTTTGGATTAGTTTCAAGTTGGAGTGAAAGCCAGCGATTGTGAGGTAGCGTGGATTTGACATTTTCTCATGTACCCCGCATATTATTTGCAGTAAGATTAGCATCAGAAGGACTGACTTAGATCAGTTGTCTTTGCTTATGCATGCCTGATGTTTCTCAGATTTTTCTTTTCTTTTCTTTTTTTTTTTTTGGTAATATTTAGTTTCCCTGTCCAAGCATATGAAATCAGCTTTAGTTGGGTGTTTGTGTCACAGAACTTGCCAGGTACAGTGTAGGTGGAGGATAAAATGAAAGCAAAGAAGGGAATGTAAAAAATTAGAGGCATTGGAATGGGTACAAAGGAGAACTCCTGGGCTTTGAAATGACAATCCTGAAATGAGCAGCAGCGCGCCGGTACAGCAGCACGGATCTGTGTGGGTAGAAGAGGCTGCTTAAACTCAAGATCTAAATGATTTAAGCATCTTAGTGTACGGATTATAGTTGTCCTCAGCTAGGGGCAAATCCTGTCTCTAGTTACACATGCACCCATTTAAAATCAATGAGAGCTGGAGATGTGAGAGCAGGTTCGGGGCTTTAGCTTTTGTCTGGTGCGACTGTTAGCTGAAATGCAGCTGGGTGAGTTAAACTTGTCACCCTTGTGACAAGCATACTCGCATAAGTAACCATAATAGCATTAGCTCTCACAAAATATTTAAAGAATCTGGCCTTTGGCTAGTAATATTTTTCAGATGTCGCTTTGCTTTTAGCGGCATAAGAAAAATTACATTTTTACCCTGGGTAGCTGGATTTATTTTGAAATGAAGTAAATGGCAGAAATGCAGCTCTCTTCTTCACCTGAATAAAACCTCTTTTAAGTTCAAAGTGTTCAGGTACATAACTCTAAGCTCTCTCTTCCTGAGGCACAGTGGGCTACCTGGCTTGCTTAAAAAATTCCTGGTGTGGTCTCAGAGCAGGGCTGGCAACCTCAGCTAAAGTAACTGCTGCTTTTATTTCCCCGTGACTTTGGTTCTGGTTTAAGGTCTCAAAAGACCCCATAAACCAGCTGAGCAGAGCAGAGAGAGAGATGAAAGATGGAGATGGCAATTTTTTGTTTTAAAGAGAAATAAAAAATTGTGTTGCAACCGATGAGTTCTGTATAACTTTTACTTGAAAGAATGAATCAGCACAGGTTCAGTAAAAATAGCATTTTATTTAAACTAAATGACCTTCTCCTGGTTTGGAGTTTCCATCCAGAAGTTTTGCACATCTCTGATTAGCAATGGCGAGTCCCCAGGAAACTGGAACCATGGCAGCTTTGAAGAGCACAGTGAGTTTAAACCTTTTCCCCCGTGCAGTTTTGTAATGTTGAAGGCCACCTTCTCTGAAATATGAATACAAACAATATTTAAGTACTGACCATGTGACTCTTCAAAAGTTTGCTTAATGTTATTTTAGTGTCTTTAAGCTGGTGTTGTTTTGGGTTGGCTTTTCAAAAACTTGCTAAAAAATCTAGCTCCTTGGGCGCAGCTGTGGGTGGATTCAAAAGTTGAACTCGAGGATGTTGCCAGCTGCTCACGGTGGAAGTGGGGCAGCAGGGGGGCTGGACAGGACCAGCACCCTCCACAACAGGCACGTTGCCTTACGAGACACCGACTTGACTGAGGTTTGCTTGCATTAGAAGGTAGGGAGGGAATCAGCCATGTGGTTTTGGTGGAGATCTCGTGCTCAGCCAAGACTGACTTTTTGTATTAGTGGAAAGCAAGAACCCCTGAAGAATCATCACTATAGCTAAATCTTCAGCATCAAATGCACAGGGAGTGAAAATCCTTGCTTTCTCTACTGGCATGTGCAGAGCTCCAGACATACCCTTTAGCACTCAGGTTCTTTAAATCAATGAATAAATTCTTGCTTTATAGAGGAAGCAAACAAACAGAGCCCCTTGCAAAGCTCCTGAAGCCATTGCCCACCAATGGGAGCACTTCGGCTGCTTTCATGGTTCTTGCAGCTCCCGTTGACATAAATACCCAGCCGCCAAGCACGCAGCTGAAAGCTGCCCTTGCAATCTGAAGGTGATTTTGAGCTGGAGCTTCTTTATGGGGAAGAAACACTCACTTGACACAGACCAGAAATGACAGTGTAAGTGGGACACATGCTCGAAAGGCTCCCAAGCTGTCTGTCCTGAGGGCTGTCTGTCCCTCAGGCCGTCCCCCCCTCACCCCTTGAGAGCTATTTGTATCTCCCACGAAGCTGCAGCCCCCAGGACCGTAGCTCAGGCTCTCCAAGAAGCTGCTGCTCTGCAAGGCTGCAGCATTCAGCGGAATCACCGTGGGTGCGTGAACGATGGGTTTAATATCTGAAACACTTGGAAAAGGAGGAGAAGCTGCAGCAGTTCCCCCTTGCAGTCCCTTTCCTCTTGCTGTAATGCTGCCCATCGAGGTAAAGAATTAAACGTTGCTTTTGCTTGTGTTTGAACATCACGATTTCAGCAGGCAATGGATCGCTTCTGTACCTTGCCACAAAGCCTTGTCTGGAGAGTCAGCTCCTGTCGTGTCTTCAGTCTTCATGCAAAGGAGCCGCCAAGTCATAAAGCAAATGCCGACAGGTCTTGTATAAAATCCTTGGCTACAAAAGTTGTGCACCTTCTCATTTTCCAGGCTGGCTGGCCTTCTAACACTTAATACTGCTAGGTTATTACAACTCCAAGGAGTTTCACCGATTTTGTGGGGACTGCAGATGAGATTTCAAAGCATAATGAAAGCACTCGTGAGTCTGTTTTACTTCACCTAGCAATGGACTAAGCCTGAAAAGCAGTCCCCGTCCCCCAGCTAAGCGGGTGGCAGCTTCTAAACGAAGGGTAAAATATTCCGAGGACACCCGAATTTGATCACTTGTCAGAGCCCGTTTGCAGAGGTCACTGACCATAAACAGGGTTTGGGTGCCTGGGTCCTCCCAGGACACTTTGTCCATCCCACCCCTTGCAGGAGATGGGATGCATCTGGTAAAATCCAAGCCCTGCCAGAAGTAACAGGAATTCCTGTGCTACTACCCAACTCCTTGCATCGATAAAGAGATGTTTTTGTAAAACAGGAACAAACTACAGTTTCAGTGCAATGTAATCATCTTCAGCTAAATTGGGCCGGTGGCTCTCAGCCCAGAGCCTTGCAGCATCTGCGGAGGGAGCGGGTGCCTCTGGGAGCACAGTGTGCAGCTCACAGGGGGGACAGGAGCCCATCCTCACCCCTTTGGGCTGATCAGGCCCTTGATAAATGAGCAGATGCTGTGCTCTGCCCATCAAGCTGCATAAGATCCACGTTTAAAAAAAAATTCACCTGCTCTGAAAGAGCTTTTTTAAAGAAAAAGCTGAAATTTGCTGTGAAGTCAGACCAAAAAAAAAATCTTTTGAATTTTGCTTTTGAGCTTTTACATTGTATATTTGCTTTCCCTACTGCAGTACATAATTTGGTTTGGGCAGTCTGGCAGTCTGCAAATTCTTCATCCTGTGAGTGTATTAAAGGGTGATGTCACATCATCACAAATCTGCAGATTCACTAAAGGAAATTTAATTGATGCTTTTCAAGTGTGCCGTTTGTATGAAAACACCATTTTTCATCAAACCAACCACCCCACAATATTTTGACATTTCCCAAATGGCTCTTCTGCCTCCTTCTGTCACAAGCAGCAGCAGAGGTGTTTGCGAACCACTCCAGCCTGGTCCTGTCTTAAAGTGCTGCTGAATGCTCAGCACAGCCTTAGAAATGAGCCAGTATTGTGCAGTGTCGCACCAGAATGAGGCATTTCTGTAGTGATCGGACTGAAAATGAAGCAGAAGCACGGTGATCTCAGCTGGTGAGCCCATCCGGGCAGAGACGAGCCGCGCTGACTGCCCTGCCTGTTGGAGCCCAGCAGCCAGGTGATAACTCAGACACCACAGGACAGGTGCTTTAAAAATTACACAGTTTAAGTGAAGGATCATGTGGCTGTGCTATATGCTCAAGAGGTTGATCCTTGCAGATTTCAGCGACCTGCGTCCCCATTTGCTCCTCGACTGTGTGTCTTTTACCTTCATAATAATCCTGTAGCTTTGAAATGGCTTTTCAGACCAGTAATTAATTTCCGCGCAGAGTCTCAGCCCGTGACCTAGCAGAAGTCTGACTGAAAGCTGTTAAAGGTAATTTTACCGGGAATCAAATTTCCCCTCTTACCACCAATCCCTGCTGGCATCCCAGGTAGAAGGGCAGCAGCCACCGAAAGCTCGCTGAGGCTGGGCTCATGCTGGAGGCAGCAGCAGCAGCACTGTGAGTGGTGCTGGCAGGGGCTGTGCTGCCTCTGCCTTTGTTCAGCGAGTTCTTCACACGTTGCAGGTCCTCAGGAAAGCAAGGAGAGCGCACCGATTCCACGCCGCACAGAGTATTTTCATCTTAGCTTGGGCCGGGCCTTAAATGTTACCTGGAGGGCTAGAAATCTCTGCAGTGGTTTACCCCTGCTAATGCTGTAATTACATTTCAGGATGGGCTCGCACTTGGGTTTTGTGGCAGTTGTGTTCAGCAGTACATACACTTTTTTTTTTTATTAGAAAAGTGCATGAAATGTAAATACCCTAACTCCAAAGATACGGTAGTGGAGGTAAATTGCCAAATGCTCTGTGATTTTTCTCAATAGTTTTGTGATAACATAAAGCCAGCATTTCATCAAAGATCTTTTTTTTCTTCAAGAAGGGCTGCACCAAGTCGGTATAAATTATAAATCACATTCTGTTCTGCATGGGGAATGGGAGCTGTGAAGTGTATCGCACCGGAGCAGATGGAGGCTGGGTGTCTGCGTGTTTTTCTCAACCTGTGTTTTGTTTATGGAGTCCTTTTATACAGATCCTCTCCTTAAATTCCTCTACACAGGGACGAGAAACTACCGCTGGGTAAATGTAATTATTGACAAGTGCTGCTAGCAGCAGGGGACGGTGACAAACCCCGCGGCACCGCACACGCGCGCACAAAGCCGGGCTGACATCTGCGGCACACGCAGCGGCCAGTTCGGCTGCTGCTCAGGTTGCACGACGTCAGAGCTTTTATTTCACTAAATGAGCGATCAGAAAGGGTGAGTTACACACTGCTCAGGTAGCCAGAGCTGGTGCTGGCTGTACTCATCGTGGTAGCGTGGCTGGGGTTCGGTACAATTTGGGGAAGCGGAGGGAAGCACCTCCTCAGGATGCTGCTGCCTGAAGCCCAGCCGCTGCCATTAATAAGCACTATTTCCCTGTGTTTACAAATTGCAGATGGAGCTAAGCTTTCACCTTCTTTTGATTTTAATAGCACCTTCACTGCAAGGTAGTATTTGGATGTGGTAGTTTCCCGAGTGCTGGCGTGCAAGTCGCTTTTCAGGACGAGGTGGCTGGGTTTGCAGGGCAGAGAGGAGAACACGCAGCCTCCGCGCTTGTTACGCAGGCAGAGATGAAAGCAAAAGCCCCGAGAAGCGGTTTTTAGCCAAGAAAATAACTGACGTGGGCTCCTTCTGCTCAGATTAAACCAGCTGTAAAACAGGAATTTCCGTCATTGTTATTGACCAGACTTTGTACACTTTTATCAGCTGCATGTGTTAATAGCTTGTTAATGATTGATGCTGAGGTCTTTTATGACACCAAATGAAAGCGAGAAATAAGTGCAGGATTTCAAGGGTGACTATTGCAGTAACACTCTTTCAGTAGCACTCTTTGCAGAATTTCAGCTACGTTTTAAAACATTTATGCCTGCCGAGATTAGATAGGTTTCACTGCCGCTCCAGATAATGCACACTGCCCCGTGCTGTTCATTCATCCCTGCACTGAGCAGGAAAAATACGGCGGCCCTCCAAATGAAAAGCTAAATTTTAGCAGCTGATGCAGTTCTGCCGGAGTGTATAAAGGAGGCTGTAACGTACAGATGACTTGTTAGGTGAAGCAAATAAATACCAGATTTGCAGAGTGCCATCTAAGGAGAGCCTCATTAAAACCGCTCAGGTATTTCAATTAGCCGGTTCCTACATCCTTCATTTCACCTGGCTCAGCAGAGCGATGCAGCACACGCTTCGGCTCCAGAAAAGCCGGCACGGCCCAGCAGCACGGCGCCTCTCCCGGCTCGGCGGGCTGCATATTCTAGAGCTCAGCAGGGTGATCGCTGCATCAGCTCAGATAAGCTTTCTGCTGATCGTGGGCAATCCTGCTCTCGGGTTATTTACCTCACGTGTAACCACAGTCCTTCTTCTGCCGACTAAACTAAGGATCGGGGGAAGTCTGGGAGCACCGGTTACTTAGCATCTCTTCAGGAGAGCACAGGAAATGTGTAGGTGTCTGTAAGATTTAATATCCATTTATTTTCCCCTGTTCGCATTATTCCTTTTTACCATCACTGCTTGCCTGTCGTAAATCCAATTAGTGAGCTTTCTACATTGCAATAAACTGCTCTTCAGGAAGAAAATTTGCTTTGTGTGCAAAGCCTTCTTCCTACAACACTATTGTAATGTTCTGGTTTTTCACTGCCTCACAGAGCATTTAAAGAAAAGAAAAATAAGCTCTAGCACTGCCTTTCCTGCACTGCTCGCTCTTCCTGCGAAATGCTTTCCTCATCTTCAAACAATTTTGAAATAGCAGATATTTTTTATAAGGATGGAACAGAGATACATGTTAAAAATACAATAAAAAATAACAACAGAAAGAGATGCATAGTTATAGCCCAGAATAAGCAAAAACCTGATTGCTGGTGCAGTTGTGTAGGATGGGAGAGATCCAAGTTGAAGTCCCGGGTCTGAATCGAGGACTTAAACCCAGATTTGTCACGCTTTGAACAATCGCTCCAACTGCTACAACGGCGCTGGGTTGGAAAAAAGGAATTCAGCTGAAGTCCTGACAAAACCCTCCTGCAAGAGGCATTGCCAGAACTGCTGTGTTCTTGTGAAAGTTTTATTTCCCGCAAATAGATGCTTTCTGAAAAATACTGCAGGTTGTTCTGTTGCTCTTTCCACTATCCGGGTGAATTTTGACTGCTAACACAGCACGGGCTTCAGCTGGCGTTGCTTTCCCCCGTCTGTGTTAACTCTCTGTGCTCTACATGTTCGAGAGTTTAAACAGCATCAGGGAACACTGTGAGCCTTTCAAAAGAACTCTGGATTACAGTACCCCTTGGTTTCAGCTGTCGTCCTGGACTTGGGTTAATCTTTTCTGTAGTATCATGGTAACGAGTGATTCCAGGACTCAGTAGCCGTGCCGTATATGTAAATGGCATTGGCGAATCGTCTCTGCTTGCCATGTCCCTTATTTTCATTGTTTATTCATGCTTTCCCCCCCCTCAGAAATAAAAAATTCAACCTTATGAGACTTGGAGGTTCGAAGGGTTGCTCACTAGTCTTTGCCAGGTCCAGTTCTGCAGAGACGGGAGCAGGACACACCGTGACATGCAACTGCTTCAGCATTTTGCTGAGCCAAAATTCAGGCAGCGCTGTCACTTCCCTCAAAGGGTATACAAAAGCTTATTGTGTTATAAAGAAACTGATTTTTTGGGTATCTATTCACCGTAACCAGTTCATCATGGCTTCAGATACATCAGTGGGTTTTGGGTATTCCTTTACACACGGTAAACACCTGCAGAAGCCAGGCTGGGTTTCTGACCATGTCCACTGCCTGCACCCACCCTGCTGAGTGCTTCGTTGCAGCCTGGACTTCTTACAAATGAGACCAGGGCTGCAGGGGAGTGATACCTATTAGCAAATCAAGAACTGGTGGCTTTGAATATATAGTAGTGACCACCAAATTGCCAGCTCTTACTGTAACGTACCATCAGAGAACTTGTGCTGAAGCCGGGACGTGAGAAAAAAAAAGTGGCTCACCGATCGGGGTGCGAGCAGCCAACGCGTGGGGAGGCCATGCAAGTTCTGGTGAGAACTGGAGGCTTTGTTGCTCCAATTGCCTCTGACATCCCTGTGTCCAATTTTCATTTAGGAAAATTAACAAAACTCATGTTCCACCTGGCAGTGGTTCAGGGCCGTGCCTGGTACCCTGAGCGCTCACAGCCAGCCAGCAGGGACCCCGATCTGCCCCGCAGCAAAGGTGAGTTCATTCGCAGAGCTGGATGATGAGCAGAGGAAAAGTCCCTGGCACCGCTTTGGTACGAATTATTTTTAACCACTGAGAAGGAGTGGGTTCATTAGGGCATTAAACTGGCTTACTGCAAGCAGCCACGGGTTCCCTGGGCTCTCGCGGGGCTGAGGGCACAGGAGCTGGTCCGGGAGCGGTGTCACAGCAAGAGCTGGCACCTGCCAGCCTGCCGGGGTCCCGGAGGGGAGACAGGTGCTTCCTGGAGAGAATTCAGAAATTCTGGTTATTGTTTTATTTAGTTTGAGTGAGAAAGTCTCCCTCAAAGAGGTTAAATAAGTGTTGAAATCCTGACACTGAAATATTTTTCTGACTTTAACAGGAGAGCTATTAAAAAAATAAATTCTATGAATATTGCTCTGTCTAAAGCAGAAAAAATATTTTTCTTTTTTTCTTTGCTGTAGCAGGACTTTTACTGAGCATCTTTCATTTTACTCATATACAAAAAAAAATAAAATAAACAAAACAAAACAACAACAGAAAAACAACCATGAAAGGGAGAACAAATCTATTTGTCTTCTGAAGAAGAGACAAAGTGAAAGGAAAAGAATGTGACCACACACTCAGCCATAAAAAAATTGCCTCCCTGATAGGATTGTTTGTGAAAACGGTCCCTGAATGTTTTCATGGTTGTGAGACGTTTTTTTTTTCTAACATGGTCATGCAAGCTGTGTGTCGCTGGGCTCCCGCTGAGCAGCAGCGCAGGAATTACTGGAGCTCCATTCACAGTCTGAGGACTGGTTTGCATTAATGGGCAGCCTGAACTGGATTTGGGTTAGGTTTCACCCTGAGCTCTAACTCTCTCTCTCCACCCCCTAAAATAATAATAATAATTACAAAAGTATGAGATAGGCCTAGCATCTCCACCTCCCGTTCATAGCCCAGCAAACCAAATATTATTGCATACATTATTGACGGGGTGAGGAAAGTGAGAGGGCACGAACCGCGCCGCGCCAAGAGCTGCAGGTCAGCTCCTGGCCCCGCGCCGCTCGGGCTGCCTTCGGCTGCCTCTTCTAATTGAACCCACCGAGTAAAGTAAATAGCTAGAAATACATAAAGAAATACACAAACAGAAGGATTCTGCGATATTTAGGAGATAAGTAATTGAAACATACAGATATATTTACTTTCATTAATGTATGGGGATGAGCAGAGGGATGGGAAGCTACAGCCAGTGCGGGTAGGTGTAGTTCTTGGGAAACTAGGGGGGATTGAGCCTCTGAAGCTGAACACTGCCTCTTCTCGGTGTTGGTAGTGCTGATGTGAAGAGAGGCTCGTGCAGAAAGATGCAGGCTGTCTGAGGCAAGCTGTCTGACAGGAGAAGTATTTGGGGAGCATTCTCTGAATCTCAGTGGCTAGCAAAGGATCTTGGATTAGGCACCCCCAAATTAATGGACCCAATACCACCGCAGCCCCTGACTCTCTAGCATCAGGCAGACACTTTTAATTGCAGTTTTGGAGTTAGAGCAAAATACTGGTGAACTGTGAGTAAAGAATTTTGCAAACAGGCTGGGGGGAGGAGGGGGGGAGGCGGGTTTAGGACAGAGCGAGCTGACTTTGTTTGCATCAGCCCCCTTTGAAGCTGCAGCAGTTTGTAGTTGCTTTGTGTTTTGCATTGCTACCTTTTCATATCTGAAGATTCAAACAATAGCTCCTGGTTATTATCCCACATATTATTGATTAAAAGCTTTGCCCAAAGACCTTCCATCTCACTTTCCAGCTTAGCGTGATTTACTTTTCTTTTTACTCCCTGTAACATATGATTAATGCTGAGCTGGAGAGTCCCAGTGAGATGAAGCGGAGTGTCAGGTAAGATTTGTCAGCTCGGAAGTATAGATTATTTTATGTTTCTCGAACTTTGTGGGCCCAGGGAACACAGATCTTGATTGTTAAATCCATCCACACTTTCCCTAGGGCTATAATATGCCAAAAACATTAAATAGCCCACTTAATACATAACCTCATTCTGTATGCTTGACTATTTTGTTTTTAATTTTTCTTCCCTTTCCAGGCTGCTCAAATGAAATGGGATCAAAGAAAAAAAATTATCCTCACTGGATTTTGTTAAAATATTAATAGGTTAGGGTTGACTGGCTAAATTGAATATCTATGCTGATCTCGCTTGCATGTTTAACTTGTGCTTAGGAAAATATGTTTCCTAGGTGATAACCTTTTATGTACCAGCCTGACTTCATTGAAATGCATAGAGATAAAAATATGTCACACTCCATGGCCATGCTATTCTTGTGTGGCAGTGTGATTATTCAGATGATAATTGACCCCCACCTGTAGACAGCTCAAATTCTGTAGTCAATCATTCCATTTGATGTTAAAATATGTGAAAGTACAATTATATAATTTACATTACAAATCATCCTGAATGCCAGGCATCTCAGAACCACTGACAAACGAAAGGGAAAAAAGTCAATAAATGAAGTGAATTACACCAGGCAAAGAATTCAACTTTTCTTATTTGCTCCTGCACAACAGCTTTTATGCTGGTGTTGTTGATGGAGCTCAAACAGATATTGCTTGGTACTGAATTTGGCTTCCTTTCAGCCCGTCCCTAACTTTGGTGATACTTTCTGGATAAGAACACCTTCTTTCACAGTGGAGGTGAGTCCTCACCAGCAGATAAAGGTAGAAACATGTACGTGGCAGCATGGATTCATGCCACAAAGCCTGTAGGCCCTCCAGGTGTGCTCCAAATGCTCCAACTTTTAAGGCCGTGTTTCTGTAGACTCAGCTGGGTGTTCCAAAGCTGCACAGGACAGGTACAGAGCATATTTGTACAAGTGCAGATCGCTCCTTGTCCTGCATGTCATTAAGGCCTGATGCAAGCTCTGATGTCAAGGGGGGCAATTAAATAATAATAATAAAAGAATGTGGGCAAGACTGAATTTGAATTAGCTTGTACCATGTGGTGGAGTATCTCAGACTTGGACTATTCATGAAATTTCAAAGTTCAGCATTATAATTCTCTATTTATTTAGCATCACTCTTAAAAAGAACTTTCTTCTTCAGCAACTTGTTCCACGGGTCTGTACTGGACCATTCCAGTCCTCTGGCCAAGACAGACCAAGATGGGATGCTGTAAGCAACCTTAAAACAAGAGCAAGCTTGGGGTTAAACCAGACACAACTTCACTGAGAACACTGTGGTTCAGCTGATTTGGGGGACCAGTGGTGCCAATGCACTGATTGATAGTGATTTCTGCTAGTGAGCATTTGAACATGGATTAATTCTGAACTTAGGTACATGATTTCATTAAAAATTATAAATCATAAACAAGTTAAGAGATAATTTTGGCCTATTTACAGTCTACCTGCAAAAAAAAATAATAGAATTCATCATCTACATCTACAATGAACAGTATAAGCAGCTATGCATCCAAACTAGTAAGTGTGCCTTAAGCCTCCCTTTTTCAGTAAGGAAGCAGTTGAACTACAATTTTTAATGCTGGTCTTCATACTTCAAAATTGCTAATTGTAATATTGTCCTGGGTCCTGCTATTCCTTGGCAGTTACTGTAAAGTGTCTTTATAACCTGCTATATATTCTTCTACAAAACTATTCAGGACATCCTCATTTCTTCAGCTGTTCTTTTTTATTATTATTATTATTTTAATTTTTCCCATAAAGGTGAGATCATTTGTAGGAAAACAACTGAATGATGTTAAATCAGTAAATGTTTCAGATTCCCAAGGAGGAATATTGTAAGAAATATTCATCACAAAGCAGCTGTGAGCCATGTTGTGCTCAGACGCTTCATTTTAAAAGACAAAACAGAAGCTAGGAAATTGTTTCAAACAGCAAATAGCAGGTGAGGGAATGGAAAGCCTTATTCATGAGGCTCTGGCTTACTGTGGGTTCTTATCTCTTTGCTCCCCATGCAAAGGACAGGTATCTTTCCTGCATCACTCTTAGTTCAGGAGTGCAAGCAGCAGTGAGTGCTGCTCAGTGCAGAACAAGACTGAACAAGGCATGGTAACTTCCAGACCAGAGAAATTCCTTGATTCCTTTTTAAACCTCTTTTCCCAAACTCCTTTTTTAAAGCATCCGGCCTGCCAGGCGTGGCTGCAGGTCTGACCTCAGCAAAATCCCTCCATCGCTGTCCCAGGTGTGAATTTGTCCCGTTGTCTTTAATTAAAGCTCCAGCCTGCTCACCGTGAATTTCACACCCTGTACAAGCATCAAATTATGTTGTTCAATTAGTTGTATCTTTTCTTCTATCCTTTTAATTTCAGGCCCATCAAAGAGCTGGTTTACTAAATCAATTTCAATGGGAATTTACACATTGTGAATCATAATGGGATGCAAAATTGACTTGGCTAATGAATAGTTAGTGGCTTTGGGGTTAATAGTTTTGGGTTTTTGTCTCAGGTACTTTGTATTAAATTTAATTTTAATATTGCTTTAATGAACATAATGTATTACTTCTGCTTTTTTCACCGGGGCCCATTGAAGTTGTCTTCTCCTTGCCTGATGCAGTTGATTTGCTGTATGAACGACTGTCTGAGGTTTCTGTTTGAAAAAAGCACTTCTGCTTGGCCCGTTTCTGTGTGCTAAATATTTTAGTCTGGTGTATAAAGTTTAAATAGAAATAAAGTCCTTGTACGTAATAATAGGGATGAAGAGGTTACCATAGCTGTTAGTGCCTCTTGCTTCTTTACCAGCTTTACCGTGGGAATGTTGCTTCAAAGTCTTAACAGTTTTCATTATCTCCCCAAATCTTTCTTTCGTACAAAAATTTTTACAAAGGCAGTACCTGAAGGCCTAATGGCTGAATCAGTCTTCCAGTAATAACCCTGCAAATGGGGCTGAGCTTTGATTAGGATTACCCTTCCCATGAGTGCCTCCCCACCCAACTGGCTCCCAGGACCTACTGAACACTGAGCTGAAGATGCCCACGAAAGGGCTCATCTGGTGAGACTGTTACCTGGCCCCTTAGAGGAGCCTCCTCGTGAGGGACTTTGGCTGCAGGTTTGACAAGACGCTTCTCACACGTGCCATCACAGCAAGTGAGCGACCTCTCATGCCCGGGTGTAGTGTCCCGGTCCTCACCAGGTGACCCACCCCTGGTCAGGAGAGACGTTTTTCCATTGAGGATGGCCAGTTTTTCAGTGATGGCCCATTTTGGGGTGTGTAGCTTACAGCTCATCCTTTCCGTATGCTCCTGGTAGGCGATCTAACAGGGGAGTGCTCTAGGCTAAGATGCTTCGGAACGTCAGTCAGCATTTAACAAATGTGGTTTAGGTTTTCTGTATTCAAACATATTGGGAATAAAATATAGGTATATAATTTAAAAACCAAACAAATGAACAAAAACCAACCAAACAACAACAACAAAAACAGAGAAAAGGGAGAAGAATATGCCACAACTGGCAGAATAATAACTGGCTGTGATGACCTAGGTGTAGATGTAAGCTTAAAGCAGATTTTTCCTTATCTGAGGAATGAAGTTCAGATAACTCCAAGAGGAATAGTAGGAACAAAAAAGCCTAACAGCAGCCTGAACTTAGTTATCCACGGGTTAACTATCTGAGTTTCAGATCAATGCTACTACAGACACAGAGGCATCTGAGCCGGCTCTCTGAAGAGCCAGGTTGTGTCCGACCGGGCTGGACATCCATGGTGTGAGCACAGCCATCCTGCTGCCGGTGGTGAGCTGCAGCTAATTAAGCCCTGCTGGACCTGAGCTCAATATAGCGAGGCACTGGGTTGTCTCTGCTCCATGAGCTGCACCGTGTCCCTTAATAGCTATTTTTTCTACTTTTCCCCATTTCACGCTCCGTCCTATCATCCCTTGTTTCCATGGATAATGGAGCCTGATGAGATTGCTTCATCTGAGGTCCTTAAAGTAGTTATTAATGGCAGCAGTGACTCTAGAGACCTCATGGTCTCACATTTTCTGCTTAGAAAGCATCCAGACAGACAGTTCCATACCTGCCTTTGTCAGTATTTGTTGTACCAGCCCAAGGGCAGCGTGGGCTGCCCACCACTGCCAGGACTGGGGCGCGGTGGGCTCCTGTCCCAGCCCCTGTCTGCTGGGCTTCTGCCCCGGTCACTGCTGTGGGAACGAAGCTGGTGGCTGCAGTCTGTGCTTCTGCAGCTTTCCCATATTTCATGTGCCCCTACGTTTTTATCTGATGTTTCTTCTTGGAAAATATTTGTAGCAGTGTTACGGAGGGGAGCCGCTTACCAGAGGCTCTGGTGGGTTTATGTGCACCATTTTTTTCCTGCTATCCCTGCATTATTTTTTTTACAAAAGAAAAGAAGGGTGACAGTGTGAAGGAAGAAAAAGTTCTCAAGTGGAATTGAAACGTGCCAGTTCAGTTGTCTACCCAAATATTGGAGAGGCAGGAAACATGCTTGGAGGATCAGCGGGGCTGTGATGCTGCCAGGAAGGCGCGACTTAGAAAAACTTGGGTTTGATTACCCAGGCTGCAGCACAGTTAGTTTCAGAAATACCGTATCATCATCTGATTCTCTTCTGATAGCGATGTGAGAGAATGGTCTGCTGACAGTGGGCCGGGTCTTCTCTCTGTTCTTGATGCTCCCTTTTATCAGCAAGCACTGCAGCATTTCTCTTTCTGCGGCCTGACCCAATACTTGCTGAAGACCATGGAAGAATTCCTGGGATCCATATACTGCTGGGCAACAGGAGCCAAAGCATGGGTTTTAGAGCCCACTCCCTCTGGTTCCTTAGATGCCGAAATGAGTTTTGTCAGCAAATGATGGGTGCCTCCTACAGGCCGTGTGTCACTCCTGTAATAAAGGTGCAGGCTGCACCACCCCGAATCTCCCTGGTCTGGGCGTTGGGTTCGTCACTGCTGGAAGTCAGCAGAGCTCCGGCTTTGCCATAAAACGTCCTGAGATGGGTATAGCTTGGGTTGTTTTTAGAAATGATATTTTATTAATGAGCAAATATAAGAGAGTCTTTAATGTGTAGATCTAAGTTTAAGTAAGTATACAGAGCAGGGGAGGGAGTATAACCTGCAGCTGTTTCTGCGATGAGTGTGAATCTAGGATTTCCAAGGTCTGTATGGCTTACTGAGAACAGTAGATACACCCTAGCAGCAACCTATGCATCGTATTCAGCTGTGTCTCACTGGCTTGGCTGCTTATTTTTGAGCCGCTGCACTTAGGATGAACAATGGAGAGGCTGCTGCCGTATTGCTGGCATGGCACATCAGGTATTAAAGACAATTAATGGGCTTTAACTCCCCAAATTACTTGAAAGCTGTTCAGAAGAAATCCGGTGAATAATTTTCAGTCTCTGGAATGGAAATGTCACAGTTTTGTGCTTTGGTAAATAACCGGTTCACAGAGATGTCTTACTTATCACTGTGGTATGCTTATTCATTAAGGGCTAATTGCAGAGGTCTCTAAATGAAACACCGCAAACCACATTCCACTCCAGTGCCAGTTTGTTTAAAGTCTGCAAAGCTTTATTATTAGCACGATTTAATTATGAAAATGGCAACCATGGAGAATTCTGAACACATTCTTTCCCTTGATCATTAGTTACAGGGCAAAAATGAAACACTTTCAACAATGAAGGGTTCATATTTCAAGCTTATACAGTAGCTGCTAAAAGGCTATACTCAGAAAATCAATTTTATTAAAGTCCTTCAAGCACTAAAGGGACTTCCATGCAACTAAGCAATTTTAAAAACATGTCCACAAGCAGTGACTTTTTGATTCATGTTTTTAGCAGGGTTATATTTTCACTGTTTTCAATATTGTCCCCCAAAGCAGGGTCAGAAATGGTTTGAGGGAGGGAGAAGAGGTGAGCAAAGCGTGTTCTGACATAGCCGGGACTTGCATCCTTTACCTTGAGGTACTTAAAAGAGGGAGGACTATCAGCTGGAGCTGAGAAGCCTGGCATGCTCCTACCTAAAACTGATCAAAAGTCAGTGGTGTTTTCGCCTTTTTCAGTCTGCTTTTGCAGCCCAGGAAATTAAGTTTGGGGTACTACTAAAAAAAAACAACAGTGTAGACTGTTTCTTTTGTTTGGTTGTTTGTTTTTAACTAAGCTGTGACTTGAGCTAAAAATAACAGGAAAATATTTTTTAGAGATAAAAGGGAATGACATGTATGGTAAAAGGATGAAAAGAGTTCATGTGTTGCTCTGATCCTGAACAGATGAGAGCGGATGAGAGCTGTGTGTGTATTTCAGGGCCTGGCAGCACAGGACGCATGGAGAATGAGTGCAGGTCCACCAAAGTCACTGACTTATGGAGTAAATTATTGTCCTGATCCAAAGCCCTTTGACTTCCATGCATCAAAACTCCCCCAGTTAGTAGATCATGCTGGCCAAGGGTAAGAGGGTGAAAGTCTTCCAGCTGGGGATGTCATCCCCCAGCATCTCAGGGGACGCAGAATCTTAGTTCTTACACGTGTCTGTATAACTGCGTGTGTGTGTGGATAGCTGAGCTAAAGTTTTTTAATGGACGTAGGCCCCCCATTGGTCACCTGCAGGACAAAGTAAGCTATCATCTAAAATAAAGTATAAATGAAACATTGCTAATGAAGTAAAAGGCAATAAGAAGTGGGAGCAGAAGAAATAGGTGCCGTGGAAGTCTTGTCTCTGCTACTAACTAAAGAAAAAATGATGCAAAACAACTTCACCTGTGTAAATAGTTTCCATGGTCCATTTACAAAGAGCAAACAAACAGCCAAACCAAACACACCACAAACTCTCTAGCCAGAATATCTCAACCCCCTGAACCTGTGGCTGTATTTGTAATACATGGGTGGGACTTCCAAGTACCCAGCGTTTGGTCTACTGAACTCTCCATTTAGCATCATCACGAGCCTTGCATCAGCTCTGTGGGAACAAACAGAAGGAAACTGGCAGCGAGTTAGAGAAATTGTGCTCAAGTCCCTGCTTGTGTCCATGTCCAGTATTCCAGCTATTCCCTGCTGCAGCCGCGGAGGTCAGTCCAACACATTTTATCAATTTTAACGTGTGAATTAATCCAAATTCCCCATGTACTTCAGCGAAGTCATTAAATTCTTTTTTTTTATTTTTATGTGATGGGATTGTTAGACCTTAAGCCGCTGGTGACAGCAATAAATACCCTTCATTAGGTATGAGTAATTATGACAGGCTATTCTATTTCTGAGTACGAAAGATCATTTCCTTCTGGGAACCGTAAGGAATGTAATTGATGGGTGAAAAAAATGGTTCTTCGTAAACTTAAAATGCATAAATCTTATTTTTTTGACCCCAGTGTTGGTTGTGGCTCTCAGGAACACAAAGCTAGGCATCGATATTGTCTGTTGCTGCAAAATCGCCCCAGTGTCGGTGCTGGTGCCGATGGCTGTGGCGTTCCCCTCCCTGTCCCTGCCACCTGTGCCCCTGGGGAGCGCTTGGCTCCTGCAACAAGCGACAAGCAGAGGCCTTCAGGGCTCAGCCCTGGCCCAGTCCAGGTGTGTGTGCCTCTCCTGGGCCGCCAGCAGCATTTTGGCATCGCTGGTGGAAGGCGGTGAGAAGGAGCACAGGGTGAGGTGCCCGTTCCTCAGGCACAGCGCGAGGTGCCCGTCCCCTCCTGCTGCCTGTGAAGCCCCTCCCGAGGTAGCAGCTGGATGCAGGGCTTTAATTCCCTTCCATCCCAAGCCTTTCTATCTTTGAGGTTGTTCAGGATGCAGAAATCCTCTGCCCTTCTCCTTCCTCCCCCACCCTCGCTGCCTGGCTGCCCCCGTCTTCGACTGCGCGCTTTCCTCGGCTAATTTATGTGAGCGCTGGCGGCTCGTGCCACCTTCCCCTTCCCGTGGTTGATGTTATTGACCATCTGGGGCTGTGACAAACAACTGAACGATATTGATACCAATTTATTGCATACTCTAATTAATGAATTTACCCTGTGACCCAGCATGTGTTCAGGGTAAGCCTGCGGAGCTGTACCCACAGACCGAGGGGCTGGCTTCACAATGAGCTACCTATGAGTTCCTCTTAATGTTTCTAAAGACCAAGGAACACAAAAACCTCCCAAATTGCCACAGTTCTGTTGATTTCATGCATGGAAATTCAGAGCAAACCACTTGGGTTATCAGGTAAGTTCTCTGAAAAAGACCACAACCTATAAAAACAATTACATCTGGCTACAACATCATTTTTGCTTCACTTTAGGAACAGGTAGCGGAACTACTGAGAGTATACAAATGGTGGGTTTAAAATAAAATGCTGCAACTGGGACAATAAATTTGATTTGGTGGCAAATGGGAAAAAAAAAAAAAAAAAAAGCTGATAAGCTTTTGGGTAGACCTGTGCGGTGTCAAGAGTTGGACTTGATGATCCTTAAGGGTTCCTTCTGTCGTGGTTCCGCTCGAGTGGGCAGCCGAGCTCCACCACAGCCGCTCTCTCACTCCCCCTCCTCAAAGAGGAATGGGGAGAAAATATGTGAAAAGGGCTCAAGGATTGAGATAAGGACGAGAAAATCATGCAATAATTATTGTAACGGGCAAAACAGACTCGGCATAAGGAGATAGTAAGATTTATTGCCTACAACTAACAAGCGAGAGAAGTGAGAAAACAAAGGGAAAAAAAAAAACCAAAAGCACCTTCCCCCCATCCACCCTCTTCCATCTCCTCCCCCCGAGCGGCGCAGGGGAACGGGGGAATGAGGGTTACGGTCAGTCTACAGCACTTCTTCTCTGCCGTTCCTTCTCGGTCACTCTCGTCCCCTGTGCTGTGGGGTCCCACCCACGGGATGCAGTCCTTGATGAACTGATCCGGTGTGGGCTTCCCACAGGCAGCAGCTCTTCCAGAACTGCTCCAGATATGGGTCCGTACCACGGGGTCCATCCCTCAGGAGAAAACTGCTCCAACCTGGCTCCCCTACGGGCAGCAGCTCCTGCCAGATCACCTGCTCCTGCGTGGTCTCCTCTCCACGGGCTACAGGTCCGGCCCGGAATCTGCTCCGGCAGGGGTCTTCCACAGGCGGCAGCCTCCGTCGGTGCAGGGCCACCTGCTCCACCGTGGTCTCCTCCACGGGCTGCAGCGTGGAACCCTGCTCCACCGTGGTACTCCATGGGCTGCAGGGGGACATCCTGCTTCACCATGGTCCTCACCACAGGCCGCAGGGGACTTCTGCTCCGGCGCCTGGAGCACCTCTCCCCCTCCTTCTACACTGACCTTGGTGCAAGGCTGTTCTCTCACTCCCTTGACTCTCCCGGCTGCTGTGTGGCGCAGCGTTTTTTCCCTGTCTTAAATATGCTCTCACAGAGGCGCAAAACAACATCACTTATTGGCTCGGATCTGGAAAACAATGGGGCCCTTCCCAAACATGGGGCAGCTTCTAGATCTTTCTCACAGAAACCACCCCTATGGCTCCCTGCTACCAAAACCTTGCCACGTAAACCCACTACACCTTCCAACTCAGGATATTCTATGATTCTATGATTCTATAAATTTCAGTAAACTCCACAGCTGGAGCTGGAGCAGCTCTTACAGCTGCAAGGGGTGGTCCCCACTTACCCAAACACGCTGTGTCTGCCCTCACCCTCCCCCAGGTAAGGTTTTGCTGTCCCGTTACCAACCCTTCTCTTTTCCTGTCCCAGTCTGGTCTCGATCATGCTCATGCAGCCATCCTGGGGCCAAGCCCTGCTGTGGCACCACAGGGCAGGGGGAGCTGTGGGGGCCTGGCCAACGCTGCCTGGTTGCTGCTTGCTGTGAAAACAGGGGTGTGTGGGGGTGCCCTTCCTTCTCTGCTCTCTTCTCCCCTGTGCCCAGGAGGAAAAACCCCAATGCAGGGCAGGACAGGAGATGTTCAGCCCCATTGTGGAAGGTCTCCCATTACAGGAGGAGCATGAGTCTGGTTGCTGGCAGGTAAAGAGCAGGGAAGGAGATGCTGGCACTTGGCTCCTGCACAGGTCAGCTGAGCTTTAAGTGTGTGAGTGGACGTGGATGGATGCCCACGTTCTGCCAAGGGGGGAAAGTCTGGGCTTGATTTGTACTTGCTTTCCCCTCAAGAGCAGCACCACCAGTTCTGGGCTCTACTGCGTCTTTCATCACACTCTCAATGAATATTTTTGTTTCATCTTTTCTGTAGGTATTTCATTGTCTTAGTGGAAGGGAAATTCAATAGAGTTTGATTTTCTTTATTTTATTTTTATCTGAACTTTCAAACTCACGATACTCAAGTGGATTAGAAATTAGGCAAAATGAGTTCACCTAGGGGTTGCCTGCATGCGTTCTGCACAAATGAAAGCCCTGACCCTGCAAATGCACTCCTGTCAGGAGTCCTTGATCTCATGGTAGTCCTTAGGAGTGCTCGGATTAGCAAAGAATTGCAGGATTAAGTCTTAGCAGTTCATTTGAAATATAAGACATTTGTTGCTTAATCTTGCAAAACAAGGCTCTCAAGTTTTCTTTTTCTTTAAAACAATATAAATATTCATTGAGTCATGAAACTCAATGGACTCTTTCAGGAGGTTCCTTTAACCATGTGAAACAGAGGCAGCTGCATAAAAGCTGGGATGATTTTTAATCTCCTCCCACCGACATAGCAATGGAATTATTTGCCGAGTAATAAATACATGATCCATTTGCGAAATGCCCAAAGGCTACCCGTGGAAAACCAAATAACAAATTCACACGTGGGGACCTGTGGCTGAGTTCTCAGAAAGGTTGAGCATGTTGTTTCGGGTGGAATTGGCACCCGAGCAGGGCCAGCTGGGAGCCAGGACCCCAATGGGATCGCCAGTGCCACACAGCCGGGCTGTGGGCGGTGCGATGGGACATGCTTCGGTGTGTCTTTAAGTGGATGAATTACCCGTGTATTTGAGAGCTGTGGGGCTCTCGTGTAAACAGTTATGAAACTGTTATTTCTTCATTGTGTTTGTTTTTTATGTGTAATACGAGAAATTTGGGCTTCATCGTTGTAAGGGCTTGACTGAGATTGATAAAGCAGAGTGCTTTGCAGCCTGACACTCCATCCTTCATTCGCGTCACCACTCTGCTTCGGTTTTGTTTCCCAGATCTGTCAGAGTTAAATCCAGACCATCAGTTATAACTTTGAACTTCCTGGCTTTTCTGACAACACTACATGGCTCTTTTTTCCCCGTGTATATTGATCTGTGCTCCGACCTCTGAAAGAGAGCTCAGGAGGCTGCAGAGGGAGCCGTGCCGGGACGCAGAGCGCAGAGGGAGCTGTGGAGCTGGGGGCTGCTGCCCTGCACCTGCAGGGACGTGCTGGGTGCCTGCGAAGCACTCAGAGCACCAGGAAAGGCAAGAGAGCTGCCAGCAGGGACCGATGGTAACAGTGGCATCACACAACACTAATTGATTTAGGAAGCAGGCGACATATTCTGGGTGCCTAGCCAAGGTGTGCAGGGCGCAATCATGTTATTTAACTTTCCAGCGCCGTCATACTGTACATATAAGGCTGCTCCAGGCATGCCCTGCTGGAAAATAAACCTCAGCACAACATGAAAATACATCAGAAAAGATACATTAGTAAATAAAATAGTACTAAAGAAAGAGTTTTCTTTAAACTTATATTGGTAAGTTGTTTTCTTTTGCTAATTGAAGATTATTGGTTAATAGGCATACTGGTTTTATGCCATAATGTTCCGCTTGGTCCTAATTGGTCTCACTTGCCTTACCGTGAGAGTATCCTGAAAATACCCCCACACACAGGGTCAGAATTCTCCGACATTGCTGAAGTTTACCCAGTGTCAGACAAATCAAAATAACGCCCCGTAGGTCCTGCAGTAAAGCAAACATGCCAAGAGGCTTCTGCTCCCTGCTTTAAAAGCTCTCGGGTTTTTAGCTATGAAAACAGTTTATGCAAAACGTGCTCAGCGAGCCGAGCTGGCGGGAGGCAGGGGATCACGAGTGCTGTTGTACGTAGCCTGATGGTGGCAGACGGTGTTTTTAGCCTGTGTGGTTGTAAGTCTGTGTGGGTTACAATACCCTTAATAGTAATTCAAAGTACTAGTAACTACAGTTAGTTTAAATTAGTAAGTTAATTTAAACTAACCAGCCAGTTGCTAAGTTTAGCTTATGAATTTCATCACCTGTTGTTAACAAACAATAAAAATAGTGATTAGTAAAAGTGGTGTATTTGAGTATCAGGTCAGTTGTTACTACAGAGCAAACTTAGGTTGCCCTAATCGAACTGTCTGTGACTGCTCTGTGACTGAGCTCAGCCAAAAGTAGCATCTTCAGTACCTGCACTTTGAGCACCATATCGTTCTCACCAGCTAGATGAGCAGAATTTGCCGTGTCATCTTCAGGCCTCCACTTCTCATGTTCAGCGTTCCTGGTGCAGCAGTGCTGCTGAACACCCGCCTCAATTTCACCTTTCCTGTGTGACACCAACATCAGATGCTAAGTAAATACGTGGCTGCCTCTAACAGAGCTCAGGCATGTAGCACTGTGTAGGCGCTTTCCCATATTTCATGGCTTTGTTTTTTTATTTTTTTATTTTTTTTTGTTTTTAAAGCTGCTGTTGACTATTTTCAAAAGAAGACAGATTTCAGAATGAATCAGCGGAGCCATTTCCAGAGAGCCCACGAGGGCGCTGATTGAGTCCCGTTCCCTGACCCGGTGCCCGGAGGACGCGCTGTTACTGCTGCCTTGCTGAAGCCCCGGGCTTGAGGTTTCAGCATCAGCCAGCAGGAGTGGCTCCGCTTGCATTTCTCTTGATTTACATGAGGGTAAATCACACACGGCATCTCTTTTTCAAAGACTAGCCGTGCCTTTACAGTGCTCTCCCTACCAGAGTGCAGTATGAAAGCTGCACTTGCTGCCTACTCTCTAAGTTTATGCTGCGAGTTAGCAACTTGGTGCCTTTGCAGCAGCCACAGCTGCTCCCCTATCCCCAGCCCGGTGCTGTGGCAGGGACACGTGCCCGTGGGGTCCCGTGGGGTCCCGTGGGGTGCCCGTGGGGTGCCCGTGGGGTCCCGTGGGGTGCCCGTGGGGTCCCGTTGGGTGCCGGTGCCGCGCCTCCAAGAGCCGCTAGGGCGCAGCCTGGCTCCGCCAGCGGCGGCAGCGGCGCGTTCGTGCTTTAATGAGCGAGAAACAAGGGCAGGCAGCGGCGGAGAGGATATTGCATTCTTCCACAAAGGGCTGCTCGGTTTCTTTTATACACTGTATTTTTTTTTTCTTCCCTGCGCCAGCGGAGCGGGCCTGTTATTTTAAATTACTCTCCCAGCTTTCCTCCCCTTCCCCCCCTTTAGTTAAATGAATGTATTGATTAGAGCCCATTAGTGCGTAATCGATTGTTAATTTGACTCATCTTACAAATCATGTTTATCTCTATCAATAAAAAAATGTGTATATTTCGGGTCTCATGGCTGCAAGAAGGTGACAAGAAGCCAGGGATCCAGAACCAAGGCTGCGGATGAAAAGACACAGCGATACCCTGCGGTATTAAACAAGACAAAACTAGGCACAGGTTGTAAGCGAGTCATTAGAGAAGAGATGGAGTAACTAGGATGAGTAGGCAAGCGTTGAAGGAAATGAGATTTATTTATTTATTTTTTATTTCTTTCATTTATTTTTTACTCTTTGCCAAATGGACAGCCCTGGACATTGTGATATCTCTGAAATACGGCAGGCGTACTGCTTCGTGCGGCCGCGGGCTGGCACCCATCCCTTCGGATGTGTCTGGACACAGAGCTGTGCTCCCTGCCCCCGGGTGCTGAGCGCTCCTGCTCTGGGCACCCCACGCACCTTCTGTGCAGCTGCAGGTTTTCTTTGACCTAACAAGACCAAAATATTTTAAATATTGACATTATTTGTGAATACTGAGCCCAGAAGGCATATGATGCTTTTTCAAAGGCTAGTGGAGGAGCTATCAACGTTCAGGCAATAATCTGAGAGCTTTATACGGGCAGGATCCATGCAGATACCAACTAATCCCTTCCACCGAGGCAAGTATAGCCAGCATTATTATCCCTGTGGCACGGATCAGAAAATCGAGATGAATAGTTAGCAGAAGGGCATAAATTTGTGTCAAAGTTAGTATAAGAAGCCCATACCAGGACAGCTTTTCATATAATGGGTAGTAACTGATAAAAATTTAGCTGAAGCCTTGCGGTTTGCATCTTTTTAAAATCTTTATTTTAGATACTGGAGCTAGACTTGCTGGTGGGTTGTTCTTGGTGGTCTTTCCCCTTGTATTTACAGTAAATGATATGTAAAATCACTGAAAATGCAATGGTGACTGAAGGGGAAGAGAGAAATGCTGTGGGGGAGATCTATTGAATTGTTTTGAGCAGAAAGTGCCTTTTCCTAAAAGCCTGAAGTATTTTCCAAACAAGGTATTTTGAGATAACATTTTCACTTCAGAGTCTAACAAGCTCAATTAAAATACTCCTAAAAGGACGTAAAGGCATTGGATGAGTAGGGTGAACCTATTCCAACACAAACCTTTTTTAATTCTTTCCCTTCAGTATTCTTCAGCCCAGACAGGAGAAAAGGAAAAATAAAAATAAAAATCAATTCTTCTCCCAGCTCTCCTATAGATGGCTTCATTTTTCTCCAAATACGTTTTAGCAGCAGCCTCTGTGATCATCTAGCGCTGGGTAGATACGATCCATATGTTTCTCCTTGTAGGAAATATGACTCTTCTATAACAGCTAAAAAGTAAAGGCCAGGAAGATTTGCAGAACCATATAGCTTATTAGCCCGTAATCCATATTGGAAAAGACATTTGTACAGAACAAGCTCTGCTGTGCATGTGCGCATGCAGGCAGAGCAGTCTCTAGCAAGTCTGCATAGCTGAAATTTCTCACCAAGAGAAATTGCTCAGGAAGCGGATATAGGACATGAAGGGCCAAATAAAACTGGGGGAAAAAATGCTTTTTCCGTTGGCCCTGCAAAATTTCACTAATTCAGTCTGAAAAACAGCATGTTCCTCGGAACCGAACCTAAACGGAGACGTTGGATCACGTCTGCAGGTGTCTGGGGAAACGGTGGAGAGTTGGGATGGGGATGGTGTACACGCCGATGGATTTTGCAGAGTTCAGGCAAGGTTTTCCTTGCTGGGCACGCAGACTGGGTGCAGCTCTGGTGCCTGTGGGCAGCCAGCTGGGTGCCACCAGTCCGTGCCAGGCAAGAGCTGTTGGAAACTGCTGGTTCTTACCTAGCACGAAGCTGTGCACAAGAGAAAATGCAGGAGTCTCTGCTGTGGTTTGTAGGAGGTGCCGGCGTACCTGCGCTGCTGCGTTCAGCCTGATAACCCCGCGCTGCAGCTCGGAGACGTCCTTGTCAAGCTCCTCATGGCAAGGTCTTTAATTAGTGCTTGCAGAGCACTGAAATACCGCGACACCGTGCTACTGCTACTAATGAAAATAAACCCGGACTTGTGTTCCTTGGTCTGTTGACATTTACAGTCGTGAAGCCTGAGCTGGGCTGGGAGCTGCTGCTCCTGCGCGGGTGAAATTTGGGTGCAGCAAGAAGCTGCCAGGTGTCCCCGTGCTTCAGACCCGTGGCACGAGGCGATGGGGCAGCGGCTGCCGCACTGGCTCTGCCATGGGGCTGCCCTTGCTGGAGGCAACCTCAGGGCTTAACCAATGCTCCTGTATTGTAGTTATTTGTTTCTAAATTTAAACAGATAAATACATAACATCAGAACGCTTAATTTGGGTAAAATGTGGGAGAAGGAGGGGAGAAAGGAAAAGTTTCACAGACTAAAAGAAGCGCAAAAATATTTGTGCTGTATTTTAGTCTTTTGGGTTTCTTTTCGGCTTTGTTTGTCTTGTGGCATTAGCGGGTAGGCCCTACCAATTTTGCAGGCCTGTGTTTGTAACCCAGGAATGCTTTTTGGCAGAGGTAAAATTAGAAACAAATCTCACGTGTTCTGCGGTGCCCTCCAGTGCCATGGGGGACAGAAACAGAGTATGTGGCTTTGTCAGAAGGGCTCCAGGAAACCACAAAGAAACAGAGATTAGCATCAAAATTGGGGAAATAAAATAAAAAATAATAATAGTGACAGAAAAACAACATTGTAGTTGTGGCATAGCGTGGAAGGGGAGCACAGCACAAAGCCCACCGCACTGCTTGGAGCAGGCGGCAGAGCCCTCGGTGCAGTGGGAAACAAGTGCACGTGGCTCAGGTGTCTTCAGAGACGTGCTTCCAGGGTTTTGAGGGAAGCTGATGCTCCAGCTTCTACCTGTCTGCGTTCAGGGATGGCAACAAATACCGTGCTGCTGTCCTCCCCCTGGCAGGGTGGGAACACCGCACGTGCAGCCCATCAAATTCAGCGCAGGCAGGTTTTCATTTCCAAGCCCGCGCGTTGGGAGATGATGGATGGGGAGACGTATGTCTCTGTAATGAAGGTTTCATTACA
The DNA here is from genome assembly GCF_009819795.1 of Aythya fuligula. Classification (NCBI taxonomy): domain Eukaryota; kingdom Metazoa; phylum Chordata; class Aves; order Anseriformes; family Anatidae; genus Aythya; species Aythya fuligula. The sequence goes on along the minus strand of NC_045570.1, from coordinate 6,807,373 downwards.
AATATTTGTAAATGTGCAGCGTGGCTTTTCATTTCGAAACAAGAAGTGTCATCCGCTTGCTTGAAGCTCTTGGGCCCAGTGTGGGTGATATTGCCCAAGGAAGTGGTTGCGTAACCACTCAATGTATTGATTTGATATAAAGTTATATTTGCTCCTGTGATAATGCAAAACATCAGAAAACCGTAACGACATCATAAACTGCCTAAATAAAAATGGGGAAGGGTTATTATAAGGAGATTACATGTGACTGATTGGCGGCATCACTTGTTCACAAATATTCAAGAAGATTTGTAATGGGCTTGGCTGTGGCATCTTGATGCCCTGCTGCCCCCTGCCTATGAACAGTCCAGTGACCAAAGTGTGCTGCCAAACGCTTACAGAAGGCAAGTTCCCAAGCTTGTGCGCGTGGGTGTGCAAGCAGCACTTGAAAGTAAGACACAGGTGAACTCAGGAAAGGAACTCAGGGGTTTATCAAGTGGCTTTTGTTTGCATAATTACAACAAAACATTTTAAACGTTCAAGGTCAGTTTGAGTACAGATTGTTTAGAAGCTTCTCATATTAAAAAATAAATTAAAAAAAATCCAGTACCTGTGTGGGTTGATGGAGAGCAACAGGAAGCCTGTCATGAGGGACTTCAAGCCAAACTTCTGCCAGGAAACCTATACGGCCGGTGGGGTTGCTCGTGTGTGCCAAAGGGCGGCCTTTCCACGAGGGTGATAAGGAGTGGGGAAATGGAGCTGAGGGATGCTGGGCCCCAGAAGCAGGCAGAGCAGTGCTGGGAGGTCTCAACCAGGCAGGGTGTGCTGATGACAGCTGAACCTCTGTAAAATAGCCCAGCAGCTTTCCTGCGATTGTCAGCCCGGGTTTGTGAGCTGCTTTTCACCTTACCTTCTCTCCTCAGCCTCCTGAGGGATTTTATTTTAACTTCAGTTTTCACCTATGCGTGCTATATAAAAGTGTCTTGATCTCCACAAGCCTCGCTCTGTGCTGCTGTCAATGTTTTGCCCTCCACGTGCAAGGACTTCAGGGGCTTGGTTTCTCCTGGTGTTGGGCTGCGATGGTTCAGGTAGCACCGTGCGATTCCCTGGTGGTGCCACACGCAGTCCTCAGCGCAGGTAGGAAAGTGGCAGGCTTCTAGGAGAAACCCGGCGGCACCACTTCTCTCTGCCCCGTCACCTGCCCCCCGTTAAAAATGCATTATGCACTAGCACTAAAGGGATAAATTAAACCCGCCCCGACAGCTTTAGGTTGTGCAGTTGAGGGCTGAACCCAGTGGTGGAGAGACAGGCTTTCCCTGCGGCTGGCCGTGCTGCTGGGTGCATGGAGAGCTGTGTGATGCCATCCAGCCACTGACACTGTTTTCCTCTTGTTCTTGGGTGGAGGAGCAGACCCAGCCTCTATTTGCTTAAGCACCGAGTTGACAATGTATGTCCCTATAATGCTGCCTGAATTTGACCCCAGAATTTGTGGGTTTCTCCATAGGATTGTCTTCACTGGACGCTGCCTTACGCTAGGAGAAAAGTGGCCAAGTATTTGATACTAATCTTAGAGATGTTTCATTTTGGGCTTTCATTGAAAGTTGATTAAATGCAGCGTGTCATCCCGTTCCTGTCTCAAGAAGCAACAAACCGTGCTGCTGGCACGAGAAGATCTTATCGCAGAGCCTTTTCTGCCGTGGCAGCGCCGCACCCAAGCGCTCGATCCACCTGAGGGTACAAGAGCTACTGCAAAACCGGGCAGATAACGGAGACCTGCAGACTCACCTCAATTAGTCTGTGGTAATTAGGGGCTTGCAAGAGAAAGGTGGCTTTGCTGGGGCAGGATGAGAGGGTGTATGGGGCAGGGTTAGGTAAATAGCAGCTGAGACCTTTGGGTGGCGAGTGTCCCTTCCCTTGTAGCAGTGTGCCCAAGAGCCCTGCAGTCCCACAGCTTGCACGAAGAGGTTTCACTGTGTTGGTTGTAAAGAGCTGCAAATCTGGAATGGGGATGAAGCTGATCATACAAATAGCCTCTTAAGGGAAGGAGAACAAGTGGAAATATAATGAAGCTCCTTTATACCTGTATGGATACATTTGCACTGGCAAGATAGTAATGGCATAGCCATATTTTGGGGTTTGCACCTCTAACTGGAAACAGCAATGCTGCTATAAGCAGGTGTGCAGGGCTGGCAGGGCTTGGGGAAGCTGATCCCAAATGAGGGCTAAGGCTGGGTCCTCACCCAAGCCCTCTTCTCCCCCAGAATCAGGCTTTATAGCCAGCCAATGCTGTGCCTGTATTATGGCCACATTCCCAGTGGCTGGATGGGAGCTTTACGAAAGGTTAAAATAAAAGGAAATTTCCCTGGAAGACTGGAATCCTGACAAAAGAGAGAGCACCGCCCGAGCTGGGCTACCATAAAGGTACCACTGTGGTCAGTTTAGGGGCTGTATGTTTATGAGCTCTGTGAGATGTGTGTTCTGTAGTCAAGGTCTGATAAGGTGGATTGTTGACAGGGAAAGCCATAGGCTGCTTCAGAGTCAGTAGTTACTTGTTTCCTTGTACTACTAAGCATCCGGTAAGTTTTTAAAAAGGGAAATTTATCCTCTCCTGTGGGAACCAAATGGGTGGAGAGCTGGACGTGAGATCAGAGAGCTCAGGAGCGGGTGGCAATTAGAGCTCTTGGAAAAGAGGCACCCCCTTTTCCCTTCCAAACCCCCTGGGGGATGCTTGCCTCTGTATCTCCACACATGAAGCGGACCTGCTTTGACTTGGTTTATTTTATTTCGAAACCTGTTAGGGTGTGGTATGCTGTGTGCTGACAATGCAAAATGAAACACGTGGAGCTTGCTGAGGTTACCCCTGGTGCTCTGCTCCCTTCGGGTACTGCACTGCTCGCGGCGCTGGCACCACCAGCTGCCCACCGAGCTCAAAACCTAAATTTGACTCGCTTTTCTGATGAAAGCAAGTAAAGTAGGCAGGTTAGGGGTCCTGTAGTGCTCCCCAGTGGGCAGGTATTGCTTCTTTGAAGCACAAAACTTGGACTAAGTCATTCTGAAAAACAGAAGGCGAGCTCCCTGCGGGCTGCACTGCCAGCGAGCACACAGCACCTGCGGGATGCAGCCAGGCGGTGTGCTGAGCCAACGCGGGATGGTCTGCGTGCTGCCCGATGGCAGCAAGGTGAAATATTTGGTTGACTGTGCACTAGCTCATTCCCAAGGGTGCGGTAGGATGGTGCCCTGCCATGGGAGTTCCTTGCTCCTGGAGTTTTCGCGAGAGAAGTGGAGCAGAGAGGGGACACTCAGCCTGTCCCTGCCTTGGCTGGTTGGACAGGGCAGCTCAAGGATGGCAGTCCCTGTGGCTCCTTTCTGAAGGCAGCTTTGGACATCCTGAAGTCTGCCAGACGGTGGCTTTGAGATTCCCTTGCACTTGTTAAATCTCCTCAAGTCATCACGCCTCCTCCGAGCGCAGCCTCCCCATCCCCAGTCCCACGCTTCCTCCCCTGCTATCACACAGCTCCGAGAGACCAAGGAAACCGGGCTGGCATCTGGAGCTGCTGGAGGGCAAAAATAAAATAAAAGTGAGGGTATTCCTGGTCTGCAGACACATCCGGAGCTTGCTCAGAAAAGGCTTGCCCCAATTTCCTAGGCGTGTTGTTCAAGTGGGTGCCGGAGGGTTGCTCCCCGCAGGACACTGGCTGGTGTACGAGGAACCAAGAGAAGCCCGTGACTCTTGGTGGGTTGTGCTGTAACTCAGAATAATGCCAGATGTTTCATTATGTATCAGCTGGCTATAAAACTGCTTCTTTGAGCCATTGAACAAAGACAGTTGACAAAAGAAAAATTAATGTTGTGTCTTTGATCTCATGTTTTAAATTTGTCTTTTATAAATAATGATGGGTTCTGGTTAAAAACACTCTAACAATTTGTTAAATATGCAAATGTCTGAAGTTTCTTAGCAACAGAACAAATAAGTGTTTTTCTTCTAATATAATATGTATGCTAGTTTAGTAAGCACACAATAAGTTAATTAGGCTGCGGTTAGGTATTATTTGTAAATGTCATATTAGCATGCTGTTTTGTTTCTTTGTTGCAACCAAAAGCCTCAAACTCACTGATGTCACTTATTGCATGTTGGTTTTTTTTTTCCTCCGGTTTTGAAACGAGTTTATTTTTTAACACACTTGCGGGCAGAATAATGATTTATTAAGTTGTGTGTTTATTATTGTTTTGCTTGGTTGTAATGTCTCATTGTCTTTACGTTGTTAGCAATGTCAGAGATTTTTACAGGGAAATCAAGGAAAGTACACATTACTTGTGTAATAAAGCTGCCGCCGTTTACTATGATTAATGCTGTTACGATGAATACCGAATGAATTAATAATGATGGGGCCACTTAATTTTAAAATGTTGGCATTTGTCTAAATGCTGCTTGGAGAGAGGGTGGAGGTGCTTGGCACGGCAGGAACTGGATGAAGCAGTCATCCTGCTGCCAGCATCCCAGCAGCTTGTTTCTCTCCAACACTTACGGTCAGCTCCCCCAGACTGGCTGCCAAGCAGGCTTATGTAAATCCAGGGAACCTTTTCCTCTACCTGTAGAATTTCACTCTGTGGTTCTGTGTTTTCCCTCTCCTCTAAGAAAGCTTTGTTTCAAGAGCCGTGCTGCCTGCAGGGGCTTGCTTGAGCTGGTGGGGGGAACCATGGGCAGTCACCCCCTGTTCCGTGCATGGACCGACTGCTGCAGGACCCATCGGATGATTTTATGGAGGAAGGGGAAAGGAGCAACCCAGCAGAGGTGGAATAAGGATGTCATATCAGTGAGAAAGGGGAAAGCGCTTTGAAGTCAGCGGTTGCTGACCCTAAGGTCTCGAGGTCTCAGGAATATTTGGCAATGTTTCCCCTTTTAGTCTTTGTTGTACATGTGAGAAAATTCTGGTAGTAGTACAGTTATTTTAGACGTTATTTGAAACGTGGACAGAAACCCCGTAGCAAACCCTAGGTGGTGAACACTCGTCCACTTTGGTGCTGCAAACTTAAAATCTTTCAGAGTTGGCAGTTTGGAGTATTTCATCCCCCTGGCCCTGCACTCTAATGAACCTTTGACGTTTTTGGCACGTTCTCGACACCTGTGCATTCGCTGACCCATGCCATGCAGCCACCAGCAGTGATGTGGCACCGTACGGGTGGCTGAGTTACTGCAGTACTTGTCACTGCAGCCATCGCTCCTCCTTTGCGTTCCCGTGTCGCTTTGGTCCTTCCCTCCCGTTTGGTCAGTGGCGGTGCTGTAGGAAGCATCTGGACCCCTTCTCTCTTTTTATTTTCATGCAAAGGAAAAGAAATCTTTCTCAAAGCCATTACTGATGTGCAGTAGCAGAAACAAGTGGCTCTTAACCTAAGAGAAACTTTGGGCTGCCTGTCCTGAATATGACTTGTTGGGGTTTTTGTTGCTCTCGTGGCTTGCCCATGCTGGCCAGGTGCGATGGTGTTGCTGGGCACAGCTCTCACAGCAGTGTTATCACATTTGGATCCTGACCAGCTTGCGACAAACTTCATTACTGCAGCATCCTGGGGAGATGAAGGGGATTCGACTTCTGGGTCTTGCAAAAATTTCATCGCATCAGCAAAGCAGCAATTGTACAGGGAGAAAATACTCGGAGCACCTAGATCCACAGGCCATCTGTATAACGCGGAGTGCTTTTGTCTTTGCACTGAGCACCCCCAGCTTTGAGCTGAATTAAGGCACGCTGGGTGGTTTATTTTGTAGGGATTCAGGATCACGTTGAATGACCGATCTCCTCCTCGGTCAGGCTGCTCCATAGATTAATTATCTCCACCAGTAATTTTATCAGAGGCTTTCATTTTTGGCAGAACCCGATGCCTGTGTTGCATATCGGCTGCATATCAGCAGGGCCGCCCGCAGCAGCGGGGCCGTGTTTCTGCCAGGATGACCCTCATGGGCCGGGTACCTGTCCCCTGGAGACCAGGACACACGGACAGCTGCGGTCCTCACCACCCTGACATTGCTTCCCGGGACTCATCCCGGGGCTGGACAACAGTAAATGGCCTGAAGAAGCGCACAAGGACCTGTCTCTGCCGTCCGGCCACTTCCAGCTGCCACCAGCCCCTGTGGGAAGAGGAGGGGGACAGGAGCGGGATGCGGCCCGGCTCGCGAGCAGCTCTGTGGCCCCGCATACGAATGAGCAGCGCAGGAACGCCCACGTGCGTTTGGTTAATATCCTAAAATCCAGCTTAATGAAAAATCCAAGTTCCATCATAAACCGCCCTCCTGCTAACTTAATGAGACGGTAACCTGGCTGTCCCCGCCAGCTCGAGGACCTTTATGGGGCTTTAGCTGCTTTCAGGGTTTTGGCTCCCCGGGTTTTGTTGTTCCCTCGTTAGGGCCGAGGGCTCCGTGCGAGGTGGCAGCACAGCTCCGGGAGGTGTCCCGGGGTTTGCAGTCCTCAACGTGTCAGCCTCCAGACAGAACCCCTGGTGCGAAGCAAACCTCGTGTCCTGCTGGAGCTGCGCCCGGCCCCGCAGAGCACAACTTTTCAGCATGTGCTCATTAAGCTCAGGTAGACAGCGAGCGCTGCACATGCTAATGAAGAGGCGACGCTAACGAGCTCGGAGGCTGCCTCAGGAGCGCTGTCCTGCCGCCAGCAGTGCGCGCAGGGAAGCCCCCGTGGCGGAGCGGGACAGGGTGCGCGTGGTCCCGCTGGACGGACGGACGGACGGACAGACGGCCGCGTGGCAGACGCGGTGCTATTGTTATCCTGCCCCCTCGCCATTGGCTGCGCACGGAGCCTTTTGTCTGCCGCAGCCAATGGGGAGGGGCCCGGCCACAAAAGAACAGTTTGGTTCAGGCGCTCCCGTGTTTTATGAATAAATTGGATTCTCCTTACGGCATTATTAACCTGCTGTATCCTGACGGGCTTAGGGGAGATTATCGTGCGCTTGAACAAATCAGCATCCCCAGATCCACACAAATACTGGGTTTTAACAAAAATATACTGTGATTAAGGCGCACAGCGGATCAAGTGCAGCCCCGACTTACACCAGGTGCAATCTCATTGATATCCGTGGGTTAAAAAGCAATTTTTACAACTTAAAGCAATCAGAAATCAGCTTAGCGTACAGACTTACCAGACCAAAATAAGGCCCAAGAGACTGTACGCTAAGCTGATTTCTGATTGCTTTAATTTTTTTAAACTTTTATCAAAGATTAATGGTCAATTATCTGGCAATCTGATTTTCTGGTACAGATTCCATTTGCATAATTTCATAGACACTTAAAATATGACCAGACTCTAATCATTTTGAAATGGGTTGAGGCATGGCTTGGTATGACTGATCAGAATCAGCCACAATCCCTGGAAATGCATGTTATTGCTGCAGTAACGAGGGGGGTTTTAATAGGCTGTCGTCTGAGCAGTAAACAATCGGTTTCGATCTTTTTTTGTTCGCTGCATGGCTAAATATGACTCCGGGGCTAATGGGCAGAAGTACGCATTCCCATCTTGCTTTCCTTCAGGTTTTTCATTATGTGCTTGAGCACCGCCGCTTCCACAGATATTCCTGCCATTTATTTGCATTTGCTGCAGCCCTTGCAAAAACGTCCATCAAGCTGCACGCATGGGTTTCCCACGCCAAATGGAAAATCCTTTGCAATATTTGCCTTCCGAAGTAATCTTTCCTTAACTCATATGAGCGCGGAGCGCCGGTGTTTTGTAATGTATGTGCAGGTTGCTGGATGAGAGGTTGAAAAAAAGAACAGTAATTCCCAAAAAGTTGATAGCAAGGTATTTTCGGGCAAGGAAGGGCAGTTGGATTCCCACGTCTGTGTCCTGTGTAGGTGGAGGGCCAGATGATGCTCTGGCAGCTGGATGAAGCTGCTGGAAGGCGTCTTCTAGAGACCCTGGTCTTGATTTGGAGATGTCAAGAACTGGAGAATTTACCACCCCCTTTGATCATCCCATCAAGCGTTTAATTACTCCTCTGTTACAACGCCTTCCTTATTTTGCAGATCCTCTTGCCTGGCTAAACCCCAGCCTGTTGGGATTTTCTCGGGTACCTGGCAGTGACACCCTGTGCTCCCTCTGCCTCCTTTCCAGCTCAGCCAAACCCACCCGGTTCCTCCAGGAGCCATCGGAGCGGCTCTCGCGGTGCATCCGTGCTGCCTTTAATCCGCTCCACTTAGCAACAGAGGCGACGGAGGCAGCAAAAGGACAGGGCTGAAGCTGCCGCGTGGTGGGCGGGCTTGTGCAGCGAGTGCTGCAACCTGCTGCAGCGCTGACATCTCTCCCGGCATTGCCAAGCCCAAGGAGACCAAACCCTACCCCCTGTTCTCAGCCCCGCATCGCTCGGCTCTGCTGTTCGTGTGGGGACTGCCCGGCCAGGCGGGGATGTGGGTCCCCTGGTTTCTTTCCCGCTGGAATATCAGCGCCTGATGTGGCTGGGGAACATCAAAAAGGACATAGCAAATGAGTGTGGAGTGCCAAAGTCATAAATCCTAAATTAGCTGAATTCATCTGTGAGGCAGCTTCTGCCTGGGTGCAGCGAGCTGTCTGGTGGGGAGCACTCAGACCCTCTAAATCCTTTTTGCGTCCTTGCAAGCCCTCCTAGGAGGGAACTATAAACAGGCCCAGTCCCTTCCATTCCATTTTATCCATAAATAATAATTTTAATATGTATATGAAAGTAAATGCAGGTGTTTTCACCCATCTTTTGCTCTTTTTAGAGGTCACAGTGCTCATTACTCCTCTGTCCCATAAGTATGAAATGCACATTCATAGAGAAATGGGTCAGGGTAAATCTGACATCACCAGAAGACATGAATAAACTTGGGGCTTTTTCTTTGGTGGTGGTTTTTAAATCCTGGTTTGATTTTTAAATCAGGTGAGCTTCTGAACATTAGGAGCAAGGTGGCAGAACCTGCCTGCCCCGGGGCAGGTGCTGGCATAAAACAAAAAGAGATGAGAGGACTCAAATTGAAAGAAATAGTAAAACAATGGTTTTTTGGTTATCACAAACGTAAGGGTGTGTGTGCGTAAGTAAAGCTCCATTCACTCACTTATTTCCACCGGAGACCCCCTTACAGATCTTTCTCCTGGCTGTATTAATTTCTTTTGTTGTTTTGCAGCATCTCTTTTTGTGCAGCACCATTTCTTTGTACTGCTGACGTTTCCTCCCAAAACATAAACAAAAGGAAGAGAAAAGCCTTACGGGAAAAAGTCCTCTGAATTATAAAGACACTTAGAATTTCTGCTCAGGTTTTGGAACTGATAAAATTCAATAGATTTATTTATCTAATATTAAACACTACCATGGAGTACATCTTGCAGTTTAGTAGAAATGAATCTGTTCCCTTTGTCCTCCGTTTAATTCCACAAGATTTTCCTGCAAAGATGTGAGTGAGTAATATGGATCTGGCTCTGAAATGTTTGAAATCTTGGGTATTTGGGGCCAACTACCAACATTTTACGGTGGTGATCAAGTTTCTGAGAAAGAGTCTCTGAAGATTTTGGTCTGATCCTGATCCTGGTGGAAGTCTCGCTTACACGAAGCAGACAGGGGTGGGTGAAGTTCATGTTCACATATTCACTGTTTCTTTTTCTTTTTTGTTTCTAGTTTTAAAATATAAAGTGAAATACAGCTGTGGAATATTGTTGTAATCTCTGGAGCAGTGAGACAAACCCCCCAGCTGCAGCCCTGAGCTCCGTGAGCGCCCACAGCCTTTCTGTTCTGTGTTTTGCAAACAGTCCCTTTCATTCCATCATGAGAAGGCTTCACAGGACTTTGACTTTATAAAAATGCCTACTTAGAGTAAGAGTAGGTGTATATTTAGGTTACTACCCCACAAACTTCATGCGTTAAAGACTCAAACCAATGTCTGAGTAGCTGCTGCCAGCGCTGCCTCAGCTGGACGTGGGGACAGAAGTGTGACCGGCTCGGTACGTGGGGAGAGGTGTGTCTGCAACATCCACTGCTGCTCGGGGGGATTCCCGTGTGGCTCTGTTAAAGAACAGGGGTTTCTTTCTGCTTCTCATTTATGCAAGTAAAAGGTGAACAGGAAAAGACATCAATAAGAGTTAAGTGGCGATATGAAGTCAGTTTTATTGCCAGGTCACTCAGTCCCCAACAAATCAAGTAGGAAAAATGTGTCATTTATCAATATAATAAACAGGTATGTCATTCACAAAGCCAAACAGCTCTCTTGAAACCCCCTTGAAACCCTCCCTCCGAGCAGACAAGCCACATCCTTTGCAGTGCATTGCGTAGGACCTCTCTGCAGTGCTGGTTTCTGCAGGCAGTGCTACTGGGCACGGAGCTGCCCATGCAGGATTTTGGCATGCTGCAAGCCCGTGGGAGCGTGGCAGCTCATGCTCACCTCTCCAGGCATATGACAGAGGGAAAGGGATGGGTTTTCTCTCCGCTTCACACAGGGTAAAACTGTGATCTGGGGTTTGGACTAATAACCATAGCTAGCAGAGTCTTGTGGACATGGTGGTGTAGAAGGAAAATGGGAGAGCTCCGCAGCAGATTTCATTACGCCTCCTGGTCTGGGGAGCTTCATTTCTTGCTCCCCTCCATATTTCCCCTACCTTCTCCCTAATAATTTTTGTTGAAAAATCATTTCAGTCCTTTGAAATATTTTCCATCCCACTGTTGCATATCACAGGCTCGTATAAAAACGTCTCCCAGGCTGTGTTTTAAACCACGCACATCACTGTGGAGATAGGTGGGATCAGCCCCAGTGACAGTGGGTAGCAGGGAAAAGCCCCACAGAGCAGTGAGGTGCAGACCACCACGGTGTGCAGGACTTCACAGGTAGCGGTGTAGTTGGAGATAACTCTGTAAGGCCGCCTGCAGGTGTGATCACTGGGCTGTGGCGGCCCTGGTCCGCTCAGAGACGCGCGCGTGGGGCGTGTGGCTTTATAAAGATGTGGGATGACAGCATCATTGCTGCATCCCCCAGCCCTAAAGGTATCACATGTGAGCCTTTGCACGGGAAACCAATCCCAACGCCACCCTGAGTGGGGCTGGAAGGGGTGCAGCGCTCGGTCAGCCCCAGGATTTGGGGTGAAAAGCGACCTGGAAACCGTCTCCGTTATTAACTCGGAGTTGGGCTCCGAGTTCAATTGCCCCCAAGACTACACTCCCACACTGTAATTACATCTGATTCATTTATAGAGTACCATGTATTATATTTGTAGCCTGAGTTTTAAATGTGTGTGGAGAGAAAGTGAGGTTATATTATTGCTGTAATTGAGAGGAACTAGGACAGGTCTTATTAATTTCCTGCCACGGAATACTGAGTAAGCCAATATTTTATGGGAAAGTTCAGGGGGAAGAGTAATATATGTTACATTTCTGAATTCCACGGGATACTGGGAGAGTTTTACTGGCAATTCATTTTTCTACGGGTAAATCCTTGATAGGCAGATGTGCCCCAAATGCAGTGCCTCCAGTGAGGGCACGATGAGTGGAAGCAGGAGGTGCGTCAGCTCCTCAATGGCAGGCGGTGAGGAATGGGAAATGGGAACTCCTGCCCCTACAGGCTCCCCTTCCCTCAGCTGAGGCAGCTAGCACTGCTGGGGCTGAATTACTCTGAGAACTGAAGGTTCACAGAAATATTCAGCGTAGGATTATCTGATTAAAAAAATCCATTGTTTGGTTTGAGGACTTCCCTTCGAGGACATACCTTACCCTGGTCTGTGTGGACTTCTACCTACCATTATTTTGTCTCATCCCCTCATTTTGCTGTTTGTGTAAGTCTCCAGCTACCTCTGTTTCTGTGCAATACCAAATACAGACTAAAAAAATAAACTAGAAAGAAAAGCACTTGAGGTCTGCTGGATGCCCTGATCTCACAGCCCTTGGCAAACGAGCTCAGGTAGTTGGAGGGCAAGCATCTCGGCACTGCTGATATCCCTTCACTGGGCAGCCGTGGTGGCAGCAAGAAGAGCAGGAGGGATGGGCCCTGTGGTGGAGACCTGCCTCGGTTTGTGCCCATTTTGGTTTTCTAGGCAGGTCACTGGGAAGGTTGCTGTGCTGCTCTTGGCTTTGCACGCTCTGGGGGATGTGTGCTGCTGCTTCACGTGGTGTGGTGATGGGGGCTTCGCTGGGTCAGGTGCAAACACACCCGTGTGATGCAAACCTGCTGGTGCGATGGGTGCAGTCATTGCTCTGTGCATTTTTTCCTTTCTCTTAAGTGGTTACGTTACAGAAATACTTCACTGTTGCTGAAGTCAAGGTAGTAACACCAGTGTAAGAGCTGTAAATACGAGTCCATGACACAGCCCTGGCCTCCGGCAGCGCAGTTTCTCACCTTGCTGTGGGAGGGAATTGCTGCCGTGAGACCACGAGCTGAGCAGCCGCGGAGCTGCCGAGCACACGGGCAGAGAAATGAGATTTCACCGGGAAGCGCCAATCCCTGGCAGGCTGCTGACTCAGCTCCTCCTCGGCCGGTCCCTCGTGTGCCTACCCCATTAACACCGTGCCTCACATGATTTGCGCGGGGAGAACCCAAAGGCAGTGATGTGCAGGTCGCATTTGTCTGTCACCTCCGGTGAGCAACAGCGGGATCAGCTGCGGCAGCAGGGAGCTCCAGCGCTGCTCGTGTCAGGGCTGCTGGCGGAGCGCACGGCGTTCACCGAGCAGCTGGCTGCCGAGGCACCTTTCGGGTGTTGCGTGTGGCCGACGGGCACACCGAGCAGCCAGGAGAGAATTTTACTTGAGTGGCTCATCTGAGCCAGCTGGAGGAGGCAGGTGGAAGGGCTTGGGACTGTAGCGTCACGTTTTTGGCTTCGTGCTGGAGTCAGCTTTCTCGTGCTGTGTGCTTAGCCCAGGGGCAGTCGGTGCCTGTTGGTGCTTTGTGTGCACGATGTGTCCTGGCACGGGGACAGGGGCTGCCCAGTGCCCCGACCTGGCCGCCTGCAGGGGAGCAGCAACCCCTCCCATCGCAGCAGTTCCAGATGTGGCCATTTGAGGAGGGGGAAGTAGGGTTCTGCTGCTGCATATTCTGAGTCCGATGGATTTAAAGCGAGTCTGAAGTCCCGTTTACCTTAATTTGGTTCCTTAAGCTCAGCTGGGCAGGCACGCAGGAGGGAATCGTGGCCTTTGTGCTTTGCTGCAGCACTTGTGCTGGTGCACGAGGCTGCCCTGCCGAAGGCAGAGCTGGAGGGCAGTCATCCTCATAGTCCCCAAACCTGCATGGGCTAAGATTTAAGGGACAGTGCCTGTGTGCTACCCGGATGCTGTATGGAGAAGGGCAGATAGCATCTAAAGCTCTAGGCAGCTGGCAAGGAGGAAAAGGAAATGAGAATCTTCTGCTTGCTTCTCTCGAGGTTTTCCCCTCAGGCCTCTGAGCAGACCCAAAGTTACCGAGGTGTCAGTGGCGGCACTGGGGAGCACACCTGGGTGGCATCAGAGCACTGGGCTGGGGTATTTTCTTCTTTAGATGAAAAACCCAGCTTGTGGATTCAGGCTAAAAAAAAGTATTCATCCTGCTAAGTAGATTGAAAGAGAATCCAGATTAAATAAATCATTAAATGATTCCCGAATGTTATCCACCTGTTCTGGCCTGTAATTTATTTTCAGATGAATAGTAGGTTAAGGAAAAAAAAAAAAAAGTAATACAATGACAAAAATGACTTTCCCCTAGCAGATGCTTTGGTCCAGAAATGGCACCTGGCCTGAAGAGCTGCTCACGCTGCTCGAGAGATTGTTGTGAAATGCCTGCTCCAAGCCATTGCTTCATGGCCGCAGCAGCTGCGTAGCTGTAAAACTTCTGCAGCCACCTCTGAAGGGGATCTCCGAGGGCTGTACTGCTGCCAGGCCGGGAGACATCATCCCTTCGGGGCAGAATGGGAAGACCTGTGCTGTGTCAGGCTTCTGGCTGGGAAGGATGGGTCGAGCTGGCTTGGAAGCATTGCCCAAAGTTTCCTCACCATGACCCGGTGGAGGTGCCGGGTTCCTCCTGTCCTGCAGCACGGTACGGCCAGCGCTGTCCTGCTGTCCTGGGGCAGTTCTGTCCCTCCGGGGCAGGAGGAACAACACCACTTTGTGGGGTCGGCCAAGCACCAGCAGTGCCAAGGGGTGGTGCTCTGTTGAAGACCCGCTCTCCAGATGCGCTGGTGCAGGAGCAGAAGGTTTCCTCTCCCCCATTCCCAACAGAGGCTGGAAAGGGCCTGGGAGCACCGAGCCAGGTGCCCGGCCGCCCGACACCCACCCACGATCCCGTGGAGAAGCAGGGGGACAAGTGCTGGGAGCAGGTGCCCGAGGACCAGAGATGGCGAGGGTGGGGACTCACAGCACGGGTGCTGGGGGGCCCGGGGGACATTCCCCTATTCCCCTATTCCCCTATTCCCCTGTTCCCCGGCCCTTCCCCACCTCCTCGCCCAGCCGCAGCCTTCCCCGGGGCCGGGCCGCCGAGGGGGTCACGGCGGGGCCGCAGGAAGCCCGGGGGGGGGACAGGGGATGGGAGCCGCTCCGTCTCGGCCGCACAAAGCCGCCCTTTGAGCGGCCCCCCCGGCCCCGGGGGGCCCCTAATTGTCTTGGAGAAAAGTTCATTAGCGGGAGCAGCGGAGTGTGCGCGGCCCCGGCCCCGGCGCGCCCCGGCCGGCCGCTAATTGGGGGCGGCCCCGCTGTTCTCCCGGCCCCGGCTCCGGGGTTTTAATCAAAAGGGTATTCGGAAGATGCCCGCCGGAGATTATAGGGGGAGAGCTCTGCGATACGTATCTGAACGGCGCGACAGATTGCAGGGTGTCCTGGCCGGGCGGGATAATCTGCAGCGCGCTCGCTTGGCCTTTAATGAAAGGGGAGGCGAGGGAACAAGAAAAGGAAAATACCCCAAAGTCCAAGGAATAATAATAATAATAATAATAATAATAATAATAATAATAATAATAATAATAATGAAGTTTTGGGCGCCTGGAGGTTCCCTTTGAGCTGCCGTCCACAGCCCCCGAGGCCGGCAGGGCCGGGGAGGTGCCGAGGGGCAGGTGCCGAGGCCGCCTCCACCGGAGCCTCCTCGGGAGCCTCCCCCCGGGCAAAGGGAGCCGGGGGGAGCCGCGGGGGCTGCGAGGCCACGCGTGGGGAGGCCGTGCCTCGCTCCCGGGCCGGGCGGTACCTGGCCGTGCAGAGGCAGGGGAGGGGAGGCGAAGTCTCCTCGCAAGAACCCTCCGGAAGGCCCTAATGCTCTTTATGACAAGCCCTAAATCCTTCAAATCCCCCTTGAAATAACGTTTAGCTTTTCGCAGCTTAATTTCCCCTAGCCCGAGCTGCGGGGGCACTGCGCCAGGCGATGCTCGCCCACCGCCAACCGGGGCACCCCGTGACCCCAGTCCTGGGCACCCCATGACCCCTGGGACCGACCATCCCGTTACCTCCAGTCCTGGGCACCCCATTACCCCTGGGACTGGGCACCCGGTTACTCTGGGCACCCTATTACCACCAGCACCGGGCACCCCGTTCCTCCGGGCACCCCGTTCCCGGTGACCACAGAGGAGTCCACGCGGTAGTCAAGATTGATTTCCCTGATTTATTAAGGCAGAATTCATCGGACTCTATTGACCACAAATGACTTAATGTAAATGTTGACCCTGGTGAACTTGGAAATAGCAGGTATCGGGTTGATCTATAGATGACCTCTTAATTACCACAGTTATTAATTTAAATTATTGCCACTGCTTCTAGACACGGGAACAAAGAAACATTCTTTCCTCATCCCTGCGTGGTTTATTAGTCTGAACACAAAGTGTTTGACGACACTTTTAATTAAACAGCGACGAAGCAGAGATCCGCTTTCCCTTTCTCGCCTGTCCTGTAAAGTGCAGCGCTGCTCCTCGCCGGGGCTGGGGGGGGCCGGGACGGGGAAACGGGGGGGGGTAAATGAAAGGAGGAGGTGTGGAGGGGGGAGAAAAAACAAACAAACAAACAAACAAACCGAAAGCACAACGACGACAGCACGACGTGGGGAAGGAGAGGAGCGCAGCCCCGGCTTGGCACCGCCGCCCCGGCCAGGCGCGCACGGTGCCCGCTGGCCCCCCGTGGGGCGGGGAAGGGCCGGGCCGGGCCGAGCCAGGCAGGGCCAAACCGGGCCGGGCAGGGCCAAACCGGGCCGGGCAGGGCCGAACCGGGCCGGGCAGGGCCGAGCCGGGCCGGGCAGGGCCGAGCCCGTTGCGCTCCTCCATGCCGCCTGCAGCCGGGACCCCGCCGGCGGCGCTCGGGAAGGGGCAGGCGGCCCTGCGGGAGGGAGAAGCGGGGGTGAGCGACCCCCGGAGGGGGGGGGGAGGGAGGATGCAGGGAGGGGGGGGCAGCACCGGGAGCGGGGCAGGGCACCACCGGCACCTACCTCACCTCCTGAGCACCGGCCTGAAAGCCGTCCGCAGCCGCTCCCGGCGCCTTCCCCGCCCGCAGCCTGCACAGACACAAGCAGCTCGGGGGGGGGCGGGGGGGGGGCCCGGCCCCTTCACCGGGCTCCCGGGCACGGGCTCAGGCCGCGCCGCCCCCCCCGGCCCCGCCGCTGCGGGTACCTTGGGGTCCCCCCGGTGCCCCCGCTTCCCCGGGGCGGCGGAGAGCCGCGGGGAGCTGCGGCAGCCCCAGGGGGGAGCCCCGCAGCGCTTTTGGGGTCGGGGGCAGCTCCGGCGCCCCGCCGCCCCCCTCGGGGCTGCCCCTGCGCGCTGCGGTGCGCGCCAGCGACCAGATGCGGGGCTTCTCCGCGGGCGCGTAGGGGGGCGGCGGGGGCTGGGGGGTCGGGGGGGTGGGCAGGGGGGTGTCCGCAGCCGGGCCCCTGGGGCAGGGGAGGGCTCGGAAGGGGCCGGGCAGGCTGCAGTCGCTCCGCGGGGCCGGGCTGGGGGCTTCCAGCAAGGAGCCGCCGGGCCGGCTCTTGTCCGCCTTGCGCGCCTCCTGCTCCTCGTCTTCATCCTCCTCTTCCTCCTCCTCCTCCTCGTCCTCCTCCAGGTCGCTGAGCCTGCAGCTCCGCCGCTCTGCCCAGACACAAACCGGGGGGGGTCAGGGAGCACAGGGGGGGGACCGGGGCCGCTGCCCCCCGCTCCCGGCTCCTACCTGCGCCCGCGCCCCCCGCCGGGCTCCCCTTCCTCTCGTCCCCCCCCCGGGGTTTGGGGGCCCAGGTCATCTTGTTCTCCTTCTTCAGCCTCCGCCGCGCGTTGGCGAACCAGGTGGAGACCTGGGTGAGGGTCATCTTGGTGATGATGGCCAGCATGATCTTCTCGCCCTTGGTGGGGTAGGGGTTCTTGCGGTGCTCGTACAGCCACGTCTTCAGGGTGCTAGTGGTCTCCCGGGTGGCGTTCTTGCGCCGGGCCGAGCCGCCCAAGTCCCCCGTCCCGTACCTACCGGGGAGAGGGGTGGGGGGATAACGGGGGGTGCCCGGTGCCCCCTCCCCGGCCCTGCCCGCCCCCCCGGAGGGCTGTTACCTGTCGTACGGGTACTGCCCCAGGGCCGGCTCGTAGGGGTAGTAGGCGGCGGGCTGCGCCATCCCCGAGGGCAGGGGGCCGCTGGTGCCGTCCTTCAGCTCGTACTGGGGGTTCTGCGAGGCGAGGGAGCGCTGGGCGGCCGGACCGAGGGGGGAGCCCCAAATGGGGGGGGAGAACCCCAAATGGGGGGGAGACACGGATGGAGAGGGAGAGACGGATGGAGGGGGAGATACGGATAGGGGAGAGCCGCGGATGGGGGGAGCCCCAGATGGAGGGGAGCCGTGAATCGGGGGGAGCCACGGATGAGGAGTAACCCCAGGTGGAGGGGGAGCCCCAGGCGGAGGGGAGCTAGGGATGAGGGGTAACCCCAAATGGACGGGAGCCCTGGATGGGGGGAGTCCCAAATGGAGGGGAGCCCCGGATAGGGGAGAGCCACGAATGGGGGGAGCCTCGGACGGAGGGGGAGCCCCAAATGAAAGGGGAGCCACGGGCGGGGGGAAACCTGGGGATGGAGGAGTAACCCCGGATGGAGGGGGAGCCCCAAACGGAGGGGGAGCCCCAGATGGAAGGAGAGCCCCGTCCGCCCCCCGCCCGGCCCCGCTCGCCCCCCCAGGCCCCCCTATCCCCCCCCACTCACCAGCGCGGTGTAGATGGCCGCGGGCTCGGCGCTGTAGGGCAGGTAGTTGCCGTAGCCCTGGCCGCCGGGGTACGGGGCGCCGTACATGCCCAGCAGCCGGCCCTCGTACGGGGCGCAGCACAGGGAGGCGGCGGCGGCGGAGGCCGGGGCCGAGGCCGCATCCGGGCCGGGGCGGGGGGCGGCCTCGCAGCACGTCGTGCTGGGGCTGCCCGGCACCAGGAACTGCGGAGGGGAGAGAGCAGGGGGGCGCTGACAGCCGCCGAGAGCGGGGAGCCCCGTCGGGGGGCGGCTGGAGCCGCCTGGGGGTGGTTTTGGGGGGGGGGGGGGGGGGGTTCCGAGGGGGGGGGTGAGGACCCGAGGCCGGCTTGGGGGAAGGGGGAGCCCCCGGGAAGGGGGAACGCGAGGAAAAAAAAAGCGGTGGGAACTTGGCGGAGATGCTCGGCCCCGAAAACGGCAGCGGATCCAAGGCTCCCTCCCGGCCGGCCGGCGCGCAGCGGGGGCGAGGCGAGAAGTTGGGGTCCGGGTAATGCGGGAGGGGCGAGGCGCAGCAGGGTGCCGCAGGGTGCCCCCGGAGCCCCTGGATTTCAGCCGCTGAGCGGGGGGCAGCAGCTCCCCGAGCACGGCAGGCACACCTCAGAGAAACCCCAAAGAAATCGGGGCTCGACGTGCCCCTAAAACCCGACGGGGGTGGGAAGGAGCCGCCGGAGCCCCCCACCCGCCGGGGAAGGACGGGGGCAGGCGGGGAGCGCGGAGCCGAGCCGAGCCGAGCCGCCTCCGGCGCTGGGAGCCGGGCTTTTGGGGTTTCTTTGGGTTTTTGCTCTTCAAACTACACGGTGGAAGGGGAGCGGAGGGTCGGAGGTGGGGGGGGGAAAAAGGGGGGGATCGCCGCTTTCCTGAGCGCCTTTTTGCTGGGCAAACTGCGAGGTATTTGTTTAAGCCTAGCACGACACAAACGAGACAGAAACACACACGCACATTTTTTAAAAAAGCCTCCAGATGTGCCCTTTTTTTTTTTTAAAAAAAAAAAAAAAAGGCTCGAAGTAAGGGGAAAAGGGAAGAAGAAAAAAAAAAAAGGGAGGGGGAACAAGACATCTGGACAGCAGCAGCGGAACGGGAACAAAAGTGAGTGCTGCTCACTCGCCTTACCTGCGCGGTGGTGCTGTAGGGGTATCCGAACTGGGAGAAGGACATAGCCGCTCCTTATTTTTGGACCATAGGCAATATTTTCCCCCCAAGATCGATTGTAACTAAACCCCGCTTCACGATGCACCTTCTCACACACACATTTCCACGTATGGCTTTTTTTTTTTTTTTTTTTTTTTTTTTTTTTTTGCTCAATTATAGATGATTGCACTTAAGAAAAGCCGCCAGACATCTGAGGCGGTGGGGGGGCTGGAGGGTGGGGGGGTCGGTGCCTGGATAAAAAAAATAAAATAATACAAAAAAAGAAGCTACCCCCCACTTCCCATCTCTCGCAATAAATATGTTTGGATAGAGAGAGTTGAAAAAGCCACCCCACATGTATAGAGGGTTTAAGTGCAAAGGGGCTTTTTTTTTTTTTTCGCTTTTTTTTTTTTCCTTTTTTTTTTTTTTTTTTTTCCCTCTCCGAAGCAAAGGGGGGAGGGTGTGGGGGGCGGAAAATCGCGCGGGGCTGGCAGGGTGCGGGGCGAGTTGTGTTATTTTCTGCTCGGCGGGGCCGGGGGGGGCCGGCAGCGGGGCTGACGTCACGGGAGGGCTGCGGGGCGCGGGGGGGTCGCGCTCCTGCTGCTTGGGGTTTTTTTTTTTTATAATGCAATGCGAATTGGGCTTGGGGGAGATGGGATGGGATGGGATGGGATGAAGGAGAGGAGAGGAGAGGAGCGCCGCCGGGCCGGTTGTGGCGCGCCCCGCTTTGCTGCTGTCCTGCCCTTCGCGGGGCTGGGGGGCAAAGGGGGCACGGCACGGCACGGCACGGCATTGCATGGCACGGCATGGCATGGCACGGCATTGCATGGCACGGCATGGCATGGCACGGCATGGCATGGCACGGCATTGCATGGCACGGCACGGCACGAAATGCCCCGAAACAGCACCGCCAGGAGCCCCGCGGGTGGCGGCGGCGGGTGGCTGGGAGCTGGTGGATGGAGGGATGGAGGGACAGAGGGATGGAGGGAAAGGAGGGAAGGTTAAAGGGTAGGTGGACGGATGGGTAGGTGGATGGAGGGATGGATAGATGGACGGACGGATGGATGGAGGGATGGATAGATGGAGGGACGGATGCCCACGACCCTGATCGCCCCAAGCACCGAACGGCGATGCCCTCGTTTAACCAGCAGCTTGCACATCGCTGGTTTGCCTTCGAGCCGAGATCCCCGGCAGCTAAACGCGGATTTCCCCCCACCCCCCTGCTGCGGGGGCTGCCGCGGCTTCCTTTCGGTACCAATTAAAAAAGGAAAAACGAAAAACAAAGCAACTTTTCCCCGGCTCTCTCGTCCCGGGGCGGGGACCGTGCCCTGGAGGCGGCCGCCCCGGTGCCCCTGGCCCGGCCCGGCCCGGCCCGGCCCCGGCCCCGCTCCCCGTCGGGTGGCGCTGCCGAGCCGTGAGCCAGGCGGAGCGGAGCGGCCCGGCCCGGCCCGGCCCGGCTCGGCCCGGGGCTGCCCCGACGGAGCGGGCGCCCTCGGGGCTCCCCCGCGGGGAACGGGGCCGCTGCCCCCCGCCACCACCCCCCCTCCCGACCCTCGCAACCGGGTGCTAATTATTTAATTGCGGGAATCCCTCCGGGGGGAGCGGTGCTGATTAGGAAGGAATAAACCCGCTTGTTCTAAAGCACTTAATTCAGCAAAAATTTAGTCTTTTTAAGATTTTTGAGCTGTTGTTTGCTGAAAGAACGAAGAGAGGCTCCGTGCCCCCCTACCTGCCTCCACTGAGACCCCACAGCCGGGTGGGCATCGGGGGATGGCTGCACAGGGGGGCTGCAAGTGAGCCCCTGCCCCAAGAGGGGTGCCACAGCAGAGCCCAGCCTCGCAGCGTGGCCTCCCACACCCCAGCAGCCTCCTCTCGCTCCACGCTGCCCTATGGAGGTGTCTCTGCAGCCAGCTTTGCACCCACCATGCCCCAGAGCCACCCGGTGACCCTTGCCGTTCACCCTGGGACGCGGGGTGCTGCGGACAGTAAGGCAGCGAGTCCCACCGTCTGCCCCAGCTCCCGAGGAGGCCGCAGCCTCTGTCTCTGCGTGCTCCTCACTGGGCTCCCCGGCTCGCCTGATGCTGTGGAATCGCCTTACTGCGATCCGCAGCTCCTGGCAGACACCTCGGTTACCTCCTGTCTGGGGAAGCAGCGTGTGCTTGGCTGCCTTTATTGCAGGGAGACGGCTTCAACACCCAATTTCCATTCCGCTCGTACGCTGCCTCGCGGAGCAGCGTAACTGATGCTGCACGAGTTCGCTGTTGATTTTTCTCTTTGCTTTATCTAAGCCCGTGTCATACCCGTCCCCATCATCACACACCCACAGCGCACGTTGCCTTTACCGAGTCGTCCCAGCGAGGACTTTGTGACTACAAACACGGGCAGAACCGGAGCGCGATCCCTCTTGATTCACCAACTTTGGTTCTTGAAAGAGCTTAAACGTCCGCGTTTCCCCGAGCAGCTCCTCTTGCAGCGAGGCAGGGTTCAGACGCAGCCCGCAATGTGCTTTTTGGTGCTTTTAAAACCACCATCGTTTGGTTTAGCTCTGGCACTGCTTCGCTCGGAGGTAATTGCGAGGGGTGGAAGTAGCGCTACGTGCTTCGCGCCGACACAAACGCAGCTGCCGTGGACTGTGCATGAAATAATAGGTTAATTGAAATAAGCGTTAGGGTGTCATTTCTGGAAAGGAAGAATAACGTTCCAAGAGGGGTAGGAACAAAGCAGCTTCAAAAACATGGAGCAGAACCGTGGCTGAGAAGAAAGTCTCTTTATATTTTAGAATATGGGGGGATTTTTTTGGCTGCAGTGTTTTTGTACTGAGAAAATGAAAATTCTTCAAGTCCATGCATGAATAAACAAGTACAGCTGGGCAGCCTAATACATAATTTATACTGATCAGTCACTGCAGATTTAACTGAATAAAGCCAAAACGAACACTAATTGTTTTGACAAACTAAAATAGTGTATATGATGGTTTATTGTGAAGCTTGCTGGTTTCTGTCCTTATCTCAGTGGCTATTGTCAAGACCGATTTCTGCATGAGAGGCAGAAAAAGACTAAACAAATTAGGACAATATTAAGATTAATATCTTGTGGAAGATAAAGCATTTTAATTGCTTAACATACAAGCAGGAAATAGAAAGAACTGTCTTCAGGACAGACGGGAGAATTGGCTCAGTGCAGCCGGGCCGCACGCTGATTTAGGAGGTGAGGTGTAATTGCAGAGATAATGGGAGCTACCTTGTCAGCTGAAGGCGAAACCCGAGAGGTAACAGATTATTTTTTTTTTAGATCGCTTTTGAAATACAGCAGGAATAACTTTGATTGCCGCTGGCCACTTGTCTTCCAGAAGGAAACATCCAAAAAGATGTCACCCGGCTGCCAGGGAGTTACCTACATAGGCTAGCTCAGCTGAGCAGCCGCCCCGTGTCGCTCTGTTGGTGGTGTCTGTGAAGGGTTTTCTCCGTGATGGAGAAAATCTGTGAAAAATCCAGTGTCGTGAAAATCCCCGTGTACCATGGGAGGGGAAGGAGAAAAATAACTGACGGGGCAATGGGGCAGCGTGGCTGGCCTTGGGCTGAACCTTGTTTTGCTTCTCTAACCCTCTCCTTTAGGTGGGTGGCTAAATAAAATCAATTTAAAATTCATCAGGAAATTAAGAGAGAGGTGAGGGCAGTAAAAATACTGACAGGGATGCCCACACAAAACTCCTTCATGCAGCCTATCCCTGTGCCACGCCAGGCCCTGCTGCCTCGCCTTCCCAGCCCCAGCTCCCCCTTCATGGCACCCCGTGGACCCCCTGCACGTCAGATCCTCGCTGTGTTCACTGTAAAACCGGGAGCTGGGCCTATGGCCAGCCCTAGGCCTTCCCCCTGCTCCTTGGGGGGGATTTTCCCTAGGATCCGTGGCCATCCCTAAACCCAGCTCCTGCCCTCGTGGCTGGTCACTGAGGAACTCCTTCTGGAAGAGCGCTCTGGGGCAGGGTGATCCAGAGCTTCTGTACCCGCTTTTTGGGTGTTAGACAGTTGTTTGTTTGTTTGTTTTAAGCAGTGATACCACACACTGCGGACACGTCCACACGCAGACAGGAGGGCTTCACCCCTGAGGACGTTTGCGCTCGCTCAGCCGGGGGCTGTGTGATGGCGGCAGGAGCTAGGCCGCGTCGCTGCTCTCCGTCAGGGTGATCCCTCTGTGGACTGGGCTCCCAGTAAAATCAACAGGAATAATTTTGAATACGTATTTTTTAGAGTGGTTGCCCTTCTGCCACAATTTGAGCAGGATATTGGGCTCGCCAGGTGCCAGTAAGCAGCACGATGCGTTCGGGTTTTCGTGCCCTTTGTATCAGCTGTCCGTTTGGGTGAGCCTGCGTGGGTCTAAGCCGAGGGCTTTTAATTCAGTGTTACCGTAGGTATCGTTCATCATTTTTGTTCTGTGGCAGTGAATGACAGCTTTATTCCATTTCCTAGTCTGCTCGCTGTGATTTCCAGGATCTGTGTTTTAATTAGAGCACCAGTGACATGCAACGGTGCCTTATTTCCCGTGAGTTACCACCGACATAGACGCCCCGTTAAACGTGGGCATCAGAACCCCTTCCTTATTTACTTCCACGTGTAATTTACCCAACCCCAGTTGTGTTTGCTGCATGTTCGAAAGAGCTTGGAGCTTATTCCAAAACTCCAGACCGCTTAACCTGGAACCCCCATCCGACCAGCCTCCGCTCTCCATCACAGCAGGAGCGAGGCAGGGCCTCCCCTGGCCTCTGCTCCCAGCCTCGCCTGGCTCGGCCCCGCTGCTGCCGCCCCTCCGGCAGCCTCACGGGGCCTGGGACCACTTGTGAGTTCACACACAGGCAGCGCTAATCTACGATAAATCTTACAAAATCAATAAAAATATGGGAAGTATATCATTTTTAAAGAAAAAGCACACGAGACGTGGCCATTAAGGGCACAGCCATTCTAATACCTGTGTCTGGTTGAAACTGCAATTAAAAACATTCCAATAATAAATCTACTCTCAGTCTCGCTTAATGCTTTTAACTTTCTTGAAAGTTCAAGCTGGTATCCAAAAAATGTGCCAGGACTTTCACAATGTATTTTATAGAGTCATAAATAAATATGGCAATTAATCTAAGCTATATTTCTTTCGTATCTGATGACAATTTATTATGACACTCACTCGTTCAGTGCACAAAAACTCTAATGCACTTAAAATCGGATTTCAAACCAAACGTTTTATGGGAAAATATAGTATTGATCATCCATTTAAAGATATCTTGTGATGATTCATAACCTGCTATAAAAAGGATCTTATGAGGACATTCAGAATGAGTCTTGCAGACCGTTCTCACCACAAAATCAAACTTACGAGCTCTGTAGTTCCCAGTGATGTTTTATGTTTCTGTTTAGAGTCTTCACCTATAACTTTATGGTTGTTTAAGATGGATAGCAGCTTTAAAATAAAGCATTTTGCCTATCTAAGTGAACATTAAATACGTAGGGACTAATTTGTTAAATATATACTGGCACTTTTTCTCCTTTTACACAAATTCACAAAATTTATTCCTTTCAAGGAGAGTTTCCACTACTTGGGGTGTATTAATTGGGCAGTTTGAGCAATACAAATCTGGTGCTGTGTTCTTTACTACAACGTGCTTCTTGTGTGACCCAGGAGTCAGAAGGTTTCAAATACTGTTTATTGCTGGGTTTGGGCTAGCACAAACCCACCCCCTGCAGCGCCTTCTGCTCCCACACGCCAGCAGCACCCGTCTGCAGCCTCCCATTTTGGTCCATCGCTGGAGGTGTTTCCAAAGTTGGAAATTTCTAGCAAATTCATGCCAAATTTGCTCCCTTCCCACAGGGGCCAGAGCGGAGCAGCCCATGGGGCACCAGTGACCGTGTCCTGCAGGTAGTTTTGCAGCAGCTGACAACAGCCATGTTTCATCTCACCATCTGAGATTCTTCATGTAATGATGTTTTCCTGTTTAGACGGCCCATAGTTGTTGCCAGCCTAATTATTTTGCAGATACCTTTCTTTAATGCCACAGGCTTTGGGTAGTGACACCAATGCTTGGAGAGACAGCAGAAGGAAATAAGTAGTGAAGGCTGAAGCACTTGGTTAAAGAAGAGTCTCATTTATAAATCAATTTTAATAACATATTTAAAAGCTCTCACATTTGCCTTTAATGTGTTTCCATTTCCCCCTTGGTCATTAATATTTAAAATATTTTTCTTTACTGATCTTTTTTCTATTGTGTCCTTTCTAACTTTTTCTCTTTAATCTGCAAACTGTGAGTTTTTGAGAAATGCATAATCCATGAGAAATACAGATAATTTGATACAAGAAAAATCTTCAATCCCATGAAAGAAACTTCAGAGGAGCTGAGTAATTTTTTAAAAGTTATTCCAAACATTTTAACTCATGAAAGGGTGCGTGCTTTCCTCAGTTGACTTTCAAAGTGCAGAGGTTCCATTGCTGCTATTAGGAAGTACTAGTCAGCAATGACCTGTTTTTTGTAGATATATCTGTGGATATAATTTTTCAGCAGGCCTGTCCTTGGGGTGTCTTCATTCCTGGGGTGACTTAAGGGTGTGAGATTTGCTGCAAATCCACAGAATCTGTGTGCCAAGGGCTTGTTCTTCTGTCCTACCCACCTCTCAGTGGAGATCACCTCTTCAAAAGTGCTTAAAAAAGGAAAAGAAGGAAAACAGAAAGGAGAGAATCTACGGAGGAGATAAGTGGTTTCCTAAATGGGTTTGCATAAAAACTTGAGCCATGCTTTGAAGGATTCCTTGCACGCTGAATGCCATGTGCTGGGATCTAGCAGCAAGACACTGCCAGCATCTCACACACCCGTCCTCCTAATCCTCCTCTTGTCGTGCATCCGGGAGTCTGCAGGAGCAGGGCTGCTCCACGTGGGCTTAAAACAGCGCTGGGACGATGCTGGGCACAGTGGAGCAGGCCAGCAGGGCACCGGCTTGTGTGGGGGGTCTGCCACTGAGCTACTCTTTGCTTCAGAGACGTGTGTGATACCAGAGCAATGACACCCACGTTTACCTTAGAGAACTCTTTTTCACCTTAAAAATTGAAAGAACAACAACAAAAAAAAAAAAGGTGCCAGGGTTTTGCCTGTGGGTTTTGCAAATAAGGTTAAAATGCAGATGTGATGTGAGTGACCACAGCCACAGGTGGGTCTGGGACCTGGCCCCGCTCCCTTTCCCTTTGCTCCCAGATGAGGGCAATTCCTCCTCTATTTAATGACTGAACAGAGGGGGTGTCTCAAGTCTTTATTTTGGTGGGGTTGTTGCACCTTGGGCTGAGGTGCATGTGGGAGCAGGATGCTGGGGCTGTAGGACTGAGGTGGGTGAGATGTGGTGGGTGCCCCTGGCCCCCTCTGTGCTGGGGGAGCCACCCGGAGAGGGAAGGAGGGGCAGGAGTTGCTGCCCTGCTCGGCAAAGGCACGTGTGGCTTCAGCAGCCTGCCCTGGTGGAGGGAAGGCAGGCTGCTGGGTTTTATATTTGTATAAATATAGACACATATTATTCCTAGTCTGTTATTCATCTATGAATCCTTCATGATTTGGAAAGGGGACGCGAAGCAAAGTATGCAGAAATGTAACCCAGGTGGGAAGCTGCCATGCTTGTTATTCTCAGGGAAGAGGCTAACATGAAGGTGTTGTGTGAGTGTTTCACTATCTCCTAGGGAAGGGCTGTAGCCACCTCGGCTATTTTGGCCATTTTGTACTCTTTTTGTCTCCTCACCTCCCTGTGCACTGGAGGTGTCCCAGGTTTGGGGCTGGGTCGTGCAGCAGCCGCCTTCTGTCCCTGTGCCTCGGGTCAGCTGTGACAAACAAACCCTGGGCAGCAGCGAGCAAAGCTGAATGCTGTGCCATGATGCAACTAGTGGTTTTTAATAAGTGTTAAATTAATTCTGTTTGGAAGGGCTAAATGCCACGTACAGGCTGTATGCCCTCAGCCCCTTGGATCAGAGCCTCCTGTGGGACGTGGCCCTGCCTGAGCCAGGCCCTGGGCCTCAGCACCTCCAGGGCTCCCTTCCCACCTCAGCCCTGCTGTGCCTCTGGGAACAGGCATGGTCGCAGCTGGAAAAACCAAATGCAGAACTTGCATTTAAAAAACAAACAAACAAACAAACAAACAAACAAAAAAAACCCCACTAATTGTAGGCGTAGTGAGTGAGGAAATGTCTCCGAGTGGTGCAGGAGGGATGTCCCTGCAGCACTGAAGCACGGTCCTTTTTAAGATAGCCGCGGTTGTCTTATGCTGCTCTGCTTCCCCACAGTTGCTCTGTGTTCCTTTTGTGCTGCTAATTTGTCCCTTAGTTGTTCTTCAGCCTAATTGTGTGATGAAGCAGGGCTGAGCTGTTAGTGTTTGGGATGTGAGGGGTAAAAGGGAGGGTAATTTGCAAGCTCTCTGATACCAGAGATGCGAAAAAGCATCTTGCATAAATCAGATCTGGTCACTGGTCTGTGTACTGTGGTGTGAAACTTGTACATCCTCACGAGCCCAGGGGTGGAGACCTTGTGCCCTAGCCCAGGGATGCTGACCGTGGGCCCATGCCCAGGGCAGGAACTGCCCCGTAGCTGCGGAGCCGACTGCGCTTTGCACCCCTGAGAGCTGCTGTTAGGTCAATGTAAACCCAGATCCTTCCAGTGAGCGTAATTATGCAAATGTCGCCCTTGCTATTAGCACTTTTACCCTAATAGCTGTAGCATATATTTTACAAATGAAGCGACTGTCACATTTCATTATGCTCCTTGCTGACCCATTGCTTTGGAGATGCTGTTGTCACTGGCAGGGGCAGGCTGTCCCCCTGCTGCTGGGCACTTTCCCACCATCTGAGGGACCCGACCCAGCACAGCCCAGCTCCTCCAGAGCCCCATGAAATCCACGGACAGTCCTCTCGGTGTTTATGAGAGTTGGGGCTGCCCCCAAGTGTTTTGTTCCCCCTCTTCCATTTGCCTGCGAATGGCACTTGTTCTCACTGAACTCCAGCAGCCTGGTTTCTTTTTTGGAGCTTTTTTTTTTTTTTTTTTTTTCCATGGGACATTTAATTATTAAACCAGGAAACAATGAGTGTTTTGGGAAAGGTGTGGGGAAGTGGAGCAGGTGACTGAGATTCATGGGGTTGGCATTAGCCTAGAACTGCTTCAGTTAGCTGCGGGCTTGACCATTAACTCAGTGACCAGGTGTGGGGCTTTTAAACCATGCTTGTGTGAAAAATAAATAATAAAATCCTGGGTTGTGCTGTTCTTCACCTCCCTCAGTGGAGTTGGGCTACTGGAGGCTTTTTGGGGACCTGGGCAGGGCTGTCAGGAGGGGAGACATGACCAAGCTTCAGGTCTAATTCATGAGTGAGTCTGGGGCAGCCAAGCCTGTGTGGGACTGCAGGGACTTCCCTGGGGCTCTGTAAGTGCTCCCCGGCTCAACCAGTGTAGTTTTCACTTTAAACCCACATAAACCCTCTGGATGTGTACTCAACCTTACTCTGATTCAGCTTAGCTTGCTAACCAACTCTACCAAGAGCTAATCTGTTTAAATGCGTCTGCAGTTGGATTCTGCATCGGTTCGATGGGGTCGATTTAGAATTGATTCCCTGAAGCCATTTCGGGGCTTCCCCTGCCGACAGCTCGGGGAAGCACTGAGCACCAGCCGGGCACCGACCCCGCCGTACCACAGGGTCTTCACTGCTGCCTCGGTGCCTGCGCTCATAAATCAGGAGGTAGAAATGGAAGGAAACCAAAAAAAGAAACCGGGGTGAATAACAGTCCTTTTCATGAATCCAGGCTGCTGTTGAAAAGCACATCAAGCTGTTGGTAGATAAATATTTTTCTGCAGTCAAGAACAGAGAAGCATGTAACGTTTCAATTACCAGTGTTCATATTTAAATGTAAATAAGTGGCTTCTTTACTCTATAATTCAACAAACCTTATAATTATGATCTTATTATGATATTTTCATAGCACTTGCAGCAACATATGGCACTTCAATAAGCAAGCAAGGCAAGAAATGGAATTAAGACTTTCTGTGATGTTTGTTTGTGTATTCGTGGCTCTGTTATAACCCCTTTGTGTTTTAAATACCTCATTTCTTAATTTAGCAGTTTATATAATTGGAATGAATTTACAAGGAACAAGCCCGAGCCTTGTGGTTTGGTTTCCGTGCACATCCTCGATCTGATGCAGGAGTTTTCTGCTGACAAACCCAACTCCAGGCAACTCGATAACGGCAAAGAGCATTGCTGAAGCTAAATGATCATTAAGGACTGCACAGGTCAGTGCCTTATTAGTGCAAATTATTTTAGCTCTTGCAAGTGCTGCTGTTGAGAGCGCCGTGCTGATCAGGTTTCAGACTGATGGGTGCTGAGGCTATCAAACATCCATTTGGCTTGTAATGGCTCTGGTACCTGTGGCTCGATTCGCGAGGCATGTGCAATGGCAAGCCTTGAGCTGCAGGCAGTGCTCGGGCCCTGACCTGGCTCCTCTCAGTAGGAATTTCATCCTCAGTGCTCAGTGAGGCAGCTCCAGGCTCAATGCTCACCGGGCGCACCGACCCGTGGGGGAGTCTGTGATATTTCCAGGGCTTGCTCCTTCCCTTCCTGGATTGCCCAGGTGCGTGGGGATGGCAGGGCCCCCAGGCGAGGGACAGCCACCAGGCAGGGTTTCAGGTTCCTGCTGTACCTCGGGTTTGTGCTGCCGGGGTTCTGGGGGCTTCTCAACACTGCACCCATTTTGGTTGCTGTTGGGCAAGGATCCGGGGTTTGCGTTGTGAGTGAATGGATGGATAGAGAGGGAGGGAGTCCAGGCAGACCTTAAAGGTAGCACAGCTGCAATGAGGCTTATATCCCAGGCTGTAAGTGATTGGGGTGGTAAAACAAAACACTCCCAGAGCCTCCCCAAGTCCCTACTCCATAATATACACCCTAAAGTTGCATTGAGTGTTATGGCTGAAAGCAATTCATCATTCACACTGAATTTTGGGTGTAGCCACCTTCTTGCACTGAGCTAACACTCAGTTTATTCACCTTCTGCTCCGTATTCTGTAATAGTCTCCAGGAATAAATCAATGTCACTGCCTGAAACCTTGAGGGCAGTTTGTGTCCGTGTGGCCCTTGATTTTTTGGGGGAGGACAGCTGAGGCTTTTGCACGGGTCCCTCCCTGCGAGGCGCGGGGCCCTGCAAAGTGCCCGCCCAAGGAAACGGGCTCTGCAGTTGCTGTTGTTTGTGTCAAGGCGAGTGTTGTACACAATATATGAAGTGTAGTGTAAATAATTTAACTAGCCTTTGAACATGGAAATAGCAACATGATAAAATAGCAAAACATAACAGGTTCCCAGCCAAACACATCACTGACTAGTTAGCCTAGCTTAAACAAACAATTTTTTATTTTTTTTTTTTTACTCTGGCGCAACTGATTTAAATGTGAGGAAAGGGCTGCAGAAAGCTGTGTTTGCAGATTAACAGCATGCTGGTTACTGGCAGCTGCAATAACTTCCCCACTGACAGCTGCTCTGGGAGCTGGTGCCCAGGAGAGTTGCTGGGTACCCCAGGGCCCTGCTCCACCCGGGGGGGGTTTGGGAAGCTCCCAGGTCGTGCTGGTGGCCGGGGTGGCCCCACTGCCCTCGAGCTGCTCCAGGTCTGCTCTTCCACGTGCTCCACTTAGTGATGTGCAAGATTTAGGGAAAAACATGTTTTCTCAAAACATCCAGAATTAATTTTTATACCCGAGTAATATTGCTCCAGACAAGTGAGCTGTGGTTGTGCTGCGGTCTCTACCTCTGTTTCCATCACGTGGAAAGCTGAATTAAAAAAACCTCTGTGCTGTCATACCAAGGGATTTTGAAATGAGAACCCCATTTCTGAGCGAACCCGTGGGTCTGACACTTGAGTTTGTCCCCACCAGAGTGGAGAGGTGAGTAGTTACATGCACGGAAAAGAGGAGCTCCTCTTCTGATCCAGAGGTGCACGGGTTTAAACCCCTGCTGAGCGCTCCTCTATTGAATATCTCTTGCTCGAGTTGTTGCCAGCTTTCCTTGTGTATTATCCTAAAAGAGGCCTGAGGCACAAGATTATCTTTTCTTGCACATCTTATTTTAGGCATCAGCAGCAGCATGTAACAGAGGCAAGTTTGCTATTGGAACTATCAATAAAACATAGTTTGTATGTTAAATTAGTAATCATGAAAAAAGCTCCCAAGGTTTTTATGGCTTGCACTTTTTTCAATTATCAGAAAGCCAGTAGGAAATCCTTCCGTGGGGTTCAGTGCGATTCCCTATTCTGAAAAACTCTGTAGTATCTTTCCTTACGAAGCAGAATTTTCTGGGATGTTGCGTAAAAATTGGGGAGACTTTAAAAAAAAAAAAAAAAAAGATGCTTTGGGTAAATTAGCTGTACCTTTCTTTTTAAAATTTATTTTAATGCTTTGGGGCTCATTTTTTTAACTTGTGAGAAGCTCAGGCTAGAAACTTAATTAGTTTGGTTTGGCTGAGCCTACTGGGGATGTCTGGGTATATTTTGGAGGGAAATATGAGGGTTAAAGACCTGTTTTGGTGTGTGAAAATTTATTGTTTATAAGTTAAATGGTTATAAATGGAAATAGAGTTGTTCCTGGCTCAGTCTGCTGGAACTAAATGAGCCAAGGGAGAAGGAGGTGCACAGGAGAGGCACCTGGGGTAGATGGAAAGCAAGAGATGGCACCAAGGCCTGCTCCTCCCACACCTTCGTGCCTCAGGCCCACTTCAGGAGCATTTGGTATGGTATTTAAGCAGCCTTGAAGCTGCATTGATTTCCATAGCACAGCGGTAGGGCTGTGCAGCATCCTCCCAGCTGGCCCTGGCTATGTGTGGTGGGATGGGTGCTCTGGCACCTGTGCTACCTGTGTGGGGTGTGAAGCCCAGCTGTGGGCATGGTTATTTTGGGGTGTGGTTGGTGTCTTCTCACCTCTGCCTGCTTTGCTGCTGCAGGGCTGCTACAGACCCTGTGAGGAAATGACAAATGCATCAACAGGGGCTGGGGATGACTGGATGACTACAGGTACTTGATTCCACGCCAACTCCAGGTCTGATCAGGGCATCTGGGGCAGCAGGTGTATGGTTTTGTTGTGGGCACATCTTTGCCTCACCTCCCGTGTAGTACCATGTATCAGAAATGCCATGGGGAGTGAGTCCGGGGGCAGCCTGGCTGGCCCTGCTGCTCACAGCAGGCTTGGGGGGGAACGAGGGCAATGGGAAGGAGCAGCTAAACCTCACCGGGTACTTGGGATGAGCTCTTCCACCTTGTATTGACCAGCATGGCCTTGTGTAACTGGTCAGCAGGAGCAGCTGACTGCTACGGAGGAAACTTCAGGCATCGTATTGATTCGGCCCAGGATCTTATCTGTGTATTTATTTGCCGGTAGAGAGGTACAGAAATACTAGTGCTCTGTTTTAATACAACCTCAGCTGTTTGCTGATCAGCAGTGACTATTTAAATTGACCAATCTACCTCACCCTGGCTGGAGATCAAGGGATCAGCACTTAATTTCATTCCTTGAATAAAGATTTTTATATGTATATATATCTCCACATGGAAATATCAGAACATGAAAGGTTAAATCAATATGGAGTTTTACATTGCTTAAAGGGCATTTGCATCAAAGCAGCCATGAATGCAATTCACTTGTTTAATGAATTTTTTATGCTTATTTAATGAATTTCACAAAGGTTTGGTGTTTTTCATAAAATGGATAAGGACTTCCAGTTTTATGAAATAATAAAAATGGAACTGAAGTTATGAAATGAGCAATCTCATTAGTTAGGCATGATATATTCATATGAAAGTGTACATGTTTCTGAATTATTGCAAGCAGCTCTATTGCTTGAGCTGTAACTCGTTATAATAGTATTGCAAATATGCCTTTAGTTAAGATATCAAAAAGTGACAGAAAGAAATTAGATTTTGATTGCTAATAATGATTTAATTAATACTTATTGTATTTAGCATACTATAGATGCGCTCTTTCTTTAGAAACTGCGTGCTTGTATTCTTCAGTGGGAGATATTTGGTGAAATACAGTACTATTCCTACCCCTTTTTTTTTTTTTTTAAATGAGACTTCTACCTGGTGTTTGTGTGTGTTGAGCCTTACCCTCTGTTTTCTTATGCTGATGAACAGAGGAAAATATTGCAGTGGCCTGCCAGGAGTCAGGACGAGCCTGACCGTGCGCCTCTCCCTGCTGCTTCTGTAACTCCGTGTGCCCTTGGGGTTGTGTGACCTTGTCTAGAAGTTCTCCCAGCCTGATGACGCTTCAGGGGTAAGAGGAGATGATATGACCACCTGATCTAAGTCACTTTTCATGGTCTGGGTGGTGGTGCTTGCAGGTGGGATGATGTGCTCCTCTCCAGCAGGAGTGGTGGTGAGGCTGGTGTTTGCCCTCCTGTTTGGAGGGGATGGGTGGACGGAGTTGTCCTGTCTTGTTAAACTTGCATTTGGAAGTTGCTGTCCTTGTTTCAAGTGCATTGTGTTACCTTTGAGCTCAGCATGCTGCTCATGGGCACCAAATCAGGAGCTGATGTGTTGCTGTGTGACCGATTCCCACCGATCCCATGTCTCTCTGCTGTCTCCTGCTGGGTCCCAGCACCCTGGGAAGGAGATGTCCCCGGGCGCGTTAACCAGCCCAGGAAGCTTCACTGAGCTAGGGCTGTGGGTGATACCCCAGCGTTTCCTCCATCCCTCCCTGCTGTTAGCCAAACCTTTTCCTTTCCTTTCCGACCTTTTGGCATGATGTGTGACCACCCTACGCAAAACAGTTGCTGTGGTGTGCCAGGTCCCGTTGCCCTGGCCCTACTGTTTGCAGCCCTCAAGCTCTGCCAAGGCAGCAGGCAGCAATAAGAGATAAAGCAGGACTTCCAAAATTAATGACCTCACCTTATGAGTCCAGCAGGGTGGATGCCTAATGAGCAATCTCCTTAAGTGGATGCATTAAGGCACAACAGGGGAGGGAGAGAGGTAAGATAATGGTCCATCAGCAGCGCTGGTTAGAAGAAAAGGAGTGAGATGCTTTTTCTCCTACGAGGTGGTGTTATCCTACTCTTTGGCATGCTTTGAAGCTTTCTTATGATTGTGCAATCAGCCAGATAGATACTTACAGGGGAAAAGAGCAGCCTTTGCATCCAGCCCAGCTCCATCACCAATGGCAGGATGTAAGAGTGGGGCTGTCCATGAGTGGCTCAATGGCATTTGGCCCCCGAAGGCACTGTTAGAAAAGCAGAAGGGGCAGGGCAGCCTTAAGGAACTCCCCAAACCACGCAGCAAAGCTGTCCTTG
Organism: Aythya fuligula; assembly: GCF_009819795.1. Classification (NCBI taxonomy): domain Eukaryota; kingdom Metazoa; phylum Chordata; class Aves; order Anseriformes; family Anatidae; genus Aythya; species Aythya fuligula. Next base: position 6,772,846 of record NC_045570.1, on the reverse strand, counting down.
GGGCAGGGTCGGTGCCGAGGGCTCCTGAGGCATGGAAGTGGCTTGAGGGATGGTTTGGAGGGGGCTTCAGGAGCTGGCCTGGGGCTGAGCCAGCCTAATTACAGAGCACCCATTGTGGGCAGCAGGAGCCGGGAGATGCAGAGCGTTGGACCTGATTTAATAACCAGCCGGTATTTAATTTGTGGTGTGAAATAACATCTCTTATTATATCTAACATAAATATTTACTTGAGAGATTCGACTAAAACAACATTGCTTGCCTTCAAAGACTATCAGTTTCTAATCCACAGCTGACAAAGAAAGCTTTGAGTGCTTAAATTCATTTCTAGAAATTAAATTACAATTTTCAACACTAAAGCTTCTGTGATTCCAGACACTTTTCCTTTCCTTTTATTGTGTTTGACAGCAACTAGACTCTCAAGGTAAGTGGTGGAGCGTAGTCCTATGTAAATGGAAAACATAAAATGAAAACTGGGGGGAAGAAAAACATTTAAAGTAGGAAATTAGACCAGTTATTGAGTTCCACACTATGGTTAATGAGTGTGCAGAAAGAAAACATCTTCTTGGCCTAGTGAGCTGGAGCATTACAACTGTTGCAACACTTCTTCTGTTTTTGGAAGGAAATAAGTAATAACCTCGACACATGGGAAGTCTTCAGTTTGCATTTTTTAATGCCTCAGGGGAGTGCAGTGTTTCTGGTTTAAAATCTGTTAAAATTTTCTTTAAAAGACAGGTTTTGTTCTGAAACCAAAACAGAAATTAACATATTAAGCATATATGTAGGTCAGGAGTGTATGGGAGAGGGCTCGGCTGCTCCGCCAGGACATGCTTTTTTCAGAATTGCCCGGCTGAGGTTAAGGACTGAGAGGAAAGACTGAAAATTACTGTCCCTTGCTGAAACATTCAGCGTGCTCAGGATTTGAGCTGTGCTGCCCAGGTGTAATTAACAGCAGGCTGTAATTATGGAGCTGGGGGCTGCTGTGGGGCAGCACTGCCCGGTGAGACCTTGCTGTGCTCTGGCTGCAGCTCCTACGTGTCCTCCAGCAGCGAGCTTCAGCATCATCTTTGGGGGCCTGCAGCATCCCGTTCCAAGCCCCTTGCCCGCACTGATAAGCTGATGATAAGCCAATGCCCCCACCTTTACCTGGCCCTTTCCCCCATAGGGCTTGTAGGGAAATATCCAAGCTAAGCTGTGCCGAGCTGAGCCCAGCTGAGAATCACTTGTTTAAGGTACGTAGCAGAACGTGGTGTTGTTGAAAGGTATCAAACTGGATACAGCCAAGATATTGGGCTGTTTGGCCTGAATTCGTGAATGTTGCTTCTCACCTGGGTGAATTAGGGCTGGGGATGCTGCTAACAGGGCTGTGCAGCTCCTCAAGTGCTGTAGTGAGCTCTGTATGAGGTGCTACATGTGTCTGTGTGCTGCAGCATCGCGCAGTTCAGCAATACTCCTGTATGCTTCACATGCACTATTTAAATCCCCTTCAAGCGAAGGTTGAGGTATTTTCCTTTAAATTCATCTCCTGATGCTGTTACTGAGCTCGCTCCTGAAAGGCGTGAGCAAGCTGATCAATACTTTATCTTTTCCAGGCTAATAAGTTCATTATTATTGACACGGTGTGGCTGGCTTCCTTCAGTCTGAAAAATGAATGTCCTGAGCAGAAGTAATTGGGGGATCTTTTAATGATGCTTTCATCAGGAAATATCTCGGGGCCAGGCTGGAGTTTATGGTCAGAACTGCAGAGGGGATGGCCAAGCTCTGCTGGGGACAGATGGTGGTGGAGGGGGTGAGGCTCTTGTTGCAGTCCCTGCCCCAGGCTGTGAGCACAGTGAGGGGCTCCTGTGCCCGCATCCCTTCCCTTCTCTCCATCCTTCTGGCCAGAAATTTCACCTGGGTCCTGAAGCTGAACTCCTGAAGAGCTGCAGCATTCTGCAAAGCAGCCAGCTGGTGCTGAGTTGGCATTAAAGCCCCTGTCCCCTCTCTCCACAAGTTGTTCTGTTGATGTCTTTCACCCTGTGCAGCGTTGGTGCTGCTTTGTGCTGCCCCGAGCAGTCGGTTTGCGCGCTGCCCTTGCTGCCTCCCAAGCCCGAGAGCTGCTCTCAGACTGCTGCTATCTTTTTTGTTTCCCTGAGTTGTGGAGCTTAATTTCAAGTGCTTTGAATCTGGACCAAGATTAAATAATTTGGGTCAGGGCATGGTCTCAGATGCCCTTCAGGAAAAAGAGTCAGTGGTTAACCTCATCAGCTCCTGCAATTCCCCCAAATTCAGCTGAAGCAGCACTTCTCCCCGAGAAGGAAACCTGAAGCCTAATAACACGCATCCTGATTTTTTTGACTGCATTTGGGAATAGTTCTGTCTCAGGTGATCCAGACCCATTACTTTTGCTGATTTAAACAGCAGTATGTGTGCAGGTTTGGGAACTAAATGGTAAAAATTAAAGCAAACAAAACCTTACTGGTCCTCAATGAGGCTTGGTTTTTATTTTTATGTACATAATACATACGTACACTCTTCAATGCTTCCAGAACTCAGAGCCTTCCCCAGGTGGGACTCTTTCAGGCTTGTCCTCTGCATGGCCCAGTGCTGCTCTATTTGGTCAGCTCCCTGTCCTTACGATGTGGGTGGGACAGCCCCAGAGGCACAGGAGGGACCGGGCACCTTCTCTTTGTGTCTTGGGAGTTCTTCCTCATCTCAGGACTTCCCATATCACTGTGTATGCATGTTATGAAGCAAGCCATGGGAAAAGGGCACAAAGCAGCTTGTTTGGGGAGGCTGGAGTGGGCTGGGGTTGTGGTGTAACTGTGTCACTGGCAGAGAGCAGCTCTCTGCTTCCTTGGTGTCGTAGCCCCTTGAGAGATGCTTTATCCATGTGCAGTGACGGGCTCCTGGTTGCATCCAGTGCCTGCGAGAGGAAAAGAGCCTGGTGGGGCCCCAGATGTCAACCCCTGGGCTGCTGCATACTGCTCTGCTTGGGGGAGAGGCCAGGCGTTTGCAATGTTAGAATGTAAAAGGTAAAAGCACTTGGTTGTCACATGCCATTAGCTGTTCAAAGCGTGACATCTCAGGAAACACTTCATCGTAATCCTCCAAATGAAGAAATCTGAAGTGAGCCTCAAGCTGGTTGTTCGGTTTGGGTATCGCCTTACAGGGTCACATCACGCGCTCGGAGTTGTACCGATGCTCAAATTGGTTTAAACTGCAGGCAGACAGCTCAAGTCCTGAAAAATCAGCTTTCATGTTTTCTTTACTTTTTTTTTTTATTTGCAAGTAAAACTGAGGAGCAATGCCTAGGTGATGAAGCTTGTCCAGATTCTGCTCCAGCTGATTTCCCTGAGACGCCTTTTCTCAACAGCACAGTTAGTTCAGCTTTATCAAGTGAGTTTGTTTTCCTCTTCCTGCAGCCAGAAGAGTACCGGGAAAAGCTGTGTCCAGAGTCTGCACTGGCTGCAGTGGCTCCTGCTGCTGCACCTAGCTGTATTGTGCTCCAGGAGGAAAGCTTGGGCCCGAGATGCTGTGTAAGGCAGAGAGTTGTTCCAGGGCGCTGGGCTTTGTTCCTGAGCAGTATTTCGGTGTTCTCACTCTGTTACATGGCGCAGCACCAGGGGCGTTTGCTATGTGAGGACTGGCAGCCATGGCTCACCGAGGCAGCCAGTGAAAACAGCTCTGCGGCCATCCTGATATCAAGCTGCTCTCGTTCTCCGTTAGCAGAACAGAAATTACATGGTGTTGTGTCAAGCAAAGTTTATTCTACTGCGATGCTCAAAGGCCCCGTTAAGCTGTCAGATTGGTCTGCTCTGTCCCTGATCTTGCTCTGCCAAAATTTAACATGGTTTCAGTTCTCAAAGCCAAACCCTTCCAGACTGACCTCTGTCTCCACCCAGGTTAATGCCCTTCAGAAGGATTTTTGTTACTTCAAGATGTCATGATTGTCTCTCTGGGAGTGAGGGACTTGTTTTTCATCTTTTTTAGCAGTATGGTCCATACGAGTCCCCGTGGACCTCCAGGGCATTATTTTGCCCCGAATTCTGTCAGGAGGGGTGTACGTGGCTGCTGGGCTGTAAGGGGCAGCTGCTGTGCTGCCCAGCTGATGTGACTCGGACTAAATCCAAGGCTGGGTGAGAGTCCTCGTGCAGATCAATTCATAGGAGTCTTTGTAAGTTATGCATGGGTACTAGTGGACCTGGCAGTGATTTTAATGGTGGTAATGAGGAATGCAAGATAACTGGTCATCAGGAACAGCTCTTTTTTTTGAGGTCTGTACAGCTGAGTATCGCTTCTACTCCTAATAGTAATTCTACTGCTTTTGAAGAGGAAAAACACTGCAATTCCATCACAGATGGAATCAGGCTCACTTTTGATTCACTTTCATGACACCTCTAATTTTTTCCCCAGTACCATTACTGACGTGTGCTTGTTAGATTGCTTCCCACACTGCCCTGAGTGGCTGTGGTCTGCCCTTTCCTCGGAGAGCCCCCCGGTCGTGACCCCAGCCCAAACCAGGTTTCCGTGTCAGCAGATGTGTCGCCAGCTAGCGTACTGTAGGTTTTCCTCATCTGGCTCCTCCTTTGCTCATGCTGCAGCATCCTGCTGGGGCTGAGCCTCTGCGGGCCATCCCTGTGAGATGGAGCCCCCCTTAAAAAGGGGGGAGAGGGGAAGCAGTTGTCTTACAGTACCCGTGGCAGTGCTAAGTGGTGTGTAATGGATGGCACCGCCAGGCATCTGCTTCTGCTTGCTTCACTATTAGAGACCAAGGGATGGGCAAAGGGATGAAGACAAACATGAGCTGTTAAGACGTTTGCCTTAAATTTGTCAATCCCTTGTATAACATCTGCATGTCGTTTCGCTTCCTTCCCTGCCACTTTAGAGAGCGCCGATCAGTGAGGAGCAGAGAGCTCGGTTCATAAAGCAGCGCTTCTGGAAGCTGCGCGCGGCTGGGGAATGTGCTGCTGGTGGATTTGTTCCACGAAATGCAGGGGAAGGATTCATGAGTACATAAAATAACAGCCTAATCAAAGAAATAAACAAGAACAAGTCTGTAATCTTCACAAAATTGGGGGAAAAAAGTGCTTCTGATGGACTTGCTCCTACTGTTTTCTTTGTAGCTGTTTCCAGAGCTCAGACCATCTGTTCCTTGTTGTAGGTTGTTAAGTGAAATGTGCTGCCAATACAAATAGCTCCGCTTGATGTTTGTTTGCATAAATTGTTTTGAAAGCTTCATGACGAATTTTAAGGATTACTTACAGGGGTAGGACTCTGTGGAGGAGGAAATATAAATTTGATGATGCATGTTGGAATCCATTAATTTGTTTGGAATTTATTATGAAAGAGAACATCCTATGCAATTGTTGACGGGGGCAGGGAAACAATTTCATCTTGAGCCCAGAAGGTTGTGGGGACGGTATGCTAACTTTGCCACATCACAGTAAACGTGATCAGTCTGCTCTTGTGTCTTTCTGAGCTGAGTTGCCTTTACTTACCCAACTAAGCTCTTCTCAGTGTTTCCTCCTCTCAAGGCTCCTGAGCAGTGATATCTGGGTTTTGTCTGGTTTGGCAGTGTGGGAGCTGGTTTTCTGAGCTGTCTGGATATTGGGCAGTTCTGTGGGGCTTGCCATGAGTGCCAAAGTGATGCAAGCGGAGGGGAGGTACACCTATTGTATGGCTTATTGCAGCTTCTGGGCTCACCTGGTGTCTGCAGCACTGTTGTGCCACAAGCCTACAGCACATGGGGCAATAATCCTTTCTCCCAAAGCTGCTGATCTCAAGACTGGCAGAAGGTGAGGGATGAAAGGCACATAAGGCAAGATAGAGGACTTGATCCAAGCCACGCAAGTTGGTGGCAAAGCTTGCTCAGCCAGGCTCCATCCTGGCCCATGTGCATGGCCATGGATGTGATGGTGCTGCCTGGCTGGGAGCTGTCTGCAGAAGCTCCTTGCTCTTCTTTTCCCCCTTCGAGACTCAATTTTGGTGGGTTATCTTTGGCCTCGCTGTTGGGAAGCGCTGACTAGTTGGAAATCAGTTTCCTTCCCATTGGACCTCTGGATGTGGATTCTGAGTGCCTGGGCAGTCAGATGTTCCTCTGGTCCCTGTGAGCAGTAAGATGTTCCTCTGGTCTCTATGAAACTACACGGAAACCGCAACCGCACATGCGTGCTCCTTTGCTGCTCATCACAGCTTCGCAGTGGTAATTCTCTGGTTTTAAGTGAATTGACCTGGCTGCTTTCATCTTCAGGTAATGCAGCCCCAGTTTATAATTCAGACCAGGAGCTTATGGAGATTTAGAAAGAGGCCCAGAGCTTTGCTTTACTGTGCCAGTTAAAGCATTTATACTGATGACAGTTAAATTGTTGAGGGCTCTGTTATTCATTTACATCACAGACACTAAGGTCCTCTGACGACCTACTGCAAATGTAAGCCAGATGTACCTAAACATATCTATTGTACGTTTTACTTCATTTCAAACACTTCTCCTGACTTTCAACTCAAACCTTCTGTCTGTCTTGTCATGCTACAGTGTTTAATGATATTTTATTGCATTAGTTCACAAAACCCTTGAGTTTTTCAGTTGTCCTAAGCTAATGGACTGGATCTGTACCCATTTGCTAATACAAGATCTTTTTTAGTAGGTAGCAGAGCTATTAAACATAAATCAAGGTTTCCGATAAAATATTAGGTTTCTGCTGCATCTTACAAAAGGATAGTGTGCAGTTTTACCTGATTATTATATCTTACAAGCTATAGTTAAAGCTTGTTTGGGGATTTACTGCATTCCATACCCAGTAATTTCATACAAATCCATAATGATTATTTTGTATGTTCCTTTCATTTAGCTCATAAAAGAAACCACATAGTTTGCTAGCTGCAGAAACAAGAGCCATCCCCTATTATTTCCTCTGGAAGGATGCATTAAGAACCGGTGTTCTTAAAGGTATTTCTTCGTTGCTTAACCTGTGTAACAAAAAAAGAATCAAGCAGGCAGTAAGGAGATATCCTGCCTTGAGACACAGCCTGCCTGGTTTGCTACACTTTGGTAGCATTATAAAGCAACACTTTGGTAGCGTTATAATTTCTGTTCTTCTGAAAAATAGGTTAAAATAACATAAACTTAAGGGAGATTTATAAATCTTCTCATACCTTTGGGAATGAAATGAACAGGTGTTTCCTATTCACCTTTGGAGCTGGGTCCCTGCCTTTTGGTAGAAAAAGGTTGCTGCTTTGGCATGGTCTCTGGTCCCAGCTGCACAAAGCACTGGAGCAGGGACTTGCCCCACTGCTGTTCTTGGTGCATCCCTCCCCAGCCAGGGTGTCTCCACTCCCTGCTGCTATTTTTAAGTACATGCTCAAGTCCTTCTGAAGCAAATGTGATTGTGGTTAGGCCATCCCGAAGTAGTGCTCTCAATAGGGAGACACTGACAGATGCTCGTGGTGCACACGCTGAGTAGGATGTAAAGGATAATTGCACCTTTTTTTTTTTTTTTATTAGAGCAAGCTAAGAAATGTGCATCACAACTTGGTATCATTTATACTGGTGTAAATCTGGAGGAACTTTGCAAAAGCCTTTTTAGAGCTGGTTTATAACCACCTAATGTAAAACAGCACAGCATGGCTTGTTTCTTGGCCAGAAGGTCAATGCAGTTGACTGGAGCTGCTTGGGAATTTCTGATAAAAGGCTTACTTGGAAACGCTGTTGTGATGAAGCGGTTTTAATGGGAATATCCATTTTAATGGATACTTGAAGTAGTCTCAAGGCTGTCCCCTGGGGTGTGGGAGTCCCAGGTTCAAGTTCTCTCAGTGGGACTCTGACAGGTCAGGCTTGTGGTTGGGCTTGTGGTTATGATGGGGTGAACGCGCCACATCAGGGATGGAAGGATGACATGTTCTGAAGCTTTGTACTGGAATGCAATGTGGAGTGAAAACCAACTTGGAAACCTCAAACATTTCCTTGTGAAACAGGGTTGTTGTTTTGTAGCTTGCAGTACAACTGTTTTATTTCTTCAGGCTTCAGTTTCCTTGGATTCAGAGGCAGTGTTCCCAGCACTACCTCCTGCAGTCACTCACTGCTGCCGATCTGCTGTGCTCCTGAACAAAGCAGAACATGAAAATGGGAACTCCAGAAAGTTCATCTCTTGGGCTGTTACAAAGGAGCAGGGAGATGATCACGCTTTACTGTAGGTTTTACAGAGCCGTTTCACAGCCCAAGTTAGGTCTGATGTTTGCATTTAAGTAGGTTTTTATTGAGCAAGCTTGCAAACACATCTATGTGGTGGTTGGAGTCAGGCTAGTGATATCAGATGCCTTTATACTAGGTGATAACATGAGTGACCTTAGGCTCCGTTTCTCCAAAGAAAAACAATGTTAATTGTTGACTGTACATTATCATTTAAAATACAATGCTGTCCAAACACAGGAGACATGTCATCCTCTATCAATGAGAAAACAGAAGTGAGCAATGGTTGCTGTGTTTGCTAATCAGTGGATAGAAGTGGTTTTTCTTTCAACATTTCCTCAACCAAAAAAAAACCCCACATCTAAGCTTCACAAGTAAACCACTAGAAATAACACGGCTAGAAATGTGATCGTCTTAATGAGAATTTAGAAGACAGAATAAGTATTGTAGCTCGAGGTCACTCGGGCTGCCACTGAAGTGTGATGCTGCCTGTGCAGTGAAGCTCAGTTTGTGATCCAAGGCATCTCCAGCTGGTGGACTGCTGGGGTGTTCCTCTCCGAGGAGATGCTGACTTGGGGTCCATTTCCTTGGCTCTGGGGATGCCCCCAGCTCTCCACTGGATGTCAGTGTTCCCCAGGAATGCAGCTGCTGGAGCACTTATCTGGCAGTTAAAAAAAAAAAAAAAAAAAAAAAGGGAAAGGGGGGAAGTCAAAAAAAAAATAAAGACCAAAACAACTTTGACTCTTAAGAAAAGTAGTTTAGAAAGGACAGTCTTGTGACAGTTCAAATCAGCCTTAATTATTACACAAGCCTCGGCAGAAAGATTGTTTGCAGTAAAAGGCATCTTACGGGACTTCCGGGCTCACATGCCAAAGGTTGGATTTAGTTTCAGAAAAAACAAATGAACATTCTTCACTCATCTCCCCACAGCCCTGATATTTTGATATGCCGCAGAGTAAGTGACTCTGTTTTTGTCTCTGACAGTTTTTTCTTTTTTTTCAATAGCCACAAGAAAATATTTTTTCAAATCAGTGAAAGCATGAGCGTGTCACTAAATGATTGATTGCTTGCTGGGTTTCAGCCTTTGATAATTAGGCTCAACACAATGTCTCCTCTTCACTAGAGAATGGTATTGTGCCAGACTCAAACAACACATGAAAAATTGAAATCAGAAAATAAAAACCTTTTAAAAACCAACTGCTGCCATCTGTTGCATGGTTCAGAAGGGAAAGCAACAGTGGGAGAGGCACAGAGGGTTGGCAAACAGCAGGAGGAGTGGGGAGCTCCTCCATGGCCTCCTCCTTCCCAGCTCACAGAAGGGCCTCCATGTGAAGCTCTTGTATCTTGGTCCTTGTTTTTTTCCTCTGTAAGTGAAACAGAATCACAAAGGGGGAATTTCAATGGGATTTTGCTGAACAACCAAGTGGGATTTGTAGCACATGTCCAGCTTCAGCTTTCCAGATTCTAGCTGTGAACATGTTGAGTGGGAAGATGCAGGCCTGCAGCGTAGTGAGAACACGTTGCCTCTCAGCAATTCTTCTACATCAGAAGAAGCCCAGGAGATGTTTCTGGCCTTGCTGTGGGGTATATTTGAGCCCTCTTCCCAGTTCAAAACATGGCCCCCACTCCTGAAGTACATCTTCATCCCAGACTTGCTTAGCGATGTTAATGAGCCTGCTCTCTGCCAGCAAAACAGACTTCTCCCAGGCTGTAGAGTGGTTAGCTTCTCCTTGTCCACAAGACAAGCTGAGCCCTGAGCCTGGTAGCCACATCAGATTGAAGAAAGGCTTTCTGGATGACATTGGGCAAACCTGGACAAAATTGGCTTGTGGACACAGTGGAGACTGCTTCTCAGATTGGCTTACAGTAAGCCATGTCTTCAGCCAAAAGCAGCAGCAAGATGCACTTGTTAGGAGCTCTGTAACCTCTGAGCTCCTGGAAAGCTGAACCAGAGGGCCGAGCGATAAACCCTTCTGAAATTTGGTTACTTTACTTCTGGTTGTTAGTGCTATCCAAGTAAGCTCCTGCCTTGTCTTCCATAAGCTCCCATGAACTGCCATGTAAAAAGCTAAATATTTGCTTTGGTTTTGGCTCCAACTTTGTGTTGCATTGCATTTCACTGCCTCAACTGTCATAATATAGTGGGTCAAGAGTTAAGATATTTCATGTCTCAAAGGCAGGCGAACAAAACTGTGAAAATAGGTTACTGTTGAGCTGTTTTTTTTTCTAGTGAATGTAAACAACTGGTGCCCATGTGACTATGGTGAATTTTAGCAGAGGCCTCGGTGCTAAAAGTAGGGTTGTAGAGCACCCGGTGGAGTCACAGCCTGAGCCATTCTGAGTTGCAGCAGGAGGACTGGACCTTGTGATGTTTAGGTAGGATGCAAAGTTATTTGGTTTGCTCTTCTTAGGCTTCTAGATTAAATTATCATCTGCAAGTGAGTAACAGCAAACAGAATAAATATAGCAAGAGGGATACTTCCCTGTAGCTTTACAGTGGATCGTCTGACACTTAAGGCAGCTTTTGCAGATTGCTAAAATATTTTGTGAATTGGATGCAGCTGCGGGAGCTGCTTGATACGGAGCTGAAAGCTGACCTATCCTGCAGGGCCCGTATGCTTGTGGTCAAACATGCTGAGAGGCTCCTTGCTCCCCCCAGCTCATCTGAGGTGTTGATACCTGTAAAGCTCTGAATGTGCCAGACCTTAAGGAAAATAAACCTGGAGAGCTCGGCTGCCTCCGCTCAACTGCAGTAATGAGCTGAAGGCTCCAACCCGGGGAGGAGCAGCGCGCTGCGGCCTGCCCTGCTGGGGTGGATGCAGCACGCGGCCTGCCGAGAGGCCAGGCCCCCAAATTCCCTGCCAACTTGCAGCGGTGGGAAAGCAGCGTCTGGGCTGCTAATTTGGTTATGGGATTCTTTGTAAAATGTAATCTTTGCCATTCGTTCCTACAATGTGTTTTCTTTCCTCGTGGCCACCTCGCAGTGTTTATTTGCTCGCGCTGAGAACCCCCATCTTATCTGGGCTTCAACTTCTCCCTTTTGAAAGAGATAACAGAGGAAGAGGGGCTCAGAGCAGGGAGGGAGAGTGCTTTTGTGGATAAATATCCTAGTTGCATCTGCACAGTTAGTCACAGTTGAATATTAAAGCCCTTGTTACTTGGAATATTAAAGCAGCACCTTGTGATTTTCAGCAGCCTTTACAATGTGAGACTGAAATGCTGTTTAATTTTTACTGGAGCTATAGTTCTGGTGTGTTTTCCTCCAAGAAAGACACTCAAGTTGCTCCGCAGTGGGAGATTTACTGAGTTCACATAATGCATACATGAATTAGAAACAAATAGGCTTAATTTCCTCAGGTCTTTCTCGACTGTTAATGGTTAAGCCTTGCTGGGGGATTGTGCTTCTTTCTTTACCAGTTCTCTCCTCTTCACCTACAACAACATTTTTACTTCATACAGTCACTCGGAAAAAAATCTTGCTTTGTAAGTGACCCTTGACTGTATTGGCTCTCGTGGTTGACCCTAGGTTAAAGGATACCAAGATAGCTCGAGCCTGCTTTTTGTCAGCGTTTCCACTCTACAGGAACTCCTGGAGATGCCTTGGTGGGAATCCAGTGATAAAACTGGAGCTCATTTCTCACAGAAAGGAAAACAAAACCGAGGAAAGAATGCTTCCTGCTACTCTTTGGTCAGTCGATAAGCTTAATTGGCCAGGCCTGCCTGCTGTACATTGATTGTACCTGCTAATAAAAGAGCTATTGATTGGCACTTTATTTAGCACTGGCTTGCATGGACTATAGTTCCTGCTAATGTTATTACTACATCAACCTTTTCCTGTTCCCCAGCTCTTTAGCACCATAAATTATGTCAAATGCCACCAGTGTTTTCACTGTTCTTGGACTTTTGGACAGTTGCCTTTACATTTTTGACCTCCTTAGTACACAGTGTGTCATCCCTAATAGGTGTGAAAACGTTTAATAGGATGCAGGCGGAATGGAGATGCTGTGTTGGTATGGAAAAGGGCTGTAATTGTTATGCCTACATTTTATGTTTTAATTGGATCTCAGAAATCAAAGGAATTGATATTCTGACATCTATTTAACGTGACTGTGATTAGTGAGCAGTGGTGGCAGATTAATGGAGACAAATACCCATATTTGGAAACTTGCACTATCTTCATAACCACATTATTACCAGTAGAGGATGGCACGCAGGCTCCTGGCTATGTAGAAAGCCCTGAATAAGGTAAAGATGGGGATTAGCTAAATAAACTTAGACTAAAAGCCAACATCTCCTGCACCCAGTCACAAAATAACCACTGATAGGAGCCAACACAACAGACCCTGCCACAGTTCGAGTTCTGCCTGAGCTACTCGAATATTGCCCTTTGGTGTTTTCTAAAGAAAATGTCTGAGATGAGCAAGAACAGCTGGTCAGCACTAGTATTTTAAGTTCTGCAATAACAGCCAGTCTTGGGAGAGACTGCCTGTGAAGTCTGTCCTCTAGTGTTGTGGTGGGAACTAGAAGGTGGTGTGGTCCCCAACCCCTGGTCTTGTTCTGCTTTTCCAAAGAGAATAATTCACTTTTATGGACTGAAACAGTAATAAAATATACTTTCACTTCTTACTTTCCTGTACTTTAACCAGGCATATGGATATTTGCATGCATCATGGCTGGCCAGAGTTGCAGAGTTGCAAGTAGCTCGTAGGAAACTTTCCCTGAAGTATGTGCCAGTAAAGAATGATGGTATCAAGAGCCATCATGCATGCACACGTGTGTTAGTCCACAAACTGAGTTGGGAATGCAGCTACAAAGGAGTTTACCAGTCTCTTTTTCATTTTTTTGAGACAAAACAATAAGTAACCTTGCTAGCAACTGTTTCCCAAACATCCATTTCACAAGTAGGATTGGTGTGTTTTGCAGGAGAGTGGAAGGAGTTGCAAGAAAGTTTCACTGTGTTTTTTTTTTTTTTTTTTTTTTAAAAAAAAAAGTCTGATTTATTCTCTGGAATACTTGCTTTCTCCATTGCTTTAGTTTATAACATTTAAGTTTTACTTTGTATGAAAAATCATTAAAAGCTATATGCAGGTATACTGATATCTACATTGTATTTAGTTTAAAGATCTCCATTTTGAGAGAAACAAAGCAATGCATTCTTAAATGTGGTGTAAACTAAAGAGTTTACACCTGTTTGCATTTCTGGCATAAGAGATTTGCACTGGTGCGTGCTGTAGGAGATTCTTGCAGCCAGCCAGGAAACTGGAGCCACTGAAAAGTGTCACAGACCTGCACTGCAAACCACCTGTACTTCAGATATAGGATCCCTGCTAAAATACTAAGGGAAGGATTTGGTCAACTTAGAAGCTGGGAGGCATGGCTGTGATTGATACTCAAATATTTTAATTTTGCCCCTCATGCCCATCAAATCAGCCTTCAGATGAAAAACTTCCCTGCATTTAATTAAACGTTGGAGGCAGATTTATTTTTCTCATATCAAAGGCCTTCTATCATTTGTTTCTACCACTTTTTAAAGAAGCTTTGTATTCAATGATTTTTCAAAAGAAAGTTTAGGTTTCAAAAATAGGACTAGATGAGATCCAGGAGAAAATACCATTTATTTCACAGCTGTAGAGGTTTAATCTCAAACACCAGCATGTAAGGGTCATGACTGTAGGCAGGAAAGCCCAGGACCTTGGTTTCAGTGTAAATATGAACTTTGTAGAATGATGCTGATTTATAGCAGGGGAGGCTCCAGCTTTGAACTGCTTGTGCAGACCTGACACCCCTTGTGACTTAGTCTTACAGCTTCCCTCTTCCTTCTGCCGTTATAACAGAGGTGATGAGGAGGAACCAAGTCTCACAGTGTTAAAGCTGAAGCTTACTGTAAGTAAAGAAAAAAAAAAAAAAACAGGAACAGAAGCCTTACTGCGTGTGCTCTCTGTACACTTGTGTGTGCAGTTCATTAGTGTAATGAATCCGTCCCTGTAACACCAGCTGCTTGCTGAGTTCCCTCGCAGGGCAGAGATGAGTGGGGTGGTGCTGCCAGCTGTGGTTGCACTGCTGGGCTCTCCTGAAATGCCACCAATGTGGAAAGAGCCCACGCCGTGCAGCACAGCGGGGCCACGCTGCTGCTGGAGACTTGCAGCGGTTGTGGGAACTCCGCTCTGCCTGCACACACCGCAGCTGGCGGCAGCTTGGGGTCGTGCCAGCCTGGCTCCCTCGTGCGGGGAGAGGCTCTCCAGGATTCCCCTGCCAAGCTCCAGCCGCCTACTGGAGCAGCGAAAGCAAGTTTTAAAATGAGGACTGCAAAATATGAATGTGCAGCATGCCCAGCTGTTCTAACAGGGCTGCAGCTACTGCAGACAGAAGAGACATCCCTGTGCATGAGCACTGAGGAGATGCGTGTAGGAAATGCTCCGAGAAATTCCTATAACGGTTCGGGCAAACCCATGGAATAAGACACTTAACAGGGGAGCTTAGGGAAAGGAGGGTGTGCCTGCCAGCAGAATGATGTTGACACAGGAATCTAGACCTCAAAGAATCCAGACCTCAAAGTATGGACGTGAGCGGCTGGGTTGGAAGCTGAGGCCAGTCTTCTGCTGTCGTGCTGCTCCTGCACTGAGCACGGCTCCTGGGGGAAGGCACTGGTCTTTAACTGGTGCAAGTTAAAAATCAGTGACTAATTGGGAATTATTTTTCAAGGCTGGAAATGCAGCTTTACCAGTTGTGTTCAGATATACCAGGGTGTGTTTGACAGTGCTTCATACCTCACAGCACTCCCAAGGCAAGTATTAATTGCCCCATAAAACACGCTCTGTCGTGTCTTGCAGCTCAATGTGTTACATGTCTGTGCAAACTTGTTTTATAGCCCTAACAGCCCACTACTGTTTCTGAGAAATGTTTTCCTTTTAATGGGGGAAAGAAAAACAACATTTAAAAGTATTATAACGGTGACAAGGAAGAAAGAATGCGATAGAATTTCCACTGGCCAGAAAAGCCCGTGTGGATTAAACACCTGCTATTAATGGGTGCACGTATATTATTCATTTTAAGGAGTCTTCTGTCTGGAGACCAAATCCATCTCCTCTAACTTGAGGGGTTACCTGATATCTGGGGAAAACGTTGTCTTAGCTTGGCCTGGGGCAGGAGCAGGGGGCTGGGTGCAGCTGCAGCCTGTCCCGGGACTCAGCGGTGCTGGGCTTGGTGCTGAGAGCCCGGCCTCATTGCATGGGAAAGCCACTTGCTGCAGGTCTGACTGCTATTTGTCTAAGATGTTTCCACAGCAATTATAGCAATTGTGAACAACAAAGTAGACCCTTTGACTAGGGAGAATTTTAATTGTCCTCTCCCAGTTCCCACTCCCACATCTCCAGGAATGAGATGAGCACGCCAGCAAGCAGATCGCAGCCTTGCCTTGGGTTTACACATGGCACAGCTTCGCTGAGGTCAGAAAGGATTATTTCCAATGTCTAATCAGAAGCATGTGGCTGAGTCCGTGTGGGGCCAGGGTCCAAATAAAGGAGAGTATCCCTGGGTGTGCCCTGCTGTGAATCCATCCTTCCACTTAGGTGCCTGCGCTGCACTGCAAGTTTCCTTCTGTGCTGAATGGGAAGAAATGCTCGTACCTGGAAGATTACCTGACGTTACCTTCTATCCCGTCCCTTCTCAAAACTGCTTTTGAGGTTAATCCTTATGACCGGGGCTAGGCTACTTCATCCCGTTCCTACCTGGTTGCCTTAGAACCGTAACTATGAGCAGACTTAGGGCCATACCCCGGGATGGGGCTTGGAACGTGCTGCTTCTCTCTAAAAGGTATTTTTAGCCTGTTCCCCCATGCAATAAGTAGTTAATACTGGATTTAGTACCTGCTGTGCTGTGAGCTATTACCTTTGTGATATGGGAGCATTTTATGGCCACTTTTCACTCCATACTGCTGGCAGAATGATTTCGTGATGTGTATAGATGTTGAAGATTCAGACTTCTGATTTGTCGATGTGTTGCCAAGTATCTAGCATAGGCACCCAATTAAACTGTGATTTAGTTTTTCTTGGTGTGTGCTTTACTAAATCTGGATGATTTTTCTACTATTAGCTCAAAAGTGAGGAAAGATCCAAAGATACTGAAGTGACAAGTCTCTGGCAAGGAGACCCAACTGAAGCTTACTCATTAAAAATGGCAAAAACCTAATTTTCTCTACGAAAACTAAACCGAAGGACTTACTGGGCCAGAGCTTGTGTTCCTGTGTATGCTCTGTAATATACACAGCTTCTGGGCCTAATAAATGTGGTATTTTCAGGCCCTGCTGCTGCACAGTAGTTGAGCAGGAAATTGTCTTTATTTGCACGTAATGCAATGTGAAGTGAAGGGATACTCTAATTTACGAATAAGTCAATCTTGCCTTTACAAGAGTTAATTCCATTACATATAAATAGTTTTCAATTTACAGTTGTAAAATCAGTTGAAGTTAGAACCTAATTCATAAACAAACATTTTGAAGATTTATGATGCGTTCCCGTTGTGTTCTCTTCAGGACAATAAGGAGCACGCTTCCCTCACCCATGTAACTTACCTGCAGTGAAATCCATTTTTGTGATTTATCCATCCTCGCTACCCTCGCTCGCAGGCTAATGTATCTGAGAGCTCCAGTGCGGAACAGTCCTTTAAATCAAGGGAAAATAAGGAGGTTTGTTAGAGCAGATTAAGCAGAAGTTTAAGGGGCAGTTGCACAGAGATGAGTGTTGCATCCTTGCTGCTTCCAAGAGCCCAACTTGCAGGGTGAGCTGTGCGCTCAGCACCGCGGGGCGAGGGGAGAAGGGCTCAGCCTGGTGCGCCCACGGGAAGCACAGGAAGGTGGCCGGTTCCAGGGGGCTGTATCCAGCGTGTCAGAGGCAAAAGTGGGGCCAACAGGAGAAGCTTGAGGAGCAAGACTATGCAGTTTAATGCTAGTACTGTAAGGAAGCTGCTTCTTGCTGTCGGAGAAAGCAACTGGATAAAATCACCCAATGTGAAGTGTGGATTCAAGTCCTGAGGCTCATGGATCTTCCAAGTGAGCTCACACAAGGATGGGAGCGTGACATGCTTTACAAGAAGTATGGTGTATTGCCATTTTGATGTGTACAATGTCTAGTCCTGCCAAAAAGGTTCTTTTATAATCCTGGGTAGTTGTGTTTAAGCTCCCTGCCTTGCTAGAGCTGCAGGAGGGACTAACATTTTGGCAATAACATTATTATTATTTTTTTCCCCCTCCCTTTCCCTTTCCTTGAAGAAATGCTGTAAGGATATTGGTTGAGCAATTTCCCTGATACTACTTGGCAAGATATTCCTGGTCAGGCTGAGAGCCTAAAATCTAATAATATTGAGACTTTTTTTTTTTTTTTTTTTATCACCATTAAGGTCGAGTTGGGGAGAAAAGGCAGGAGAGACATCAGTTTTCTGAGTTCCTCTAAAATGGGGGTACTTGCCAAAGCCACGAAACTCCAGTGTGCAGCCTCAGCCTGAAGGTATGGGGAGTTCTTATGGCCCAAGGTCAAGGACTTCAGTGTGCCTGTGAAAGGCAGGCAGGAGTATAAGGCTAAACCCTGATGACAGCCTGAAGCTACAGGGACCCCAGGTCTGTGAAGCATATGGGCTGCAAAGTATTTGGGAATATTTGGTTGCTAGACAGACCAAATTAATTTTTCATGGGAACATCAGTGGGAGTAGCAGGATTCGATATTCATAAAAAAAAAAAATAGGCATAAGGTGGATATATTGTTGATCTGTGCTTGCTCAGAGTGGAAGAAACTATGCGGTTGTAGTAGCCTTTTTAATGCATGTCTGCCTTGCAAGAGCAAAAATAGGTAGTTTTAAATAGGTGTCCAAGCAAAGTGTAGGTATTTGGGGTTGGGGACAGGGAGCTTAGCACAGTAACTTTAAACTCCCAGTGGTGAGGCAGCTGTGGCTGCATGCACTGGCCGTAAGAGCTGCATCTGTTAGCTAGGCATGCAGTTGTGTATGCAGGTTATCAGGAAACATGGAGCTAAAGCTTTGGCCGCACATGCAGTAATGCAAGGTTCTGACAATGCAAGTGATTCTGTGAAATTCTAGTTAAAAATGCTCTTCCGTTTCTTACTATTTAGCTCTGTAATGTGGTTATGACTGAGAACATAAGAAGGCACATAAAGCAAACATACTTCTCAATATAGGAATAACTTATCTGTTAAGTACTTGTAAATAATAGCAACATAATCCCAACAATTTGCCAGGTAAATTAAATAGCGTATTTAGAGTAGTTGTAGTCCAGTGCAGCAATTGAGGCTGCACTGTCCTGGTTGCTGATCTAGTCAAAAATAATTTTTAAAATCTGATGCTACAGTGTAAGTAAACTTAATTATGTTCCTTCTCAGACAAAGTATTTGCAGTCGTGATGGCTGATGACTTGGGCAGCACTTACAGTGAAGGGAAAATGACATTATAGAAAGAGGAATGATACCAGGTGATGATTTGCATGGGGTTTGCCATGAAGGAAAGGAGAAGGCACACCTGAAATAAGCTTCAGTGCTGACGTTGCAGTGACTAAGCATGGCAGTGGTTTTGGAGAAGAGTTGTATTAAGGTGTAAGATGGAAATCTCCACTTACTGGGGACATGGGGGGAGCTGTCCCTGGGTACAGCCTGTTGCAGCTTCTGTGTTTCTTCATCATTAGTACTGAGTGCCCAGGTCTAACCCATAGCAGTAACTTTCAAGAATGCTTTTATATGTAACAGCACGGGTGGCTGCATGCAGGGGTTACAATATTTAGAATGTCACTTTGAAAAAAAATGAATGATTCCTGAACGTAATTGGAGATAAGATGTTTAGTAGGAATGTTTTTCCCCCCAGTGGATGAATTTGGTAAGAAAAGTGAGCAGCTCACAGATATTCATATGCTTATGAATGAAAATACCGCCTGATTTGAGAGGACTCAACATTTAAATTACCGGTGTGATCTTTTAGTATTGATTAAGGTAAATACTGCACTGATAGCATTGGTCAATAGCGTGTGCGTAAATCAACGTGTGATGTTTTTACTGTACGCTTAATGTTTCTCTGAGTTATGTGCCTCTGGTTCTGAAACAATGAACTGGAGGCTGGAAATCATTTTGGTCCTGACAAAAAGTGCTGCCTTTCTTAAAACATTTACATTTTAGGTAATTGGCTGCAGCACCTGACAGCACCGCTGTAGCCTAATTGAAGCCGTGTCTCAGCAGTGCCACCATAAAGCACACTTTCTGGAGTTCATAACCAGGGCAAATTTGGGGGGAGTGGGGAGGGCGCCAAGTTTTTAAAGCTGCAACATGATATGTAAAGTCTCAGTAACTGGATCACTTTGAAAACATCTCTTTAAATAAATCACGTCACATTTAGGAAAATGTTTAGCTGTAAGAAATGTTTGGCTAGAAGTCTGAATCCAGTCAGGGTAGCTTGATCTGAGCCAAACTCATGAATACCAGCCCATGTTCATGAATATTTAATGGGTGGGAACTAATATAATTCACATGGTTGTGCTGCTTTCAGCTCCCTAGCCCAGCTCCCACATTCTTGCCCAAAGCATCGGTGCCTCCACAGTGGAAGTATCATGTGTCTCATGTCTCACGACGCTATCGCATACATCACTTACCCACTCTCATAAATTCCTTGCAGTGTTACACAAACTGATTACCCTGAATATCGGTGTTGTGGTATCTGTCTGGAGCTGCTGGACACATTTCGAGCTGGGCTTTGACCTCTGCTGGCACAGGGCTTGTTGTTTAGTCTCCTGGTTGTGCATCAGCAATATCATCATGGGGGGGAAATAAAAAAGTCTTGCTGATTCTTTAAGGAAATTTCAGTCTGTCTTTAACTCACCACACAACACTACCTCTTAGATCTTGGTAAAGTACCTGAAAACAGGTAAATACACCAAAATAGACGGGATATTGTACCTCACCAAGGCTGAGGCAGCTTGCTATTCATCTCTTGCAATTTTGTTTGTGTTTGGTGGTGTATTCATCTGATCTGGCTCTCCGTGGAATTGTAATTTGATGACACTAATGATTACAGAGGAATAATTTTTTTCACTGGGGAGAAAAATATAGCACAGCCAATTTGGGTGATGGCTCAAGTGATTCAGTGGTTTAAATACTAATAAAAAATGAAATATTTTAGCAAGGGTTAATTGGAGGGCTTTTATTTTTCAAGCCCACTTAGCTATAAGTAATTAAAATGGAGAGCAACCAACGTAATTGAGGCTATCGGCATTGGTGAGGGTTAAAAAATAAAAATGCTGTGTCAGTTTCTGTCCTCGGAGAGCCTGTAGCACCCTCAGGCACCATATCCACAGTCATTCCAGGCAAGTAAATAACAAAGAGAAAAATATCTTAGGCCATTGCCTGGAGACGGGCTTAAAAATATTAAGGAAAGACAAGAACAATAAACAGTCCTCGTAGCTTTCCCTGAAGCAGGAGCAGGAAGGCTGTCAGGAATAGCTTTAAAAGTAAAAATGCAGCGAAATGGGAACTTCTGGGCATGAATGAGCTTAGCTCTGGTGATGTTCGGTGACACACATCAAAGCATACCTTCTATGTGTAAATTTGCCTGACACATTTTTAAAGTCTCCGTGGGGTATTTGCTGCTGTTATCAGTTAAACCTGAGAACCCTAATTATATTACATCTGAAATTTGAAGGCCTGTTTTATGCAGGAGGTCAGCGCAGACACTAATGGTCCCTGCTGGCCTTCACGGTTATGAGCGCCACGAGGGAAGGGTCGCATCCTGCAGCCACTCAGGCAGCTGCGTGCGTTACCCTACAGTAGGTGGCTTCTGTAACATTAACCACAGGGCCCGGTAAAGTTATCTCCAAATATTTGGAAATTCAAACCCGAAGTATCTCTCACTCTTTCTTTAAACTGAAATATTTACTTCTAGAATACAAAGCTACAAAAAATTTTACATGTGTTTTTTGTAAGGGCTGGTTTTAGGTTACGCCTCGATTCTCCTGATCATGTCTGTTTAGACATGTGCTGCTAATGCAGCATGAAGCCATGTAATGAAGATGTCTTTGGCCCAGAGAGAAACTTTCCGTCTGCTGCAACGTGAATCCCCAGCTCTCCTTCTTTTACAGCCCCGTAGCAAAGGCATTCGTACCCTGTCATCTCACACGTTGTATCTACAACTTCCAGCAGTTACTAAAGGGAGAGGTGGTTTTGATGGTGGCTCACATTTTTCACATCTAATTCTCTGCTGCTCCCATCCCAATAAAAAACATGAGCCTTGGACTAGTATTTCACTCGCGTACCTTGGATCTGCTCCATAAGGGAGCTGACACTTTCAGCTTTCTCTGTCACCTGAGGATGTTACTAATGACTAGGGGGTTGTAAGATGTGCCTTCCCCTTGATGCCTCTTCCACATTAACTGCTTTGATGCATCAGTGTCAGGAAGTAATGTCAAAAAACAATCTTCTTAAAAGCCTATTGTAGGGGTTGAAAGGAAACTCAAAACAACAGTGGAGAAAAGTTGAATAGAAGATCGTATCTTCTCTGTTTCAATTTAATATGCAGCCAGAACTGAGCTGATTTAATGACTTTCTTGTTTATAAGGGTATGAAACTAAGTTACTGGTTCTCTTATGAAGATTAATTTAATATTGGATGTAAACCCTAACGTATCCTCTACCTTAGGTTTTCTTGATAGTTGCATGTATTTCTGTCTTTTCTGTATAAAGCTCTAATAATTGTAGGTAGATCAAAAGTTGCTTTGGGTTGTAATTCCTATCCTATCTCATAAGCTAAGCAGAGTGGTTGGATATTGGTTCTCCAAGGAAAACCAAAATGAAACAGTAAATAGTACCAAAGATGACTTTTCTGGCGCTGCCCTTTCTCTGGTGCTTGCCATACATAAAAACTTGTGCTTAGATGCTTTACTGGTAGAGCTCTTCTAGACTGGGGAGCAATCTCTGCTGTGGCAAGGAATTAGGAAAGGTGTAAAACCTGTATGATGCTGGAGAGTATTTCTAATTTCTAACTGAGTGATGATAGCATTGTGATCTGACTGCAGAAAACACCTGGGGGTACTGGCATATTGAACCTAACCTCAGTAAAATAATAGCCCTAGCAGAGACATCCCTGATACTATGCCTGATGGCAGAAGGATGTGTTTGTAGGTCACTGGAAGTCCAACCCACGAGTAGCCATTAGGCTGGAGGCTCCAAAATGGGGTTACTAAAATTTGCACCATTCCTTTATGGAAACTATGACGTGTAAAGGAGGTTAAACATAAAATGAGGAAAGTATCCTCATTTAAAAAAAAAAAAAAAAAAAAAGCTCCAGAAAAAGAAACAACTTGAAACCAGTCACCTACATTCAGATAGAAAAGACTGCTCAAATTTGAAAATTTCAGCATGGAAATAGAGATTCTTCATGATCTGAAAAGTCACTTAAAAAGCAAGTCAATGATAAAGACCCTCTTAAAAATAAGCTCTAAGGACACAGGGAAATTCCTTAGTAACTAGCACGTTTATGTTGCATTTTACATGCAGGAGAGACAACTATTCTATGTAATTTTAGATAGAACTTTTTTTTTTTTTTTTGGACTTGTTATTCCTTTTATTAACCTTATTAAGATTAAGACTTAATGAGAAATCAAAGGGATCCTGTAAAGGTCAGTAGAATCAGAATAGTCAATACCCCAGTAATGCAACAGAACTATTAAACTCGCTGTTCATTACGGATATGCATGCAGAATATCTAAGATGTTGTAGCGTCCATGATACTTCCTATCAATAATCTCTGATGCTTGAGTTTAAGGAGTGTTGTTCATAGGCAGCAAGGAAGCTGTGTGGTGTGCTTAAAACAGATTTCCACTTGTAAACTCATGAGGGATGGCTGGCTGCCCTTTGCCTCTGCTTTGGCTTTCCTAGTCTGCCGTCCATCCGAAAAGGCACAGGAGGGAACTTGTACAGAAGTTCTGGCTCCATAATACTAAAACTGCACGCATGCTGGTGCTGTCACTGTGTGGCTCTGACCTCAAGCTGCTCCACCCATGCCACTAGTGGACAGTCCTATGAGTTCACGTAGCTTGTGAGTAGCTCTTAGGGGAGAAAATGGGTGAAAACAGGAGTTAGAGTGGAAGCTGCAGATCCTTGCAGACTTCTTGGTATCAAATTGCCACTTACACACCCAACACCCATGGAAAGTGGTTTCTGTTGGGTGTTCGAATGTGTTTACAGGCCCTGAGCTGAGCTCCAGTGATGAGTGCTTACAGGAAGAGCCTCAAAGGCATTGCACAAACTTTCATGGGAGCTCCTGGGCCTTCTTGGAAATAACTGGGGCTATCAGCAGTCCCTATGTACTGACCAGACCCAGGCAGTCTGCAGGACTAGGTCTCCTTGGTAGGGATGCCGCTTGCACCAGGGCAAAGGGAGGTGAGGTCTTGTGGGTGTGAGACAGCTTAAGAAGTGCTGAAGAGGGCTAAAAAACCTCAGGTCAGAAAGCAACTTGCACCAGGGAAAGTGGCTCAAACTGCTCGGTCTCTGAGCTTTGGCTTGGTTCCACTATCTAAGCCTAAATAATTTGTGATGGAAAGACAAAAGCTCCTTTGGCTTTCATGTTACACTGCACCTTCTGAATTTTTTAAAGATTGAGTCCTAGCTGCTTTATATATGGATGGTTTTGCATTTAATGAGGTGCTGCTAATTTTCAGTTTAGTCTATTTATTCTTCCTTATGAGGAGCAGAAGCAGCTGCTAATTCCCCTTGAGACTGCTCATGTAGAGTACCTGCACCCACCCATGTATCCTCATAAATTGTTTCCTGAACTAAAATGAGCTCTCAGTATTCATTTACTCGCTTTTGGCAGATTTAAGTGGGAATATAAATCTGCATCCGCTTTTTGATTCACAAATGCATTTTATTCCATAAAGAATTCATGTGGCCACATATGAAAACTGCACCTCTGTTTCTGCTAAGTTATAGCCTTCCCTTCTGTCAGAACGTCTCTCTCCCCTGCCCCCATTTGCCTGCTCCCGTGTTGCTAAATAACAGTAGTTTTAGTACTGCCAGAACAGAATATTCACTAGCAATTCTCAATTCTGACATCCTAAAGCCCTAGAGTCATATTTCAGGCCTGGATGGCACTTAAAGGCCCATAATCTTTTGCTGAATGGGTTTTGCAATACGCAAGCTGAGGCAAATTATTCAGTTTAAGGACCTGAGCTGCTTCGGGAATTCAGGGCTGGAATGTGGCGTGCGCCACTGTCTTTATTTATTTATTTAGAAGATGTTTGAGCAGGAAAACCTGCAGGGATGGAACATTTCACATGTCGTTAGTTCCTGGCACTGTGGCCTTGGAAAAGGGAACGCAGCCGTGGCACCACGCGAGGCATTCAAGCACGGGGTGGAAACCTCACCTGGAAGATGGCAGGGGTGGGGAGAGGAAGATCCTCAGATCCTAGCTGATAATCATGCTTTGGTTTGTTTGTCACAGAAAACTTTATTTATGGAGGAAAATGAACGTTTGTGGGCTGGTGCGTTCCTGGCAGTTTTCCCCATATGATTTAGGGATGGATCTTTCCAGGTTCATTGGTGCTATAGAAAAGAAAACATGGTAGCAGGGTGAATGTAACCATGCTCTCTGCACCAAAAACACCCACTGCTGAAGGATGAGGCCTTCATTCTTCCCAACAAATTTGCTAGTCTGTTATGGGGATAGATCTCAGTAGAGTTAAGAATTTTATACTGTAACTAATAAAAGATTCCCAGTGGTGCTCTGGTAACTACATTTAAGGATTCCCCTCATGAGCTGATTCTGCGATACAGTGAGATACACGAATATGTATGCTAGCATTGCTGCCTCCTAGATAAAATATAAAATAAGTCTTTGCCTATGGCAGGGCAGAAAATTTGTTTAAATCTTAGTTAAAAAGAAAAAGAAAAAAGGAGATACATGCTTTGTATATTTACTTGTGTAAGTATGTTAAAATACAGTTAGTCTTTATTTCCTCAATTTTTAGAACTTAGTCTGTGTCCATATACAGTTTGATGCTGATGAACGTGGTAACCTAACTTCTTCCTCTTACTTTCTCCTGTGAATTTTGCGGAGCAGGACTCAAGGGTTAACACATTGCCTGTTGCTCCAGGATGCTGCCCTTGTTACAACATGTGCAGATGCACTTACAGGATTGCATTTACAGGTGGTGCAGTTCTGTTAGGAGCTCAGCCCTGAGCATCCAGATCTCCAACTGAGTATGTTAATATCCTCTGCTAAATTATCTCTATGCTGTAAGAAACTATTGCATCAAAAGCCAAACACTGGAGTATTTCAGGGGTGGGCTTAGGAGAGTGGAGTCCAAATGGTACTCCAAATCCAAATGCACGATTAAAATTGGATAATCTTAAAGTTACCAAGATTAATCTTAAGTTTACCATTGATTATCAGGTTACCAAAAACTGAAGTAATAGACGAAAACAAAAGGACCTGGTATTGTAAAGGCAGGAAGGTGACAATCCTTTTGGTATGTGTTCTTATTCAACTTGTATTGATTTAGACAGGAGATGCCTGAACTTATTTGCAGACTAAATTCTGGCCCTTAAATGAAATTCTTTTTGCATTTTAAAAGACATTTTGGAGAAAATATTTCTTTCTAGCACGAATATGAACAACAGAAGGCAGATGATTATCCAGCGACCACTGAGATTTAAGTGTAAGAGCCCAAATACATGGGAGGATTTGCCATTGTGCAATCGTGCTGTTTTGCACCACACCAGAATCCAGTGCAAATTTCAAATCCCTTCGGCATGCAAGCTTTGTAGCTTAGTAATGCTATTCAATCACATTACATACATCTATTTCATATGCTCAGTTGTTTCTTCTGTTCCAGGAATTACCTGAAATTACAGGAGAAATCATTCTTTCTAGCCTCATTACTCATCTTTGTAGCGTTGCATCCATTCAGTGGCCTCACTCCTGCTGGTGTTGCTGCTAGCATGTGCTGGATTTCATCAGCCTACTCAGGGAACGACTCCTTGGCACATGCTGCTGCTGCTTTCTGGCAATGCCAATGTAGTTTAACTTCAGCAACCTGAAGGACCAGTTGTGCCAACAGTTTAAAGGCATAGCTCTCATTGAACATGAAGTATTTAAGCTCATATGGCTTTCTACCCCCTGGTAAGAAAGTGTTGGCAGCTTTCACCTTGGAGCTCAGATCATCTACTTCTTTTTCCCTGAAGTTTGCACAAGCTAGGCTAGCGATGCCTGAGGTACCTTCTCTGTGTAGTGGCTCAGAGTTGCTTCTTGCCAGATGATAGGGCTTCTAGAAAGGGAAACTTTATCACTTTTTTTTTTTTTTCTTTTTTTTTTTTTTTTTTTTTTGCATGTGTAATCTGCCTCTGTAAACAGTTTTTTGGCAGTCTGGAGAAGGTTGGATGGGATAACTGCAATTAAGATGTTGCTGTCAGAAAACTAACTTGACTTTGCTTATTTGTTTCAAAAGTACATGCCTTTTGCATTTTATTTATTTATTTTTGGCTGTAATTCTAGTGGAATTCGGTGTTTAACAAAGAAAGTAAGAAAACAGTCAGCACTAACCAGGCTTATGTCCTGCATGCTGGTGCTGTGTGGGTCTGAGCACACAGCTCTGTGGAAGCCGTAGCCAAGGCCTGCGAATCCCAGAACTGCTGGGCTCGTGTTTCAGTCTATCTTGGTCTGTCACAGAGGTTTGGTTAAACCCTCATCACAGAAATCAGGATTACACTCGACACATTGCAGGCAAGCACTGTGGTTATACTGCTTGTCCTGGACAGGGACAAGAAACTATAGGCACCCACTTAGTGCCTATCGCATCTAGGCGTGTGGTACCAGCCAAGAGCAAAGCAAGGGACAAGGTAGGCAGAAGCCAAAACGTTTTTTAAAAAAAATAAAAATAGAAATCTGGCCATTTATTTACTTGAGCCTGTCAGATTGTTAGGTGTTTGAAAGAGTGCTTGAGGTCTTGGCCCTCAATTTAATGGGTCTCCTAACAAAGGCAGCGGTCTGATTATGACTGGTATGCTCATGAAGTTGCACGACTGAAGAAATCAGTCAGGACCTTGGCTATCTGGGCCCATGATTTTTATCGAGTTGGCTGTCTTCAGGCATATCTTATTGCCAAGCACTTCACTCTACTCAGACGTAATTCACTGTTGATGTATACATATGTCATAGCATCTAACTAATCTCCTTTTGCTCTGGAATAGGCAGTGCTGGTGATACCAATTTAGATATACAAATGCGACTCTTGTGGGCTGTGTTGTCTACATAAAAAATTGGTATGTGTATTATTGGACATATTATTCTTGGCGTTTTGGCATGGATCACTGCCTCCAGAAATATTTTGTAGGTTTTATGTGCTTTTACACTGCTAAGCTGTATTATATTTCCTGTATTTGCATTGGCCTAAATGGATTGAATTTAGCTAAAACCTTGGATTTTGTTCAGCTTTCTGGTAGAAATTTATTTTTATTGTATAGCCAGTTACATACAAAGTCTTGAGAAACAGAGGGTGTGGAGAATCGGTTGCTTGTTTGCTTAGAGTATCCCAAAAAGAACACAGCGTTACAGGGCTTTGCAGTAGCATAGGCCCAAAGCCATAAAAGTACTGAAGATGAGAATTACAAGTGTTGTGAGGAAGCCTTTCTATTCAACTTGATCTTGGTGAGAACCTCTAAAATGCTTGCCATTTACATGAGAAGTCTCATCCAAGGTGAATTCAGTGGTTGGGGGCTTTAAAAATCATCAGTGTGCTCTGGCATCCAGGGCAGCAAGGCCCAGCTAGCCTGTGGGGTCATGAGGGCCTGGAGAGATGTGAGGACTTGCCAGCTCCTAGGTGTGTTGCAGAAATCTGGCGGATTTCAGAACTCAGGTGGGTGTACTCGCTATGTACTTCAGATGGACACTCAGACTTTGCTGAAATTAGTTGGGAGACTCCTGAATTTGGGGCAGATCTCAGGTCAAGGCCTACAGGCTTGCGGGTCTGGGCCGTAGTGCCTGCCTTGATAAAGTAAAAGCTGTACTTAAAAAAACAAACAAATAAACAAAAAACCCTACACACAACAAAAGTAACCAACCTCCCCGCCAAAGATAAGACCTTAGAAAATTCCTATTGAAAAAGAAGAAAAAAAAAAAAAAAAAAAGAAAATTTAAGGAAGTGCTGAAAGACAGAGGTACCTAGAAAATCAGTCATGCCACAGGTGATCTTCAGTGACTTGTAAGCAATGTCGCTGAAGTGATTTGTTTTTAACTTTTTTCTCAAAGAGGTGAAGTGTCCTCCTTATACTTTGAGATCTCTTATCTACCATGTTAGGATCTATTTGAGAAGAATTACTTCATTCGATTATATAGAGCTCATTAGCTCCACCAAATTTAATTTCAAACTTTCTCTTCCAGTGGTTGTCTGCAGGTGGGAGCTCTGTGTGTGGCCGAGGTGTGTGCTTATCATAGCTCTGTTTTCATAGGCAATGAAGTTCTGACGAGTCATTTTCTTCAGGTTTGATGCATCCCAGTTGCTTATATGAACTGTTTCCTAAGGTAGAGGTAGATTGATTGGATGGAGAAAGATGTGACCGCAGTGCAAAAAGTAATTTTCTTATGCCATTATTGTTCATTCCTAAAATATATCTGCTGTCATGTCAGCAGTGCCAAGAGTACCTCTAGTAACATTTAGAGATGGTCTTGGCTGCTCTCTGAGGTCTGAAGTGTCCAAATTGAAACTGGAACTGCAAAGATCTGTGAAAGACTAATGAAATGATTTGGCGATTATGAATGTAATAGACCACAATTAAGGTCCATGCAGCCAATTTCTAAGTATTTTTTGGTTCAGATTGAGGGTAACTGTGTGAAAGATGTCTTACTTTTTTGACTTCTAGGAAATGAAATATATTAATAAATAGTTAAAATAAAACTAAACAACAACAACAACAACAACAAACAAGTTAGGACTAACCTCTTGGTTGATATTGTCTCCCTTTCTGCTGGAAAAAAAAATGGAATTTTACTAACTTGTTGGAATTCATTTTTTAGCCCCTTACATGCTTCTGATTCAGTTTCTTGTGCTTAGATCAACCTTCTACAGTATATATCTATTATGTAATTTCAAGTTTAGTAATTAAATGACTAACTAAAGCTGATTTATTATATTTTTGTGGTCAGTTTAATTCCATATGAGAGTTTCAAATCAGAGTTAAATAGAGTTGATCCCTGTGTTGAAGATGCCTCCTCCATTGTTAGAGTAAAGTTGCTAATATTTCAGGGAAATAGTGGTAAAAGGAATATGCAGATTAGCATGGGCATGAGAACCCAGCTCAGGCGGACTGTGAAGTCTTTGCAAGCCAGAGAGATGTAAGGAGCTATTGAATCTGAACCTCCATCTCTTTGCACAGGAACCTTTCTCCCACTGTGATATGGAGATCATGCACTTTCTGAGTTCAGTATTCTCTTTGGTAGTAGAATAATGAATTATATAAAAGGTAGTTTCCCTTTATTAGGTATAAAAATTGGATCTGGTCTTCCATCTGCAGTGTAGACTTGAGTTCATCTGCTAAGGAAAAGGACGGGCTTTGTTGGTTTTTTGTTTGTTTGTTTCCAACAGATGGCTCACAGGTTTTCCATTCCAAATGTAAGTTTTATCCTAAGGATGATAAATCTTATCAGAGAGATACTTCAGTGTGGGTGGAAATTTTATTCATGAACTCCACACATCTGAAAGACTAGGAGATTAGTCATCACCAAAATACACCTGTTCAGTATTGGGGATGCAATTGTCCTATAACCCAGATGCTTCAAACAGGGGAAGAAAAACTATTTTACTGAAGTGGGCAAGACAGCCTGCCACTTCTCTTATTCAAGACAAGGGAATGATGAAAAGTTTTAGTAAAAGGAAAGCATTACATACATTGCTTATTTTCATGTGTTTTCTTGCTCCATAATAATCTTTTAATATTAAGATTGATGTGGAAGATAAAATTGGATTATTAAAATCTTGGCAGTAGGTTGGCCCTCAGCTGGTGATGGATTTATTAACCAGTAGAACTTGTGTGTGTTTGCACATTACCAGGACTAGTAAGAAGAATGACTGAGAGGGTGTTTGCCATCATAGTTCCAAAGGTATCCACTTGACAGAGTTGTCCATCAAAAATAGCTTCAGGCATTTAATGAGAACCACCCTAACATGCAAGCATAACCTCTTGGACCCCTTTCCACCAAGGCATTTAGATGGGTTCTCACATGCATGGCTTGGAGTTCTAGAGAGACGACAGCAAAGAATAGTGAACATAGAAGAAAATGGAATACTAGGAAATCTTTTGCACACATTTATTATTCCAGATTCCAGTTTTGGTCTTCCCATTATGTGCCATGATAGCAATCAAATCACTGAAAACATTTTGGTCTCCGTTGCTCACTTAATAACGTAAATAAGATGGCCATAAATCAACAGGGCTACCTGGAATGTGAAGAAATCTTTATTTACAGAAGATGGCAATCTCCAATTACTCAGTTCAGCATAAAATATTTTCGTAGTTGGTCTCATTAATCTAATTCTGTATGTCAGAATCACAGCAGCATCTGGAATATTCCACATGATTAGTGACATTTTATTAAACTCTAGTCTGAAGTTGAAAATGGTGATTTGAAATACCTTAGTTATAGGAATTGGACTTAAAATGCATATGTCTGTCTTTGCTTGTGCATGTGTATGAGAGGGATAGAATGAGCCATCAAAAAAAGGAAAGCAAATTACTCGAGGAGCTACATCTCCTTTCAATGAATAGTAATTTAAAGACAGGACCTCTTTAGGAGCTTTAGAAATGAGGCCACTGAATCTGTTTTGATCTGGATTCTTTACAGCCAACAAAAGGGTTAACTGCCTGGAAGAAGGTGGGCATTGCGAAGCACATTTTGCCTATGAGATAAAGATCATATGAAAATTTACATGTTAATGGAACATTTAAGGGAAAAAATTGCTCTTTGTCAATTGATTGTATAAATATTTTATCTAGTGTAATATTAGAGGAAGGCAAGCGTGAAGGCATTCAGTTTGAATAGTTTTTGAGAAGAAAATTAGGACATTATTGTTGAAGAAATAATATAAAATAGGGAGTTACAAGCACTTGATCTAAACTGTAAAAACCTTTCATGCACTCTGGCAGAAAGAGCAGATTAAATCCATAATGAAATGGGTAACTTTAGGCCTGCATAAATTTCCAAGCAGTCTCAGTTTCCCAGGAATCTCTCTCTGCTAGATTAATGGCTAGCAGCCTGCCACATAATGAAGTAGTTTGCCTTGGCAATGTGCTCATGAATTTATTATGGTGTCCACAAGTGTGCTATATGGCCTAGACATCTTTATAAATCCTGGATTTAGAACTGCAGCGATGAGCCATTTCGGTCCTAATGGTGAGGTTGATTTATCACTGTGGTCCTTCACTCCACCCTCCCACCCCCTCCCTGACAGTTATAAAAGGAAAATACAGGTCATATCATTGATGGAAATGAAATGTGAAGGTAATTAGATAATGCCAAATGGATATGGGAAAAGGTGCACTGCTGAAATTTTAAATATGTTGGTAATTTTTTCCTTGGAGCAATTATATCAGGTTGATTTATTTTTACAGTTTATAATCACTTAACTACCTGTGGCTGATTTTAACCAGAGCTTGTGCCTTTGGAGACAAGAAGTAGAGCTTTTCAGTCCATGATTGTTTATTGTAAATTCATTTATCTCAAAATACCTAATTTATTATGCAATTTACACAAGTCACAGCTCATTGCTGATGGGGAATAATGATTACCCACTTGGTTCCTCGTAAACTGTTCTCTGTGGCTTTATAAAATAATAAACAGCCAAAGCTGCGAGGATTTAAGGAGTTCTCTATATTGAAATTAAAGCCTGTTGTTTTTTTTTTTTTTTTTCTCTCAAAGACACCAAGAACAGTAGAACACAAAACAAATTGTCTAGAGATGTTAAAAATCAATGCATGAGTAGTCCAGAAATTAGCATATTGGATATTTATTACTTATATTTGTATTACAGGGGGCTCAGGGCTTTTATTAGGAATTTGGCTGTTTCTGAAAGAAATGGTGATGCAAAATTCTGAGCAAACCAAGGCAGTGGGGCATCGAAAATAAAGGCACTACCATGCTGGAAGTGTCTGTCATGGACCAAAACAAATGGATCCAGCCTGGGATTTGCAAAGGGACCTTGAGGAGATGGGGAAGCACTGCGGTTCCATAGCAGCTCTGGTGCAGCACTGCCACGTTTTTTGGCAAGCCTTGGGCTACTGTAAACTGAAACTCCCAAACTGTGCTGAAAATGTGGCTGTTGTGAAACAGCAATCAGAGATCTCTCTTCCCACTTCTGCCTTTTTTTCCCTGCCAGATCCTTATTGATGGTGTTACTTGAAGTTGTGGCATGGGGCTGGAGTAGGGTGGGTGGCCAAGCTGGGATTTTGAGTTGTTGAATTAAATTTTTTTTTTTTTTTTTTTTTGTGCGATCAAGTGTAGTTTTCTGTAATGTAGAAGTTAAAGTGCAGTGCTAAAGAGCTAGAGACACAGGCAATTTCAGAAGGGATGTTTTGCTTGTAATAAGACACGAGCTCATACATTCATTTTGGACTGCATACAAAGATCCCTCCAGTCGGCAGCACAATTTTTCATTATCAGCTGCTTGTGGAACAGAGCCACGGAAACGCCACCTGAGTGCTGCAGCCCTCCTCTGTCTTGTCTTACTAC
The DNA here is from genome assembly GCF_009819795.1 of Aythya fuligula. Taxonomy (NCBI): domain Eukaryota; kingdom Metazoa; phylum Chordata; class Aves; order Anseriformes; family Anatidae; genus Aythya; species Aythya fuligula. The sequence goes on along the minus strand of NC_045570.1, from coordinate 6,739,927 downwards.
TCAACAGCTGAGACGCCTGGTGGGAGCCCATCACCTGAAGGAACATTTTGGTACTTCTGGGGCTGGTAAGCACTTTCTGGTGTCGCTGAGGCAGGAGGAGCCCGCTTTGTCTGAATGGGATCAAATCCAAAGGATCCATTCTGCCAGCAGCTTGGAGTTGTGCAGAACAACTGTTTAGCTCTTCAAAGAGATGCAACTTTTTTGCTGTGCCTTGAACTCAGGAAAAGGAGAGCTGCCAGATCTCCCTACACTCTGCCTCTACCTGGTGCATCCCCCTCTCTTGGGCACCTGAGTTGTGTCCGCTCAGCCTGCACCAGCAAGCCTGGGTTAAAACTGAGCTCAGGGAGCCTGCACAGCCTCCAAATTGTAGCGGTGTCACTGTGCTCAGAGCTGGGCCCTTCCTGCTGGGGGTAATGATGAGTAAAAGAGGAGAAAAGAGCCTGCCTTGCTGCTTTTAAAATTCTTTTGCGTTCAAAAAGCAATATAGAAAGTGACAAGTTCAAAGCGATGCTTTGAATCTAAGCTTCTACATACATTGTCTCCCAGTATCCCCCATTCAGTGCTGAATTTCTCCCGGAGAGGAGAAAGGGAGGTGAGGACCGCTTCTGTCTGCCTGTTCCTCCTCCCAGACACGCAGATGTGTGTGCATGGGTCCCTGCGCGAACCCAGGCACCCGAAGTAATGGTGTTTCAGCCTGTCCTTCACCTACAGTTGTGCACGCAAGGTAGAAAAGAGACTTCGGTGAAGTTTTAATCTGAAAACACCTAAATGTAAAAGATTTCCTATCCAGAGATAGGAGATATGGAGCCACAATTGTCAGGTTTGCTCCACCTGTCCTCCTTCTGCGACATAGATGCTTCTACTTGAGTTTTCTTTGTAGAACTGCTCAGCTTTAAGGAGATGAACAGCTTGTGTGGCAGACAAATACCTCTTGTTGCTGGAGCTCATGATGGAAGGAGGACTGTGAGAGCTGCAGATAGCTGGGCTGGGGACACCCAGTTCCCATTGAAAGATCTGTGAGAGCCGGGGGACTTTACAGCCTGCTAGCGATTTCTCTTACAATCATTCCTTCCTGTCTATTGATGGTGAATTCTTATGACAATGCCATAACATCTACTTACACTGAATTGTACTTCAGTTCCCTGAAAATGCAGTTAACATGAAACTTTTCAGTTGGGTTGTGGATTATTCTTTGCTGCCTGGTGACTTTTCAGAAAAGAAAATTGGAAATGCTTCTACAATTGGAGTTATTGTTATTTTTATCCCTGGGGGAAAGTGGAACTTTATTTTCAAATGTGGTTTAAGATGTTTTGGTGTACAAGATGAGAATAGAATTGTTGTGATGGTCTTCTGCAGCAACAGGGATTAGATTTCTAGCTGAAGTATAAAACTCTTGAAGTTTAGAGGGAGTTTAAAATATGAGTTTTCAGTGTAAGATGAAAAATTTGAGTACATAAGAACTCTTTATCAAAATAGTTCCCCCCCTTTTTTTAAGAACAGTTTTGCGTGTTTTGTTGTGTAAATGAGTTACTCACAAATTCTCAGCATCAAACATTCAAGGCTGGAAGTAAAAATCCTGCCTGTTCCTGGAGGAAATTTGATAATGATGCATATTTGATCAAATACTTGTTTTATAAGTTTCCAGACGTTCACACATCCGTTTGAGCGTGGTTTGGGCTGGCAGCGCTCCACGCACCGGTGCAGGTAGGCTGCCACAATTGCTCGCTCTTTGCCCACAAGTAAATTGTCACCTTGCTCGCACATCCAGTCCCGGCTCGTTGCAAGCACTGTTGGTTTTGGCATAAAACATGCTGGTTTCTCTTGGAAGCTGTGGCAGGTCTCCATGTGCCACGAGTCCTGGGCTGGTCCTATAGCCCTTATTTATCCCATGGAAGTCCTCTGAGCTAAAAATGTTCGCTGCTCCCCTTGTTTATGGACAGGCCTCTTTATCTGGGCACTGCCAGCACTGGTTGGGATGCATGTTCTTGTGCTGTATTATTTAGCACTCGATTCTTCCCAGGGTAAGATTTCCAGGCACAAAATGGTGCCTGGCGTCCAGGGGAGAACAGCCAAGGAGCCTGATTGCTTCTATCTTCAGTAGCAGTTTTCTTTAATTAATGTCTCCTGTAATTCCATATATTCTGGTGGTAGTATGCAGTCCTATTAAGTCCGTTTTAGTTGAAGCTTCTCAAGTAATGTATTATGTATTGGTTCTGAGGCAGCTAAATAACTCTTGAAAACATCTGCTGCCCGTGTCTTAGTTTTTCAGGGACTACAGTAATAATGTCAAAAAATTTCATTTAACTGAAGTTTAAGATTTAAAAGATAAGTACTGTTCAGTTGACTAATCAAATAGTCATAAAAGCTCTTTTCTGAACTATAATTACATTTATTCAGTTCTGGGTTTGATTTATTTTTTATTTTAATTGTCAGCCCTGCTACACCATGATGCTAATAGAAATGTTATTGCAGCCAATATGGGCTAAAATGATGTCTGATGATTATTAATGAGAGCAATAAGAAGGTATCTTCATATAAAGTCAGCATTAAAGGAGTAATTCATTTTACCTGATATAATTGGATTGTAGCATTTAAATAGCCTGGGACTTCCTCTTAATTGTGATTAGTTGTAGCTTCTTCCTTTTAGTACAGTATTTAACTCTTCCTCCACCGCTCCTTCTGTTTCTTTTATGAAGTAATTAAATGTGAATTGCTCGGTGCCTTTTAATAAATATATCCAAGGATTTAGTAGCTGGTAAATGGCGTGGCTGACTGTTAGAAATACTTCTGCACAGTACCCATAGGCGGGGCGTGAAGCTATCACTTCACAGTGATGTTTTATATGGCACATAATTATACAAATGCAGCAATTGTTGCTTTGGTTGCAAGAGTCACAGTAGGTGTCCGTGTTGGGAGGGATTGTAAAGCTGAATTTTAAGAGAATCAAATGAAAGGAGGGTAATTATCTTTATTTTACCAAGGGATAAGCAGAGTCCACAAAGGCTTGTCTGAACAGTGCTCACAAACGAGCTGGCCTGAGCCGGCAGTGTGCCAGGCTGAGCCTGGCTTTCTCCTCCGAGGTGTTGCCTTTGGGGTGGCCACCCTGTTTGGTAGGGGAGAGGAACGCTGTTCTCCCATACCGCCCACTTTTGCTGTCTCAGAAAAATTACCTGCTCAAGGTGGGTTCGGCCTAGCCATCTGCTGCCCAGTTTCTGGTGGAGAATTTGCAGATTGAGCCCTTTTCCAAAAAAAAAAATAAAAATAAAAATAAAAAAATAAAAGCACTTTGCCACCACAGCCACAAGGAGCATGGCAGGATGGGAGGATGGGGGGGGGAGCACATCCGTAGTGCTCCAGATCCACAGGTTTTAAGGATTTGAAACCAAACCTTCTTTCACCCTTCTATTAATTTAACTAGATTTTGAAGAGCTCCAGTGATTCAGGATTTAAAATGATGGCCACTTGGGAGCTGTGATATAAAAGTTAGCCCGTATTTATGACACTCCACTGTAAGAAATGAGCATCTATCAGGAGAATAGTAACGCTGATACATAGGAGGGCTCTCCGAGGACAAGTTAGAGCCATTTATCCCGTACTGCGAAACGCGCATATTTCTTACTTACGCCTACTCAGGCACCTGCAGAGACTGAGTCTGGCTGCTGCCGGGAGCTCCCAGCTAATATACATTGATTTACTTTTACTCTGGAGTGCACGAGGATAGATCAGAACCTGCTGATCCATCTTCTGCGGTCTCCGCTATGCGTGTGCCTCACCTAACTCTTACGCTGGCCAGGCAGTGAGGCCGTATGCAACTCCTCTGCTCTTTTGCAACCCTTACGCTATTTTTCCACATTAAAGGGATGTCATTTGGAAATGTTCACATTCCTGTGTATTTTCATGGGTATTACTTTGTACATACCATGCAAGATTTTCACGTGTGAGGGAAAAATACAGCTCGCTCAACGTCGGTGGTGGATCGAGGTGCTGCGCAGCCGAGGACAGGACTCTGCTTTAAGCGGGGTCGCCGTCCGAGGCCCCATGTGGGCCCTGGTACCTGGCAGCTGCTTTGTGCCCGTGGTGCAGATGAAAGCAGTTGGTTTCTCTGACACAAACAAGGTCAGTTCTGTTACCACTCAGCCTGCTCCAAACTCCGCTTTTGGTGGCTTTGCCCCATGGTGGCAACAGATACAGAAACTGTCCCCTGTGCCCTGTGTTTATTGCAGAAGTTTTGCTGGTGAGAATTAGGAGTAGGAACTCTTCAAGTGTGCGTGGTTTTGCCTTTTGGTGAAAAATAATGACTGGACTTCAGAAATGCCCAGGATAAATAATGAGCAAAATAAGGCTGCCATTAAACTATCCCCAAAACTGTAATGTGCTAAAAGGAAGTGCAGAATTAACCACAGTTCTCTTAAGGACCATTAGCATTACCGGCACTTGTGCAATCCGTCCAGAATTCTGGGATTACAAGAAGCAGGAAGGGATCGAGCTGACAGATATTTGGGTGTTCAGAAATTGCTGAGAGTGACCGGAGAGCCAAACGTGGGCTGGTCGAGCTCCTCTGCGCAGCTGTGCCAGCACAGCCTAGTCCTGGTGCACAAATATCCCCGGCTCTGGTGCCCTTGTAAGAGTGAAAACTGATGGTGGTGTTGGAACACACCAACCTGTTGTCAAAACATTTTAAACTTCTTAAATTCTGTTTTATTTCATGAACCGACTAAGTAAGATTGTTACTTCGTAAGCTCTTCTAAAAGCACACCATATTTCTTTCTCTTTTAATGTGAGTACAGGACCATCTCATTTTTCTTACGCCCCGTTTGCTCACCCTGCATAATGCAAGGTAACACAGGTAGGGCTTTGCATCATCAAAGACAACAAGCTCCGTGAAACACCACGTGTATAAAATGTCTATCACCTCCCTCGGAATACGGCTGCCTGTTTTCTCCCTTTCCCTGTCAGGTACGCACTGAGTATCAACGCAGCGCTTCAAAAATAAGAGATTGTTTCTGCCTCATTTGGCCCTGCCCGCGTTATCCCGTGCTACGAAGCACATGCAGGTCTCTTCATCTGCCGGTAAGGTTTTCCTCGCCTCTGCCCCCCTCTCAGTGGTACGGCAGCTCCCAGCCTGGGGTGTTTCCCCCTGTAATTGCGGGTCAGGGAGCAGGGCCCTTGCCGCCCTCCTCCTTTCCCCTCTATGTAAATGGGAGCGCGCCGGCTGCGCGGGGGGGACCCGCTCTCCCTGCAGGGCTCCTTCTGCAGCAGATGCATTGCCAATCCTCTTATTGTACAGATATTGATCCCACCTCCCCATAATGAACTGGAACAACAACTCTATTATTCGCAGGTACCCGATTGGCTGAGGATAATATGAAATTAGCTGGCGTGCATCGGGCCTGTCAGTATCGATTTCCCTACCCAGATTACTTGTTACAAAAGAATAGAGCTGTCTGCACCGTAATTGAACAAGTTAACTCCTTGTCTCATAAAATGTAAGCCCATATTGATTGCCTACTGTAGTATGCAGAAGGAGGAAAGTTATAATGGTATTTAATCGCCATGGTGCTGAGAGGCCCTTTTTTTTTTTTTTCCGTGAACCAAGTGACAGCTGCTGAGAAAAGGCTCGAGGCTCCCTTGCAACCAGGGAAAGCAGCAGGATTTCTCGGAGTGATACATAATGAGGGGCCGCCGTGAATAAAGAGGGCTGCTTGCCGCGGTCGCCTTGCTCGTAGCACTTCTGCCACTGCTAAACGCAGTCATTTTTATTGTAATTGCTTTGTGGATGAGTGGCAGGGCCTTCTCGGGTGCCTGGTGCTTTCCTTCGGAGCTGCTGTGCCTCCAAAATGTGTTTTAGGTGTGTGTGAGCCTCAGGCATCGAGAAATACCACTCAGTTCAGAGCGGACGGCGTTTGGTGGGCATGGGGCTGTGCTATCGGTCCTGCTGGGCGAGGAAGGGGATGGCACTGGGTATTTTGGGGAACAGCCAGGCATCTCATGGCCTCAGAACGGAGTTGGAGGTGTGAGGCCCTAGGGCAGCCCCGCTCTGTGCCTGTTTGCTGTTTCCAGGCCTGCCTGGCTCTTGTGCCGCGAGGTTTTCCTGCTCAGTTTCTTGTTTTCGTTCATCTCCAGCACTTTATTTGCAGTTTCATGTTTAAAATCACTTCTCCACATGCTGATAGCTTTCTACTGGTCTCGTTTTTGTTGCTCTTTCTGTTCCCTTGAGTTCTGTTTCTGTTGTCTTTTCTTCCAGAAGTGCAACAAGAGCTAATACAATACGTAAACACACTACGCTGCTAATTTCTGCAATAGTATTGTATTTCTTCCTCTCTGCTTTAGCCCAGTAAACCTGACAACAGCTCCCTGGCAGTCCTACAAACTGTGCCTTTCCGACCTCATTGAACTTGCTCTCCTGGACCTCAAAGCACTGCTGGAGCAGACTGAACTGGTGCTTTTCCAATAAATTTAAAGGAAGCAGCAGCGTGCCTTCACCTGCTTTGGTTTCCACTATGCTTTCCCCTCAGCTAGACTGGCTGGATTTTTCAGAGGTGCCACAGAAGTTTCTCATTCTTCCCTTTCCAACTTCAATTTTTCATGATGCAGAATTTATTAGGTGGCATTTGATGGGGATACAAATGTGTGAATAGAGGCGTTAGCTTTGCTGGGATTTATTGTAGTTCACCTTATCTCAGCCAGAGAGGGATTAGAAGGGATTGTGCACCTTGCAGATGATTCTGTTCTCCAGAAAAACCGCACAAGGCTGGAGAAGGATCCTAAACAGAAGTAGAAGAGATCACAAAAGGGAGAGAAACCAAAGAACCAGCGCTGTAAAGCTGAGTGTGAGGGGGGAGCTGCTCCAAACCACACGACCCAGGCGTGCAGCGTGGGGCGGGACGCGTTGATGTTGGGTTGCAGAGACTCCTGCAGAGCCTCTGGGAAGAGAATCCAGATGAAGAAACAGAGGCTGAAAGGCTTGTGCTGGCTGAGGAAACAAAGCAGAGTGCACAGGCCGTGTCATTCCTTCAGAAAGCAAAGAATGTGACCATAATTGCCAAAGTGAAGGAAATACACTCATTTTTGCATGGATTAGAGCTCGGCATGACATGAGAAGTTTGCAGTTTGGCCTGCAGATGTTATTCATTTCATCCAAAATTTGTGTGTCAAAATATTTTAAGAAAATTTACAGGAGAGGTGTACTTATGTTCTCAAGTATGTTAAAGAAAAAAGCATGTATACTAGTCCAGAAGGTTTTTGCACACATCTCTGAATCCTGTATTCATTTTACTGCCTCCAGACTAGCCTTTGTAGGCTGAATGCATCACTCAGCACGAGGCCATGCAGACAGTCCCTGACAGTATGGTCACGGCTGCTACTGCAGATGGGGCCTTTGCCCTTTAATGAACCTTTCCATGCCTTTTTTTAGCAGCTTTCATAGAGTCATGAGATCATTCAGGTTGGAAAAGACCTCTAAGATCGTACGGTCCAACCTTTAAGCTAGTACTGGAGTCCAGCACTAAGCCGTGCTACCAAGTTCTCCACATTTTTTGAAGCCCCCCAGGGAAGGTGACTCGGCCACTTCCCTGGGCAGCCTGTTCCAATGCCTCACAACCCTTTCAGTAAAGAAATTCTCCTAATGTTGAACCTAAATCTCCTCTGGCACAACTTGAGGCCGTTTCCCCTTGTCTCATCACTTTGATTCCTTCCCATTCCTCAAATTTGAAAGGGCGTCACCAAGTGGTGCCAGAAGTTCCCCGAAGCAGTTGCAGGCGCTTCCTGCTTCAGGCTCCATTCTGCTGTTCTAGACATCAAGAAATGGTAACAAACACTTCGATAACTGTGTTGATGCTTTCCTTCAGACGCAACATCTTTCCAAAGAGAGAGCACTTTTGTATTTCTAGTTGTCTGTTTTAATTTCTTTACAGAAAATTGCTGAGTTCTGGGGAAAATTGGTCTGCTCTGTTCAAAGTCAAGGTCCCACGCCCATGGCTGTTAAAGTGTGAGCATGAAATGTGTCATTCTGTGGAAAAGGATCCATCTTTTCAGGGTTCCTGTTCACATGCCAAGGTCTGCTGCGCATTGGGTGTATTACAAATAGTGGTAGAGAAATTCTGCGAGCATGCCAGTGCTGGTTCCTTTCTGATTATTTATTGATACTCGTGATTTAGTGGGATCCTGTTACCAGCACCCATCTTTCCACAGATCTATCAGAAATGTACAAGAAGCTCAGCAAGCCTGTGCTTGAAATCTTCAGACATTTTTGCCTTGTACTCAGAGTGTGCATTCTTACCTTTTGGTCTGGCTGCTGCAGTGTGTAACCGAACGGGATCCACTCGATGGCTGGAACTGCTTGGTGCTGCTACAGTGCAAATAATAAATAACAATAAATGGAGGAAAAAAAACATCGAGGAAAGGACGTGACCTTAGTGCAACTTAATAAATAATGCATATGAGATCTGCCAATCAAAAAGGAAAAAGAAAAAAAACAAAAACAAAACGACAGAACATAGTGTGCAAGTAATTATTTGGGCTGTAGACTAAATAAACTGTATTCTGCCTTCACTCATACTTATTTTACTCGTTTGCACTTCCAGGGCCTGAATTCCTATCTCTGCCTTTGCACCAAAGTAAGGAAGTGTGGGAGGGAACTTTACAAATTGTTGGTTTTTATTATTGTCTGTTACTGTGCAGTGTGAGTCTATGCAAACGGCAGTTGCTGTACATTCAGAAAAGATCTGAAATATGATGGTAGCATGTAAAAAAAATCATATTACCCTGAGGTAATATGACATCAAATAACATTCTTTTTATTTTCCCTATTTCTAAAGCTAGTTGTTATAGTTTTATTATACTCCAGGACAATTTTTATGCACTGACATTTCTGTCCACCAGAAGTGGTAAACATGAAGCTTTCACAATCTGCTTTCAAGGAGATTTTGGAACTCCCTGACAGCGTGATGAGCTTTCCCTGTGCGTTAGCACTGCTAGATACTGCTTGTGCTACCCCAGGACAGATCCCCAACCTCAGGAGCTCTGTGCTGCTCAGGCAGGGGCAGCAAAATGCAGAGAAAATTTCAGGCTTGTGCTGCATTAACATTTCTGATACCATAAGCATGCTGGACCTGGTGGGAATCGGACAGATTTGATGTAAGCACTGGTGTTCAGAGACAACAGAGCCAGTGCAAAGTGGTTTTATCTACAACCCGAGGCAGCTAAAGGAGATTCAGCTTTTTTTTCTACCAAAGTTGCACAAGTAAGGTGGCACTTCGTGGTCTTGCATACTTCTTTTGGCTCAGGGGGTGGATTAGAGTATCTTCAGGCTGCTCTGAGGACAAATTGTTACTGTCAAACAAATTAAATTGAGATATTTGTTTGCTTCATTATTGTTCAGAATAATTTTCTGCAAAGTTGCGTTGTGCACCTGTGATCCAACTGCTGCTGTCTCCGGTTGTGCCACCTGCCTGCCTGTGTTTGGTAGGCTTCGTTTCCACTGAAGGAGCTCGAATTTGTCATGTGTTCTTCAGCCAGTTGTTTAGTATTTTTCTCCCACAGCACTCAAAAAATCATACTGTCCTCCTATTTATCCTCAAATGCCTTCTGCTCTTTGGAAAGCATTTTTTTCATTGAAGTACAATTTGATATATTTTTTTTTTAATTTACTCTAAAAAAATCACTTGCATTCACTCCTGTTTGTGTATGTGTCTTCTTCAGCTTTTGGGGGTGATGGGAGAGGTTAGGGATACGAAAAAGGCATGCAGAGTTTAGAAGGACATAGAAATATTTAATATACAGGCTGAGGGTAATAACAAAGAAAGGATCTGTCAGGCAAACAGCTTGTGTTAAGAAGAATTATAACGCTGAGAACCCCTCAGGGTAGCAGTTCTCTCTCATTCCCTTATATATCAGCTCCTTCAGACTGCCAGAGCCCCGGAGAAGCTGTTTTGTTATCTGTGTGTGCCGAGTGCCCAGAGCTGTGGGGAGCCCGACTGGAGCCTTTGGGTGCTACAACCAGAAATAGCAGGAGGCAGCCGGCCCTCTCTGCAGATAATCTTGATACACTGCTTATGGGTTTACCCTGCACTTCTGAAATCAATGAAAGTTTAACAGCTGACAGGAGATAAAAATCCACTGTAATTAGGTTTGTGATAAAAATGATCTTTGAAATTAAGGTTGCTTTCCAAAACGGAACTGAGTTGGGAAATGCTGCATTAACCTTTTAAAAACCTGCGTCCTTCTGAAGCACTCTGGATTTCGGCATTGTTCTGTCAGATTACTGCTGGATACACCAAACCTTCCCCGAGTCGGGTTTTGGTGTAGGGTTGAAAGCAGCAGGTATCACAGCGAGCGTTCATTTCAGCATCCTTTCTTTTGTTCTTGTATTCAGATCCAGCCTTGGTTTCTCCACTTGCTACTACCCAATAAATAGTTCATTGTTCGGGAAGGCTTTTGCCTCCCTGAAACTTTGTTGGATATGAGAACAGAGAAGGGAGACCCTGGGATTTGCCATAACGGCTTCTACGCAGAATGCCCTGGTTTCGTTTGGCATTAGGCATGTGAAGGAGGCAATGCTCACATTTGCTGTTCCCAATTAGGAAAGCAATAGTGATTAAAAAAACAGAAAAGAAAAAAAAAAAAAAAAAAAAAAAAAAGAAAGTGAAGAGCTCTGCAATAATGTTAAAGACAGGCTGCCTTAATAAACACCCCGAGGTCAGGACCAATTCAAGTAGTGACTGAAGTCAGCGATACAACAGCCATTGACATCTTGCCATCAGGGCTGGGAAGTGAAGGTGGAGCGGAACATGGGCACGAAACGAGTCTGTAACATCATTTTCCTTTTTCAGTTGCCTTCCTCTGCTTAAAAAGCCCGGAACTTTTATTTTAAAAGCACTGTTTGTATGGAGGGCATACATCTGTCCCTTGTATGTCTCTCCCATTCAGACGTTTGTACCTCGACAGCCCCAGAGCAGCAGTATGGGATGGTTCTGGGTTTTTAATTGCTTTTCAGACATGCCCTGCCCTCGCAGCCCCTGACGATCGCAGCTTTTTGGTAATTTGTGTGTGTACATCTTACTCTCGCCAGCAGGATTTCTTATGCTCTCCCAGTTCTGATTTTATGCAAGGGGGTTTCCAGTCTCTGTGACAGGCGAGCTCCCTATTTACTCTGCCTATTGTGAGTGCTCAGATCTATGTGCAATTGTATATCAAATAACCTTGCCCCTAAGCAGATGAGTATTTATTTCAGTCAGTTACCCCTTATAATTACTATATTGAACCTAGTTGTCTATAAAATGGATGGTTTGCTTATACAGTTTACCAAAATAGTTCATTAGGGGTTAAACAAAATGAAATCCCATTTGCAAAGAGTATAATAAATTGTTTCATCTGTGAATTTAGCTGTTCTCCCTAATGCAGACATGGATGTTACAGTGGTTCTCCCTTGATAGGGTTATGGGTTAATGAAATGCTTTTTCTGTTGCTTATTTTCCTCTCTTCTGTGCTGAGTGATAAGTAGCTAACCAACGAAGCTTGTAATTACAATCTTACAGAAACCGGGCCGATCTGTATATAAATCTCACCATCCAATTACAAGATGTAATAATTTTGCACTCAAGCTGGTAATGAGGTCTAATACTTGTGCATGTGATAATCCCCTCTGGATGCTGGCTTGATCAGATGTTGGCTTTGTAATTAGACGGGCAGAAAATCATTATTTCATGTTCAGGAAAAAATTAGGTTGGTGGGAAGTTAATTTTCTCTCCGCTCTCTGAAGCGTAGACAAGAATTTAATGATTTAATCATGATTGTTAGCTCTTTTGCAATCAATTTGTAATGATTGTGTAGCAACTCTCTTCAAGGGAAACTGCATCAGGGAGGAGTATGCAAACAACTGTCTAGGAGAGCTGATTATAAATAGTATCACATGTCTCCAAAGCCCATTAAAATCTTCTTAGTGGTGACGTACCGATTCTCACGTTGCGTCTGGGCAGCCTCAAGAAAGGGGACCGGGGTTGGGTTGGCCACGTGTGCCGGAGCCTCCGGGCCATTTGGCTGCCCCCAAATGCCGGTGGCAAGCAGAAGATGGGCAGTGCTAAAGCCGTGATGGGGACTGGGCTGTGGTAGCTACCCTTGTGCATCATCTGCCCAAGACAAACCTATCTGTATATATAGATTTTTTTTTTTCTCAAATATTATACAGGTTTCCATAAAGTGTGACTAAGGAGAATCTCGGTTGCTTAACATGAAATGAATAGCAGAGAGGAACAGGGGATTTTAGCTCCAGCTGGGAAGAAGGAACTTGCATTTGGTCTGCCAGAGTTCCCAGAAGAGATGCTACAGGCAGCCCACAACCAAATGCGCCTTGCATATTTGAGCACAGTTGGTGTATCAATTCAATGAAAATAATTTCCTTTTTCCTTCAGGAGGTCAGAAATTCAAGGAGTGCATAGTACTCCAGGAGTGGATTGGGGCGAGTTTAGTGAATGGAAAATTCACCAAAAAAATGAGGAATCCCAGTAAGCACAATATTTGAATCATCCCCAAACTATTAATAAATTTGGGAATTCAGAAGACAGAAAGAGGAGGGAAAAACAGCTTGGGTACCATGCCAAATACCTGGAGAGTTGCTCAGAGGAGAAAATTGTGCTCTAGATGAGCTGGATTTATCTGGCTTAGGGGACTGAGATGGAAAACGCCTTGAAACTTTTACTTTCTCTTGCACCTGGGTGCTGGTGTGCGGCCCAGGAATGGCCGTGAGCTGCAGGCTGCTCCTCCCAGGTGGGGAGATTGACCTCAGCCTGAACCACATTTTTCAGTTGTTGACTTTGTGTGTCATGCTCGTTTTGCCAGATGTGCCAGGCTGCACTTCAGCTGCATGGCAATATGGTGATGAAAAATATCAAGTATTTTCCGGGAAGCCCCCCTCAGTCACACAGTGTATTCTTCTGACCAACATTTTCAGTGGTTGGCAACAAATTTCATTTTTTTTATCATTCAGCTTTGGCAAGAGAGGGCACATAATAATGGTCAAATAATATCTAATTCCCTGATGCTGGTACTTGGTGATGCGCTTTTAGTCGTATATCTTCTGGGACCGAAGCCTTTTCAGTTGCAATCGTTATTATTTCGGATAAGGGTCAGCGAGGCTAAGCAGCTGTTGGTGATCTAATTACAGGGGTTTGCAGGGAAGCATTTCAAGTTTGTCTCACCAGTTCAGACCCATGCAAATCTCTGGTACTTCTGCCATGCTCTCAAATAAAATCATAGCAAGGAAACCAAAGTGCTGCCTTCAAAGGCTGTATCGCTGTTAGTGTTGTTAGCTGAGCCTTCCTTTGCAGGAGTAGAACAACTGCTGGTATTTTCACTGTTTGGAAAACAGGGATTTTCTTTGAAAATAAATAATTGCACCGAGGATTAGATTTGTTACAAGATCTAAGCAACGCCACGAAGATAGCCTTCCTCTTTCTTAGTACTTGCGTTGTTTTGTTTGTGAGCTTGACGCGGGGAGAGGGCTCGGGGAAGGAGAGGGGAGGCAGATAGTGCTTCCCTCATAAAATATACAGCGGGCTCTGCGTACTGAAGTGTCTCTCTGAATCTTTCTCCGGCTCTTTTTTGACTGACTGGCTAAATTACAGTTTCATTGTTCCAAATCCCCGAGGACTTTTCCAGAGATGTTGTAGCTAAAGCTGTGTGTGTTGGGAAGCTCTTCCTCCCTGTCACTACCAGCGGCAGACCCAACTAATTTACCTATTTTAGTGAACCTCTCAAGGAGCAATGCAATTACCTCTGGAAAAGCAGGGTTGGCGGGGCAGAAATAGGGCATTTTCCAGTATTTCTCTTAGGCAAAGGCCTGGCCTTTGAGCCACAGTGGTTGGAAAGCAGCTGGCAGGAAAAGCAGTGCAGAAGGAGGAGTCCCCTTCCCTTACGGCGCTCTGGGAGCTGCTGGCACAGGCAGCGGTGCTTTTGAGGCTCAGCTGCTTTTCAAGGAGAGTTGCTCTTTCTGAGTCTTTGCTGGGTTCTGGCTGCACACGTGCAGCTGTATGGATGCAAAATTTCCTGAGCTATAATTCCCTATGAAGTCACCTTTGGAAACAAAACCTGCCTACACTACTAAACTGCCTGATATCCATGAAGTTGGGCGCTTTGGGGGAAATAAATCCCCAGGGCAGGTTTTCAAAGCTGAGGAGCTAAGGTCCGTCACACCTCGTGACTGTGCAGACCTTCCCCAATTTATTGCCCCTTTCAGAGCCGAGGTCGCCTCGCAGCACGTCTGGAGCTTCAGGCCACTGACACCGTGCGGTGCTCCCCAGTTTGCACCCACACAGCCAGCTCCTGGGTAGGGGATAACGTCACGGGGAGCCTCCTGCCCTCCCTTGGTCCCTTCCCTCCTGTTACAGCATAGCAGGAGGGCACTAGGGCTGTTTTACCTTGCATTCACCCACTGTGGAGGGGTGGGCTCCTGGTTCTGTGCCATTAGGGCTACGTACGGATCCCACTGTGATGCTTCTTCAGTGCCAATGTTACGGCGTTAGAGCTGATATTCCCTCATAGCGAGCTTCCTGGACATGGCAGGGAAATGCTGTGGGCCTCGTACTTCACACTATCAGCGTTTGTTTGATGTATTTTTCAAGCATTGCTTGGTTTCAGGCACAATGACGGGGTTTAGCTCTTTAAAAGACCTACAACAGCACCAATTGTACCTGGACAGACAGCAGAACTTCACTAATTCCTGCTAATGACTGTCGGAGACTTGTTTTATGCTGGTACTTCATAATGTTCGAGTAAATGGCAGTAGTATATTTTGTGAAAATAATGAAGTCTCAGTAATGCGAGAGCGCTTTACAGCTCTCTGCTTTTAAATCTTTGCTGAGAAGTAGGGGGAGATGGCTCACTTATGCACCAAATCACGCAGTTGGCTGGCAAAACGTAGTTTATTCGGCAGCCTGAAAGGAGAAGGAGGGGGCTCCCCCAGCCACTTGGCAGCTCCCCATTGCATGGTCCCCCCGCAGTCCCTAGGCTCAGCTGAGGATGAAGATGGGGAACTGGGAACCCCGCCACATGGAGGCTCTTCCTTCCCACCCTGAGTGTTTGTTTTAGGAGCGTTTGTTTTGGCATGCCATGCCGTGCTGTGCCGTGCCGTGCCGTGCCATGGAGGCAGTGCTGTATTTGCAGGCTACCAGGGAAAACTGCAGGTGCAGCCAACTGCTGCAATATTGCAACTGGAAATGTTTTTTTAAGTATTTTCCTTTCATTTCCCTGATTATTCCTACACAAAGCTGTTTTCTGGCGCTCTGCTGTGTGGCTGTGGTAGCAGTCCCAGGCTTTTTTTCCCTTCTTTCCCCATAGTTAGGCTCGCAGCTTTTCGTAGCGGGGGCCCAGCAGCTTTGTGGGCATCTCTCCTCTTCGGCACTGAGCGCACCGAGCTCTCCTCCGCGAGGCTTTGAAGGTTTTTGGCGTCGCTTGTTCTAGGCTGCGTGTTAGGGTCAAGCTTTTGAGTCTCCTAATCACTCAGTTCTGGCATAGTCCCGTTGCCACTAAAGCCTCTTTTCATGCCTATTTAATGCCTCAGAAGTGCTTTCAAGTGGTCTTTGATAAATCATAGTAAGTGTTATTCCAGTCGCTCAATAGCAGTACCTGCTAGAGTCTTTTTTAGCTCCCAAGGCAGCCGTTCCCTCTTGCCTTATTTTACCAGTGACAGTAATTCATTCCACTTGAGCTGACTAGCTTATTTCACATTTATTTGCACATTATGAGCAGTGTCACTCTACTTACCCTCCAGACAGTAAATGGTTTGAAAAATGCAACTGTAACAAATATTAGGCATGGGGAGGGGAACAGGAAAATTGAACCTTTGCATTCTGAGCCCAAATAAAAACATAATGAATAAATAATATTTTGAAATTATCTCAATCATCGGGTGTATGCAAAATCAAAGGTGCTGCATAAACTTGCATTATCCCTTTGAGAATACATTTCTCTTTCCCGCCAGCTAGTTGAGCTTCCCCAGCGTGGAGTTAAATAAAATATTACCCATCAGGTCAGGAAAATAATTAGTCCGGCATTATTGCCTCCTTCCTAAGCAATCAAACTTGACCCACATGTATTATGCATGCTTGCACCCTGCCCATCTGAGAAGCGGGGTGTATATAAACACAGACGAGTTTGGGCTCCGTGTTTGCATACCAAGACAGTGCTCCTGCTCCCCTCCGTGGAGAAGGCAAGTTGAAAAATTATCAGAGCACCAGCAAGCCATTTGTTTGTGTCCTGGAGTAATTTCTTTCAAGTAATCTTTTGCTGGCTGTGGCAAGTAGTTATGGAAGTGCCATAAGTTAATGCGACGGCGAGTTTTTCCCCTGTACGTGACGAATTGCAGAAGTACAAATAATGGAGATGCTCTCAGCAATACAGAAATGCTGTGTTTTGTGATGGGGGCAGACAACAGGACCTCAGACAGAAGGGAAATGCGCTCAGAATCTTCCAGAGACTGGGAAGTCCTTGGCCAGAAATTAGTACAGGATTGTCCTGTGGGATTCGTGTGAGGGAAGGGTATTTGCCTAAGGTCCCAGTTCCAGGAGTCAATGGAAATACAAGATCCTTCCTTTTCGTTCATTTACCTTCAGATTGCTAGCACTTGGCTTCTGAACCAAGCAGTTAGAGTCCCGATTTATTATTAACTGGAGGTGGTGATGGTAGCGTTGTGCTCTGCTCACAGAGCCCAGCCCGTTAACCTCAGCCTTGCAGCGGTGGCAGCAGGCAGGAGGCGCTCAGAAGCGGGACCAAATGGGGGGACCGGCAGAGGCGCAGGGAAGCCTGGGCTCAGTGCTGAGCCCGGGAGGTTGAACCCTTTCAAGGAAAGGCGTTTTCCCTCTGCGCAAGCTGTGAGCCCCTTCGTTTTCTGCAGCCATCTCGGGTTGTCTTTGTGCTTGCAGATCAGGTGTGCTGTGAAAATCCTTTTCTCTGGGGATGCAGCAGGATGCTGGATGTGTGTTAAACCTTCTCTTTAAAGTACTGAAACATTTCCCAATGTGTTTGAGGGGCAGGTTTGAGGTCCTGAGACACTTTCAGGTTTATTCAGTATGGTTTTCTGCATCTGTCCAAATTCAGCATCTCTCTGGCTCCTTTGAACACGTGTAGCTGGATGGCAGCCAGGCTGAAACTTTGAACTTTCTAGGCTAGGCTGAGTTACATTGAAACATCCTGGAAAAGCCATCTTTACTTGCCCAGGGATCACCGAGCAGTACAGACCTCTGCCCATCTCTGTATTGTTTCATGTCAGGGCTTTAAATGAACCATAGGCAATCTTACTCAGGAGAGTGTTTTGTGTTTTCTGTGCTCACGTGAGCTCATGTATTGTTTTTCTGTAGTTGTGTGGATTAGCACACAACTCCTGAACAGCAGTAGTTGTGTGGGTTTAGTAGTTGTGGGATTTCATATGGGGTGTTCTCGTGTCATGGTGCTCTGTGCAGCAGTGTGTGGCTGGCAGGTGTTAGAGCAGGGGTGCCATTTGGGGCATCAGGTGGCCGCTTACCATATTCTTTGCATTTTCATTGCCAGCTCATTGTAGATGGACAGGCAATTTTAAAAAACGTGATAATGTAAGGAAACATTGACAGTATGGTCCCAGAGGGTTGTTTCTGGCTCTCTGAGTGCTGGACAGTGGTGTCCCCTGTCCACGTGTCCCCTGTCCTTGTGGCTCTAGTGCGTTCCCTTCAGAGGACTTCAGGAGCTGTTCCTTTGCGGTTGCCTGGTAATTAAACAGGGCTGGATCTTTGAATCGGGAAGGATTTATGGCTTGTGCATCTTCTGTCCTATCTGTCCCACTGCGTGCCCTGGGAGGGAAGGCAGGCTCCTACATCCCCAGCTGGAAGCAGTGTTAGGAAGGGAAATGCCCTTAAGGACTGTGATGTGCCCATTTGCAGCGGGAACGAAGCAGGAGACAACATCTGCCAAGAAATGCCTAAACTCTATGTTGGATGTAATTATGTTTCCAGGAGTTTAATTCTAAAACACCAGGCAAATGGGTAGGGATTTAGCAAAGCGGCGGGGTTTGGTTTGCTCAAACCCCAAGGGCACTGCTGAAGGCGAGGGAGCAAGGAGAAGGGTGAGCGTGGAGCGGCTCGGCCCTGAGCGCGGTGACTGCAGCCCGGCAAGGCGGCGTGTGTCGGCGCTGCTCCGACTCCTGTGCTCCTCGCGGAGACAAATGTTGCCTTTCATGCGAGTCTGTGATGCGCTGATTATTCATGGCCCTGCACGTTTTGGTGGAGATGCGTCTCTTCAGGTGTATGCTAATGCCGGTGCGAAATCCAAAAGCTGATGAAACTGAAAGGCTGCGCGTTGGAGCAGACTGCAGGGTTTTGCAGCCTCAGGAGAGGCTTGACTTCGCTTTCATAAATCCTTCACTGTGGCACACAAGCTTCTCGGCTGTCATCGAGTATGCTCTGTTTTGGAACATACAAGCAAACGTACACACAAATATATGAAACGTTTCTTTTGGCTATTTCCCCCATGGTTTAATTTTTCACAGCTCTGTAAAATCTCTTGTGCCAATTCTGTTTTCGTAACTTTTATTGTACGTTAAAAGCAGAGATTTGAATAATTGCTTAAAAAAAAATCTCTCCTAGTCCTTTTTAAGGCAAAATCTTTGGTTGTTAATGACAGCACGGGGAGCTGTTACGACTCTTGGATTTAAAAGTAAGTTTAGAAACTTTTCCTTCTAATAGTTTATATTTTAAAAGCAGAGGGAATGACTGCTGCTTCCCTTTCTTTTCATTGTTAGTTCTTTTCTCCGCTTTCCTCTTCCCACCTCTGAAGTGTTTATTCTCATGCAGAAATTACAGTAGCTGTTACAAACCCTGTGAGCCTACCAAAGCTACGAGCCCCGAATCCCAGCACTCTTTTCCTCTCCTCTTGTCTCACTCACATACCCCCGTGCAGTTTGCATGCTATTTGTTAATTCCAATTTGATTGTCTGTGGACATCTTTTGAACTCTGTAATCACCAAAATGCCGGTGCTTCACTACATAGCTCAGTATTGCATCCGTGTCCTGAGCCACTGCATCAGATGCTGTAGACATCTAGATGCACTGTTCCTCGTTGTTTGAACTCTTTTCCCCTAACACGGTTCAACCCTCTCGGTCTCTTGTTTCTCCGGAGCTCCAAGCCAGCAGGCTGAGCCAGTGGCTCAATCCATAGGAAAGAGTGACAGGTACAAACACACAAAATAATTAGCTTCTTGTTTGCTGTTTCCAAATGTAATACCACACTTCAAACAAGACGTTGCTATTCCATAGATCACAGTGATTGAGTGCAGATTAAATTGTAGTCTTATTATTTATCTCTAGTTGCTCCCCGGATGAGCCAAGCTCTGAGCACTGAAAAGAAAAAATCTTTGCTGTGAGTTTGGTACATACTGAAGTTAGACAAGTAGACAGATATATAGGAGAAAAGGAGAAGATGGAGAATAGTCAAATTATTTGTAAATTAATGTGATGAGCATGGTAACGTCACTTTTGTAAAGGATTTGCAATAAGGACAAAGTAAGAACCTGCCCCGTGAATTGGGATGTCACACCTGTGACCACAGCTTTGGTGTGATGGCTGTAGCCTGCAGTCCTTCCCGCATGGAAATGATGGGGTGAGAAGCTGACAAATGGGCAGACAACTGGGTCTTGAGCTGAGATGTAGATTAAATCCTCCTCTGTGGAAAATAATTTGCGAGGCAGTGAGAGATTCATGAGGGTGAATGCAGGGAGGGGCACTGTGTCTCATCAGTGCCCCTCAAAATATACTAGTGCCTCTCTGCTTTTTCCTTAGTGCTCTGCTTTTTCTAATACACCCTTGCCCTTCATCTACCGTTTTTCACACAGATATTTGCCCTCCTCTACAAACTCTGATGCCAGCACATCTCCACCCTTCAAGGTATTTGTTGCTATGAAACATTTCTTCCTTCTGTTATAAAATAAGCAAAGGAAAGGTGGAACACTTGGGAAGGAATATGCGTACTTCTGCAGTGTACGTCACTCCCGGAGACGAATTCCCATTTTGTGTAAACCAGGTGAGCAAAGAAAATTGTGTGAAGGGATCACTGCAGAAATTCCTGGTAATCTTTGAGATTTTTGAAATTCCAAAGCCTAGTGAAAACATTTTGAAGAACAAAGTAACTTTTTTTTTTTTTTTGTACATAGATATAAAGGCGTTTTCCAGATGTGACAGAAATTTAAAAATATGTTACTGTTTTCTACTGTGGTGTGTTCTACTGTGACATCCCTTTTGCACACCTCAACAAAAATCTCTTTAGGATTCAATCTAAGCTACTATTTTTACAAATTAATATTGGATTAAAAAATATATATATATTATTTTGTCTATAATTAAATAACATAGGGGGAATGGCACACCTGATTTATTTATTTTCTTTCTCTTTCTGCCTTTTTGGGTTCCCAGCCTAACTGCTTATGTAGTCCTTCATGATTGTATTATCTGACTGTTCAAAGACAAGGGTGAAAGATGACAAAGAGAGAAAGGAATGCTCAAAATCCAAGTGCCTAAAGAAGTTTTCTGGGGAACACCCCAAAGGCTCTATTGCACTATACATAGCAGAGATGAAAGAGATGTGTGCCCACCTGTACCCAAATGCTATGGACTTTTCTGCAGGTCACTTGCAGACATAATACAAGCTAAAAATATTCAAAGGTACAAAAACATTGCTTGTAAAGTCTCTACTTTTGTTACAATTCAAATAATTGCCTAGCTAATGTTTGAGTATCGGTACGGTCAGACAGCATTATCTGACTCCTGCACTTCTGGCCGGAGAGAAAGCATTCCTGCTGCGTTCCTGTGGGCTGCACCCATCAGATGCTGGTAGCTGGGCTCGAGCTGTGCAAGAGCACCAGAAATACTGGGTAGCACACAGGGCAGGGGAAGACCACCGACCTCATTTTGCTCGTGGCTTCGTCTCCGTTCCAAACCCTCCCAGTGCATTATCTGAGCGAGTCTTTGGGAAGAAAAATATTAATGCGCTCTTACTCGGTGCTGTTCTATTACCTATTCATCAAAAATATTGCTTTTGTGCATTTTTCATTATAAGATTCAACATTACCAATGTTAATAAAGAGAGAACTCCTTTTCTTTTCTTAGAAATAGAATATGTAAAGACATTGCCTCTTTGATGTTTCTAAGCCAATACAATATGTATTTGAATGAGGATAAAAGTCATTCTTTTAACAGAAGATCATCCAAGTCATTTCTGATGAAACTCAAGAGGAGCTTTTTTTTTTTTTTTTTTTTTTTTTTTAAGAGATACTTAGAAATTAAGATTAAAAAAAGGGGAGCACCTCTTCAGAAGTACCAGCTAATGGCAGTAAGTCCTGTATTTGCCGGTATTTGTCAAGCCCCTGTTTCATGCAGGCCTTTGGGGATGTAGCTCTGCCTTCCTCGCTGGGCCGGGCTGCTCGGCCACGGGTGCCTCTGCTCGAACCGAGGGGACTGTGCTGCCACAGGCAGCTGTTTTGTGAGGTGCTGCCCTCAGCCCAACAGGCAGCAGGCTGGGATCAGGCAGTGCCTCCCCACTTTCCCCATCCTGCCAGAGGCTCGTGTCACAGGCTCGTTTCCTTGGGTGAGAGTTCTTGCTCTGGATTTTCCATAGGGGATTGCCCCATCCCCTATGGCCTTCTCTTTAAGGGCTGCTGTAAATTCGAAGCTTACAACTTCTGCAGGGCGGCACTGGGAAGCTTCTTGACTACCTTCCCAGCACACTGCTGTCAGGATGCTGCATTGAGTGAGCACCAGCGCCCTGCAGCAATACCTAGCAGGAGAGAGGCGCCCCGTGCAGAGAAACTGCTGCTGCACCAGGACTTGCTCCTGTTCAGGTACAAACCTCTCCGCAGACACGGGCAGGGGCTTGGGGCACTTCCTCGCTTTGCAGTGCTCAAGAGCAGACACGAGCTGTGTAAATCCGGCTTCCTGGGAGAGCTGCAGAATCAGCTGGGGCTGAATTTTAGATGGATCCGGATCCTGGGCTGCAGCGAGAGAGCTCGGGCTTCTGCCGGCTGTCAGAGTGCCTGGGGACAGCTGCAGGCTTTTCAGAACAGGGAAATTGATTTTGCAGGGCTGGTGCTTTGGTTTGCTGTTGTTGGGTTTGTTTTTTCCTTAAGTTTGAGATGAACTTATGAAAATGGATGTATTGCTATCAAGAGAATAAAGCTTTCTTTTCTCTCAGAGCAGATATGTTTTCTGAGGTGGACTAGATGTCAGTGGCCAGACATAACCCCTTTCCTCTTATCCCCTGCTCACAGCGAGCTGCACGTGTTTTCAGGAAGCCTGAACGTGTAGAAACATCTCCCTGAAATCCACGGGGCTCCCAGGCTGGGTTTGCTGCCTGGCCGTGGTGCTATGCAGGCTTCCTCGTTCTTCGACTGCCTCCTGGTCCACAAAGTTACTGGTAAACTGGGAAGTGTGCTGCCCCAGCGAGGTCCAAAAATCTGCAGAATGGGAAAACAGATCTGTTTCCCCTCCTAAACCGTTAAATTTGGATAGTGCCAGGCATGCAGTCATCATTTGGGGAAGTTTAGATATCAAACTTGATTGTTCTGAATATTTATCAAGGAAACGTGTTGCTGTGGCTCTGAAGAGAAACAACCTCCTATCTGCATCTTGTGTAAATCAAACATGCCTGCCACGTGTTAAATTATTACATTATAAACCATGTTGTAATTACAAAACTTTAGTTGTTCCATTTATGGTCTCCATGGTTTATCGTGTTATTGGTGGGACTTGAAAGCCAAGGCTCTGAATTTATGAAGTCAACTAAAATATTATATTCCCCATCCCTTTCTCCAGCTGATCAAATGACTAAATCAATTGCTGGGGCGATGCCAATGGTATTAGGATCAATAGGACTGTGAAATTTATTGTACATTTTTGTTGCTGTATAAAATTAGATTGCAGAGTTTATGAATGTTTATTCTTCTGAGCACAGGATTTCTGGTTTGCCTGAAAAACACATTACAGGGGTTTGGTCTCCTTGTTAGATGAACATCTCGGTGGCAATGCTTTGAAGGTATCCTCTTTTAAAAAGTATTAATAGGTCTGGTTTTGTTGTTGGTGTTGTTGTTAAGTTGCATCCAAATGAATTTTGATTCAATATTAGATCTCTTCCAGGCCAGACTCTACAGAGCTGCCACTCAATATGCATGGGAGGAGAGGGTCTTTCTAAAAACGTGCGCAATGCTTGCGTTCAGTGAAGGCTTGGTAATTTGTCAGGAAGGAGCCGATAGCTCTAAAACCAGCTTTAGTAGAAAAAGAAACAGTAAAGTCTTAATTCCTCCTTGCGTGTAGGGGCTGTGCATCTCCTAGGAGAACTGCAGCCAGGTTACCACATCTGCTGGCCGGGTCAGGGGTTGGTATTCTAGAGGAACGTTTTAGTCCTGGGCTGGCAGAGAACCTCAGGCGAGGCATTTCAAGTCTCTCTGGAAAACAAAGATAAATCCACATCCTCTAAAGAGTTCCCTTGGCTAATGTGAGCAAAAAGAGGTGCGTGGCGATCAGATGTGATAAATGGCCAACGCCTACCAGTCTGCTCAAGCACCCTGTGCGGTTTGAGCGTGCTGGTGGCTCTCTTGTCTTTCCTCTGCCAGTCTGCGGAGGCACACCGCAGTGGCAGAAGAGTGCTCCAAATTAAATTTTCATTTAAGCAGTTGCAAAATACAGGATCTCGATTAAGCAAGACATGTAAGCACATAGTGCAGGCCAGCCCAAATGAGAGGAGGAGATGGGAAGATCGCACTGCGCTCCGTCAGCGAGGACCTAGCTAACGCTGTCGGTGTGAGTGCTGTGGTGCTCAGGGATACTTTAGAGAGACAGAAGTAGAGAGGGTGACCAGGAGAGCAGAATAGCTCCGACTACACAGAATGCTGCCAAAGGAACAAACTAAGAAGATGTTTTTCATCTCATCTGTGATCACTCTTAACTGGAGGTTTCTGCTGTAACTAGAGTAGGTGTAGCTTGCTTATTTTGCACATGGTTTTCAAGTGGGCAATGCCCCTTTCATGGAAATGCTTTTAAAAATGCATAAATGTGGCAATATCTGTCCTCACTAGCTGTGAATTAAAGCAAGTGCTTTTTCCACTAGAGTACCAAACTTTTGTCAGGGTCCACGGGGACTTAGAGCTCTTATTTCAGCCAGCAGAGGACTTGAGTAATTTTTTCTTTCACACGATAAAAGACCTAGGCCAGGTGCAGATCTGGAATAACTTTTGCTGAAGTCTGTTCCGCTTACACAAAATGATCCTGGTATTACCTGTTGACTTACCAGTGTCAGTGGGTTTTGCAGTAAACGTGCATCACTTGTCCTTACTGGCTCTGAGTACGGCCGCACGTGGTTAATTGCAAAGAGCACGGCCATGAGAGCTGTGGTTGCTGGAGTTCCCAGCTGGCCTTCTGTTGGTGCAGGGGGCTGAGCTTTGACAGGGAGAACTCTATCCCATACCTGATAACTAAAACATACCTGAACCTCCTGCAGAGGACGGCTGGGCCAGTGACCGTGGCTTCAGGCAGGAGCCCAGCCTGGTTTCTCTGCAGCCCTGCAGACAATCCTTTCTACCCTGCCCTCAGCTACCAGCCAGGCAGGGGAGAAATCTCTCTTCTCCATTAAAACTGAGCTAATATTTCTTGCAAATGTATTTCGTGACTGCTAAAAAATTCCAAGTCTCTCCAATACTTCAATAATTTAGAGCAGTTAAGCTTCATAGAGCCTCATCTCTTTCATGGGATTTAAAATTCCTTCCCTTTGTGGCGTTAACCTGAAGACAAGTGTGTATGTCTTTTCGTTTTGGTTAAAAAATAAATAAGTCTGGGAGGAGGGGAAAGGAAGAATGGATAGAAGCTATATTGAAAAAAAAAAAAAAAAAGTGCTTTGTGTGAAAATCTTTCCATGTAGCTCTCAATTCATACTTTATAAAAACTTTTCAGAGATGCTTGGAGTGTCTTTACAGCTAACATGCTTAGTTATCATTATGTAAATGTAAATAGCAGTTCCATTGGAGGGGGAAAATGGGCAATTTCTATTAGCTGTGACAGTAACATAAAGGGACAATGCTAAGGGTTTTTGGTCTTTCTTGAATGTAATATCTTTATTTTTAAAATTGCATTGAAAACTCTTGCTGAAATATTTATATAGCACAGATATTGCATAAGGGAAAGAAGCAGAAAAAGGAGTTCTTGGGAGCCAGGTCTTAAAGCTGGGGATGTAAATTTCCATTTATCTTTCAACAATGAAGCTTACTTTTCAGAGGTGATATCTGTTAAATCCAGCCAGAGCTCCACCTTGCTGAAATCTGATTTTTAAAAAGCTTTATTTGAAAGCATTAGCTTTGCCATTCATTGGGATGAAGAGCAGCGAGCCTCCCAGAAACAGCAAGTAACACGGGTGACAAGGGCATTTGTCTCCAGTGTGGGGCACAGGGGACTTGAACCTGAGCTTCTTACACCCCAAAGTAGTCCTTTCCTTTTTTTTTTTTTTTTTGGCAATAGATTTGTATGGAATGTTTCTATGTTTCTTTCCCTTTTCTTGTGTCCTCCCTACTCCCCCCCAAAAAAAAAATCAAAAAGAAAAAAGGACAGACCTTGAAACCTCTCTGCATTTTTTGCTGTAGAAAAAAAGTGAATCGTGACCCACTGTGGTTCCTTCCTGAAGTTTTTGTTTTGTTTAAAGTTTTGATAGTGCATTTTCTTGTCTATAGGTAACATTCTAAAAAAAACACCTTATGTTTAAGTGCCTAAATGCCATTTTCCAGTTGTAGTTATCTATTTGGGACCTCCTGTTGAACTGGGAGTCCCCCAGAAAACAGAAATGTCACGGCAAAACATCTAAGCCAGCACTGAGAGAGCCAGCTTGCAGCCTCCAGGGCCCTCCAGCTCCCTCGCAGCACATCTCAGATGCTATTTCAGTCAAATTGCTCCCAAAAAATGGGCTGGGCTCTAAGTTGGTTCTAGCACCTGCCCTCTTGGTGCTTGCAGGTCGTCCTGCTGCAGCTGCTGCATCCAACTTGATCTTAAGTCAATCTGTGGTGCCTCTTCATTGGGCACTGACTGGGAATGAGGGCCGTGAGCATCTTTTCATCATTGGCACGTGGCTGTGCCATTGCCTCACCCGCAGTTCCAGGGTGCTGGAGCGCAGAGCACAAGCGGCACGGTAGCAGAAAGCCAGTGTATCACACGGTGATGGGCTTAGTGATGGAGCCCAAGTTCGTGTGGAGCTGTGGGGATAGCTCCTTCATGATGTACCAGTAAGTATTCTACAATGTAATAATTTAAAACCATTAGCAGCATGTTGTTGTCGTCTTTCATTTTAATTGTCTTATGTCTTCTGCTGTATGTTTGTTAGCACTGGCACATATGCCAGACTTTAAAGAGCCTATTGTGGAATGTTTGTCACAAACAACCAGGACTAAAAGGCTTGAGGGCATGAAATAAACATGCATTTACATTAAAAAATAATTGCCGAAGGGTTTCGCTTCATGTTCTCCTTTGTCTTGGAGGAAAGATGAACTCTGCTCTGCACTTGGCAGGAGGAGAAGCACCCAGGCATTCGTCTTCGGAGTCCCCGAGGTGCTGGGGTGAGAGCAAACCCACCCTGCAGCACCCACCTCTCCTGCTCCGGTGGTTTTAATGCAAGGCACACTCGTTAGGCCAGGAATCCTTTGCTTCAGCTGCCTGACATATGGTACCACATAATCTCTGTTTCGTTTTGACAGTGCCAAAACCCAACAGCCTTGAACAGCAGCCTTGAAATGTAATAGGATGAGCGCACAACGCCACAACAAAGCGGCCGTGTGGGGTGTGTAAATCTGTCCATCACTTAGCAAATTCCTTGTAATGTTTGTTTTCAAGCAGTTTCTCTTCTGATCATCAATTGGTTGGTCGGATGGCTGTTGTGTGATTTGTTTTTCTGCTCTAGAATTAGCCCCTTGTTTTTGGCTGTCAGGGTGCTGCATGTGCAGAACTGCTATTGCCAGCGTCCCGGTGCTGCCTTGCTGACCTCTTCCTCACTCCGCAGGGAAGCACAAGTTAACAGAAAGATTACAGTAAATTTGTTCTATGGTAAACTTACATCAAGAGGAGAAGCAGAAGGCACTTCCACAAACCAGTAATGAGTGCATGTCACTACAGCAGGGCTCGTATATCACCAGGAATGACAAAGTGGTTGGAAGTGCGTACGAACATCAAAGGCCCCTTGTTTATTCAAGGTCACAGACAGATGGGATCTGGTGTATGGCAAGCCTATATGAAAGCTATGGTCGTTTGGAGAGGGGAATGGATGAAACCAAAATTGGAACAAGATGTAGCCATAAAGGCAGAGCACTGCATGAAGAAAAAAAAAAAAAAAAAGATTATTAGATCAGCACAAATAAACCAAACTTTTTATCCCAATTAAAAGGGGTGATACTGGGAAGTTGTTTGGGATTTTTGGCCTTTTTTTCCCCTCAGAAATGACTAATTTCTCTTTTGGTGACTGAGAAGCTTCTCTCTCTCATTTTGTCTTGTTTTGTTTGGAGGTTGCTCTGGCTTGCATCTTTTAGAGAAGGAGCCAAGTCTACTTTTTAAGATGATGCAATCTCAGCGTTGCATTTTTCCTCCTGTAAGTTGGCATTCTGGTTGCATAGATAATATTTTATTGGAAATTGCTGTTTCTGAGAATCCTACCCTTGAATCTATTCCCAATATTCTCATTGTAAGCATACTGAAGAACTGCCTCAGATGTTTTAATTGCAAAATAATACATTCAGTTTAGGTTTTCATCACCACAGAAATATTGCAGTGGACTCCTTTATCCTCCCTTTCCTCCTCCTGCAATTACAGCCCTGCACTCAACCCAACAATTAAAAATAAGTTAGCTTGTGTTTTTGGTTTTTGTTTGTGGAACATCCAGGCATAAAGTCCTTTTTCCACCTCACCTTTATTTCCAGAAGAGAAGCACAGCCAGATTCTCAAAACGATTTTAATCATCTCTTTGTGGTTGAGCAACTTAATGGTTTGGCTTAGATTTGCTCCAGCACGAGTGTCAATAATTATAAAGTTTTGTTTTCCCAACATTTACCAGTCTCTTGCCATGGGGAAGGCTTTGCTGTGCTTGATTCATTGTTCATCATAATTCATGGTTTTCCCTCTTTTTTCTCCTTTTTTTAAATGTGGCTTAAAGTTTGTTTCAGATTCCTAAGTGTACTCTGTTCGCACCAACAACAAAGAAATAAAGGGGAAAAGGGAGAAGAGGGGAGAGCGAAGGCATCCATCTACCTGTGTGTGTTCAGGTCTAAGCCAACTGCGTGATTGATATCTGCAAAAACAGCTTTGCATGCAGGAAATCATTTCCTGTACAATTTTCAGAGCGAATCCAAAAATCTAGCCCCAGCCCTCAGATTTTCGTATAGATACAAATCACTGTTGTTGACTTAAATATTTCCAGATAGTTTTACAGCTACTGAGTCATGCTCTAATCCATTCCTCCAACAGCCCATGCTCCTACTGCTGGCTGTGAGCACTGTACTGTTCGTAGATGTTCCCAATTTGAGCTTTCCTATGTTTAGCAAATACTTCCCATAAACTTGTCAGGCCCCTAATTAATGCGCTGGACCACTAGGCATGTCAAACAAATTACATCATTTTTTGTATATGTCACAGTTTCCACATTTATTAACTGGGTTTAATAATTGCTGAACTCAAAGTTATTTTGATTAATACAGAGTTCGAACCCAGTTTACTGGCACTCCTCTCTGTTTTGGGGAAGAGACAAAGTCTCAAAACAAATGTTAGTGGATTATAAAATTGATGAGAATTGAGTTTTTTTAATGAGGCTTGAAAAGTCTCAGGGAAATAATCTGTACCATAATTAATTTGCAGTTCGAGTCTCCTCCTCTCTATGCTGTTAGCAGGAAAGAAAAAGCAAAGAGGACAAGGTACAGTTTAAAACACAGTGGATGTTTTCCTTTAGTTTTCCTATCAAGAAGTAGTGGAAGGTACAGAAACAGGAAGACCTCACTAGAGGTTTAGTTGACTTGAGATTTCCATGAGAATGGAGATTTCTTGAGTTACTGACCCAGTCCAGCTTCCTGGTGAAATACCCTTTCTCCAGCTGAACTCCACTTCAGCTGCAGGCTGATGGATGCTGCTGAATTTGCACTGCTACATGCAGACTCCCACGTCGCTGGAAGACTTTCAGTGACCTCTGAGCCACTTGCAAGCAGTCTTCCTCCACAAAGTCCATGGGGATCTCCACCGTTTATGGTGTGGTATCCTTCCTTCAGTCCCATCCCATCTAAATCTGTAAAACACCATTTAATCATGGCTAATGACTGGGTAAATCTTGTGCTGAGTCTTTACACAGCGGGTGAATTTCAGCCTTATGCAATAGATCTCCATGGATCTAACATATCTTTTAAGCTGTGCTTTCATATTACAGAAAGCCTTCTCGTCTCTTTCAAGAAATACAGCTATTTTTTTCCAAGTTATGAGTGCTTTTTTCTTCTTATATTCTATGGCTGCTGAGTGATTCATTTCCCAAATGTTTACAGAGAACATCTAGTGGAAAAGGGGATCATGACTTTTTAAAATACCTATTTAAAGAAGATGTCTCAATAGGGCTGTGTAATCCAGCTCAGCTTCTCTCTCGTGGCCAGAGCCCACGGCAGAGTTGAATCAGTCTCAGTCAATCAGAGCGAAGGATTTTTTTGGCAGATGTGTTTGACTATATTAATTCCGAATACTTTTTTATTACAGTGTAGCAGATTTTAATTGAAACGGCCAGATGGATTATTTTATTTTTACTCACCTTTAAGATTGTTGTAGAACAATCTGAATTATTGCACTCTCATTATTTTAATTTATGAATATTATTTAACCATTTTGTGAATATGTAACGGTGATATAATTTTACGATTAAGATACTAGAAAATTCATCTCGTCTGCAGTCTTACATTCTTTAAATTAAACAGACCAAATCTAAAAAAAAAAAAAAAAAAAAGTTTAAAAATAGAAATGAATTTTCTCAGAAGTTTTTACTATTAATTTATAGGCTTTGCAAATAACACAGCACGTATGGAAGCTGTGAATTTTAAATCCTGAAATATCTTTGGATCTTATTTATTCCACTCAAGTGCTATTGCATCCAAAGTTTAGAAGGGGGGAAAAAATAGAGAGATTGTTTTTTAAAAATTTAAATCATTAGAGTAACAAATCCTCTTAGGTTTTGATTTGGGCCATATTGTAGAGATTTTTGGTCAGGAAGGGTTCTTCTTCCCAGACAGACCTGTTCTTTTTTTCTGTGTCAGAGGAAAATTCCCCTTCTGGTGGAAGGAGATTTATGTATCCATGGCCACATCTCGGCCTCCCTTGAGCCAATTTTGACAATATGGCTCTTGTGCAATCTTTGCAGTTGTATTCAAATGGTACCAGACTCTGATCTGAAAGTACAAGGACCCATATGGTACACATGTGTGCTGCTACGGATGTCTGTGCAGAATATAACATGCAAGCTAGTTCAGCAGGTAACCCATGCATCCAAGTTTTGTTGTATTCGTACACAAGTAGAATTATTTTCTCATATTATGGTGTCTTTCTGATATGATGAAATGCTTGAGATACAAAATCTCGCTGCAGATGAGCTGTGTAGCGTACAAATATTTGTGGTGTCCTTGTTTCTTCCAATTACTTTCATTCCATATTTAACCAGTAATAAATAATAGGTGTGTGTGCTGCCAGCCCTGTTCCATCAGTCTGAGCTTCAGATTGAAAGCTGGGTTCTTCACAAGAAGTCACCGTTATTCAATAAGCTATGAAAAAAAAAACCTGTTCAGAACTTGGAGCCAGAATAGAATCCAAAGCAATGTTTTATGGCTGCACTGGCTTTGCAGAATTCAGGTGAGTGGAAAATAATAAAAATCTGTTCCTGTCACTAGCAGCAAAGAATTATAGCTCTGAAATGGATTTCTTGCATAAGATAATTATATCCTAATCACAGCTGTGCTTTTCAAAGTTGTGCCAATTTTACAACATTCATCATTAAACACCTGGGTTTGTGTTGGGATAGTGTTTTTCTATGTTGTATTTTACATATTTGATGAATACTGTAAGATTTCCTTTCCAAAAAAATATATTTCATTTAAGCCAGCTGAGTTTAATGCCCAAAAGCTGTCTGATTGGTAGCCTCGAGGTATGAGGTTGCCCATACTGATCCCAATTATTTTCTATTGAAGCATTCCATAGATGTCAATGGATTTAAACCCGGCTCCATATGCAATATATATGTATGCATCTACAGAATAGAAGGAAACATCGATGAATATTTCTGGGGTTTATGAAGCTTAATCGGGTCTGTATCATGAAGTACATATTTCAGTGTTCAGTATTGGGTTTTACATTAGGAAATTGGAAAACTGGTTGTAATTATTAGCAAATGAAAGGTGTTTGCAAAATAGGGTTGATGCTGAGCTCTTGTCCATGTGTGTAGATTTTGCTGTGTGTGGAGCCAGGAAAGTACATTGCTCTAAAGGTGTTGCTAAAATAAAGTCCTGTTTAAATCCCTCTAAATACGAGTCAGTTTAAGTGAAGAGACTAGAATATGGGAGGCCCACTGAAATGGCGCTTGAATAAAAAATTTTAAAGGCAGCAATATTTATCTTTTTTTTCCTTGTAGTTCAAGTTTGATTTTAGACATGTTTAATAAGAAATAAAATGCTTTTAATGCTGAAATATTACAATGCTTTTAAAAGCCAAAACCAATATCACATTTCTTTCCTGACGTTCAGTGAAATTTCCAATTCATCTGGGTGTTTTCTAATGGGCTTTTCTTTGTTGATCACCTCTATTGTTTCTATTTGGCAGTGTTAGTTAGCACAGCCTCTCTTCCGTTGTAAATGACATATTAACCTCCCGTATTTGCAGACAGGAAACTGGGGTAGATGCATTAAAGCTGATTTAGTGAAAGACCTAAAGAAAGTATGGTGCAGAGATGGGAATAAAATCACAGTATTTCAGTCTGACCTTGCTATTGCAGCTACATAAGCCTGTCTGTATGTAGTACATGTAGTGGAAATTACTTAAAGGGTGTAAGTCACCCTCTTAATAGGCAAAGGCAGTTCTGGAAGAGGCTCAGGTGAAGCAGGGCCATCCTGTAACAGTATGTATGTGGCTCCTTGTCCAAATCAGAACAGAGAATAGTGACCGAGTCTCCAGATGTACATGTACGGTGCCAGAGCTCCTTTGTCTTCCAGTACTTCTCAGATAAAATATATAATAAGAAAACTCATGCAGTTGTTGACCTTTAAATGTACATTATAGTCTTTCATTTCATGGTTTTAAATAGCTATTTCTTATTATAATTTAATACATGTTATGCCTACAAACCTGGAAAAATTGGCTTGTTCCATCAATTTCAAAGGAACACAAAGTACACTCTGTACTCCACTGTAAAAGTTTTATTAAACTTGATAGCATTTAAAATAGTCTTTGAGAATTGCTGACACAATGATTCTGGGTTCTTCTTGGCTCACGTATAGCCTCAGCAGTGCTTGCAATGAGAAGCTTATTTGCTGAACTGGTAATTATTGCTGTAGTCACACCAGTCCCTGGCCATAATGCCTTTTATGGTCTCAGTGCACTGGATTCAGGAGAAGGGTAAAGATCATCTCGAGGAACAGTTTGCCCCAAGGGAATCCAATGGAGTAGATAAGAGAATTTAAACTGTTCTGTATCTGTTGAATGACGGGCATATTTCGTAGGGAAGCCTGGAGTGGTGCTGGGATGGATGTGTTGGTATAAAAGCCAAGTCAGGCTCATAGCTGTCAGCTAAACCCACCTGTAAGGCAAGAGGAATGAACCTTTGGATGGATATCTTCATGTATTAATGTAGAAAATAAAGCCCTACTGATACTGCAGAGGAATGGATCCTTATCTAATAACCTAAAATGACTTCAGTTTTCAGTGTGAGGGTTGCAAATGGCAATTCCTATATGAATAGGGAGAGAGTTGTCGAGAGCAGGCATCGTGCTCTGATAAACATTCATGTCAAATCCAAAGACATTTGGAATTTGTGTGAGTTACGACAGTGACACCAGCTAGCCTGGAAATATTCCTTCTTCTCTTCAGTGGTGTCTAATACTTAGTTAGTTTCCTACCCACCATTTTTGGTGCTGCAGGGACCTGCTGATGCTGTAAAGGGTTCGTGTGCCTGGTCCAAACCTGTAAGGGCAGCTCTGTGTTTTACAGCTTGGTAGGGCCTCAGTGACTTCTGCCAGCTGCAGGAAGCTCTAAAAAAGGAGAAAAATGCGAGTAAGCCCCTTCCTCTGAAATTATCCAATGGTAAATCAGGGTTGGGGAATATCTCTTTTGAAGCAAAGGGACATCTCATATATAAAAGGTTTTCATGAAGCTTGTATACTGATCTGTATGGGTAGAGCTTGTACCTGCACTGGGGGGGGGGGGCGCTTTAAAAGAGGGGCAGATTATTCTTTGTAATTTAAACTGTTAATTTTCTTGGCTTTTTTTTTTTTTTTTTTCTCTCCTAAACAAGGAATCAAGCCTTTTAATACCAGCCAGGGTATAAATATTCCATGCTGAGGCAGTGATGAAAGAGGAGGAGACACGGTGATAATCATCTCTGGGGAATTTTTGAAGAATGGAAATTCCAGCCTGACTGCGTTTGACCCGTTTGACAATGTTCTTTTAAGAGCATTGTTTTAAAAGCCTGATTATAAATAGTAGCTAGGCAATATGAAATGAAAGTATGCATTAGAAGACAATGTTGGACTTGCATCATTTTTAAGCTATCATTTTAGCTTGGACCTGTGGGACATGGGGCTCATAATGGACATGCCTGAGATTTTGAGTCCTGCTGCAGTCCGTCCAAGCTGAATAGCATAATTCAATGATTGATGGAATTTTTGGGGTGGAAAGAAGCATGGAAGCTGGCTTTTAACTATAGCCCTGTGGTAACATATCAATGTGCGGTGATACAGCACCCAGGGGGACTCTAAAAACCCCTGAATTAATAAAGCTGCGCGAGGTGAGAAAAGCCTTGTTGCAACAAACCAACAAAAGTGTCGTTGGGGGCAAGGGAGACAAGAAAACCCCAAGAACTCCTCTCTCCTTCGCTGACAGGGGGTAGGAGGCAGCCAAATGGTCATGTATGCTGTGCATTCCTTTTATTTTTCATTTGTTTCCTCGGTCAGCGCGCCGCAAAGAACAGCAGTGACGGACAGAGCCACAAACCCATAATGACTGCATGTATTACAAAAATACGGACAGTGCTTACAGGAAAGTGACACAGCAGATTTCGAACGTGTGGTAACGTTAAAAATGTCTCTGTTTATTCTGGTTCCCACACTTTGGGGAGTTGCAGGCGTGTGCTTTTCCCTTGGCATGAATCTGACAGAGCACTTAGTGCCTACTGAAGGCTAAGTCAAGTATAGCAGCAGGGCCAGGCCCCGAGGCCGAAGTAGCAGACTTCATCATCCATCATCCCCTGACAGATGATTTTCTGGCCCTCTATTATATGGGCAGAAAATGTCCACACAATGCACAGTAAAGAAAGATACCAGGAGAGAGAATCTCCTTTGGAAAACACTTTTGTTCATATTCGTGACCAAATTCCAATTGTTATTAAAAGCATTCGATTAGCTTTCGATAGCATTCGATACAAGGGAAAAGGTAGGGGAACCAAAACATTACATTTGTGGGAACAATTTCCTGTAAGCAGGTTTCCTTGGATCACTCAAGGTTGGGTATTTTTGTAAAAATGCAAGCACACCAAAAAAAAAATCAGTCCCAAACAAGTAAAAATTAGAGGTTTGTTTAGTTGAACATAAATTCCTGTATTTTTATGGACAGGAAGAATTTTTAGTGAAACTGTTGGGAGGTTGAGGCATCCCCTGTGAGCTGAGCATGCTAGAGTGGGGTGCTTGCAGCTCTGCCCTACTGTATTCAGCAAAGGGGGGGGGGTAACAGCAGGGACTGATGTGCTCAAAACCAGCTGTCAGCATGAAGGCTGGCTATGGACATCCCAAAAATGTTTGGATCTGACCCGTACCACCTCTACATTCTGTATTTCTTCACCTCACAGGGCAAAAGCACGTTCAAAAATGTTAAATCTTCGTGAATTTTGAAAGGGAGTTATCTAAGGACCGAGACAGATTTATCTAATGCATGTAATGGTTGTGTACTGGTTTTAGGGCACCATGATGATGACAATGTTTTCGTATGTTGAAGAAAAGTCTAAGAAATTCAGCAATGATCTTTTGCAACATCTCTGGGTACTTGTGTGGAGCCACCAGCTAGCCCAAATAAATGTGTACTTGCCAAAGTGTGCTATCGACACTTTGGGGAATGGAAGGAATTTTCTGGCATTTACAGTGTCTGTCATAGAAAATTCAGATCAGATCCTCAATATTGGCTTTTCCTATCAAGGTCATCCAAACCACTAAAAAGTCATGAGCTGTGGAAGGAAATTCTAACAGTTCTCATGTGGTCATTGCTAGAGAAATCATTTCCTTCGGCATCCATATGTTCAGCATATTTGCCTTGTTCTATCTTTGGTGAAGTTGTGGCATGGCTTTTAGGGAGAGGAAGAGACAAAAAAAATATCTTGCAGAGGAAACTTTTGGGCTAACCTATTTTGGAAAGTGTTACTGAATCATTACAGTGAGCAGAACACTCCGTTTGCTGTGGGTATGGAAGCTGGGAATTCTGCTTCTTCCTCGCCTTCTCACGCACTCTGTTTCTCCAGTTCGCAGCTGAGGCTGGAGAGCTTCCTTCTTTGTATCTTACCTTTCCAGCCGACATACACGTCTCACAAAAGGAGTTCCCTCACCAGCAGTGATGTTTCTGAAGTCTCAGCTACCGCCAAGTACACAAAACCACCAGTTGCTTACCCAAACCCTGCCAAGGGTGGTGCTTTGGTCCCATCCTGCCCGTGCAACGTAGGAAATACTGTGCTGGCTTTGAGTACAATAACTGGACCCCAGCTGGCTGTTCCAATGTGTGGCATTTAGAGATGCCTTCTTTTCTACTTTCACATCTACTAAACTATGATGGGCTAAACATCAGCTAAGGTGTATCATACAAACAGACCTCACCGACTTCCTTAGGTTTGCTTTATTTTAATAGGCATGGCATGCATTGAATTCAAGTTGTGCATTTCTGCTGTGTTGAGGAAGTAATTTAAAGTACAAGTCTGCATTTGGCTGCAAACAGAATACTCCTCTGTGTAGTTTCTTCTTTTTCTCCCCCTGTATTTATCAGCTTGGTACAGCTGTTGTAGTTGATATGATCAAAAATATCCTCAGGGGTACGTACACACACGGTGCCCTGTGTCCAAGTCCCTAATGCTACTGGGTAGCCGGACCTAAATACGGGGGCCCTAACCTGATCCAAGACAGCCCAGCTTTGAGCGTGGGTTGGACAAGGTGACCCCAGGGTCTCTTGGCCTAAATTATTTTAATATCATGCCAGTTGGCTCCCCGCATACTGCCCTCAGCTAGCAAGATCTCCTAAAGGCAGACTGCGCTGCCCAGAGAAGCCCAATGGCCTTGGGGGGCGTTGATGCACCCTGGTTGCTTCTCAGCAGGAGGAGTATGCCCTCTGGTTCCCATCTTGCCTGCTCTTATGGCTTTTTCTGGGTGTGGTGCAGGGTTCTGCCATGGTGCAGATGATTATC
The DNA here is from genome assembly GCF_009819795.1 of Aythya fuligula. Taxonomy (NCBI): domain Eukaryota; kingdom Metazoa; phylum Chordata; class Aves; order Anseriformes; family Anatidae; genus Aythya; species Aythya fuligula. The sequence continues at coordinate 6,703,243 of NC_045570.1, read as the reverse complement.
CTGGTAGGTACTCATTGCTGCTGTGGTTGAGCAGTTGGCTCTGCAGAAGGGATGACTGGATGCTTTGAAGAAGCTTGCTGTGTGTGCTGGCATGTTAGGAGGGCATAATAATAACGTAGGTCTTGCTACACTGCTTTGTGGGATGCCTGGTCATGAAACCAGGCCATCGGGCGATCCTATGCCTTGGGTCACCCGGAGAAAGCAAGTTGAGAGCCTGGGCTGAGCTGTGGGCAGAGATGGCCCGTGTCAGTGTGCTTTGTGTGAGCACTGGAAGGGCGATCCTAAGGCAGCGCTCTGCGGTGCTCCTGTGTCTGAACCTGGAGACTGAACTGCCATGGAAAGGAGGGAGGACCTGCAAGATGGAGGTAGAAGGAGGTTTTGGCTTAAAGCAGGCTGATGGTCAGTAATTAGTCCTAGCTGAGGAGCTTCCGATGCTGCCTTGCACTGGCCTTCATCAGCCTTCCCTGTGATTGCTGAATTGAGATGTTTTCTGCTAGCAGCCGTGGAAGTAGGCCTTTTTATAAAAAAAAAAACAGATTTTTTATGATTGTTTCCAACTAAAATGCATCATGTGCACACACAGTCACATATCCTTTCTCAACTGCAGAAAAGCCTGAGAGGTAAGGCCCAAAAGATGTGAGGAGCCCTTTCCAGGGAGCAGAGGGTCAGAAGAAAAGGACTGTTCCTGGCAGTGGTCTGAAGAAAGGAAGGTCTAAAACACCTTCACTCTGTGTTTTGTTTTGACTATCTGGGGATATTTTTCTTTAAAACACGGTATAAACCTGATGTCACTGTATATTTGTAATGAAGCAGGAAAGTGTTGGTAAGCCCGTGCCTAGCTGCAGTCACTGTAACGCAGTGGAACTGGTCTCATCTGAAATCGAATGCTTGAAGCTTGGGGATGCCAACACCTGCAGCTTCAAGGCTAGAGGTGCTGGTCAAGAAGGACCAATGTCCTAATCCAAAATTCATTGCAATTGTGGATGAATAATTATTATCACTCTACTTGGGGAAAAAAAGGTAGCAGTTCACTGAATGTATTTTTTACTCTTTCCTCTTACCCCCCCCAGCGAAGTTAACATTTTTTCATTCACTGTTTGCAAAGATGAAAGTATCATTCATTAAACACACAATTAAGGAAGTTTAATTTTCACAGGTTTCTGAGAAGAAAGCCAGAAATCAAAACTGGATCCTGTCACTCCTGATCAAGTCCTGATGGAAAGGTAAGAATTTTTTTTCTTTTTTTTTTTTTTTTCCCCTAGAGTTGGGGAAAAACAACTTTGTCCCTTCTACACTTCAGTGCTGCTCACAGTTTTATTTCCAAAGCTTACTATGTCATCTTACAGACACGCTTTCCTAGAATTTGAATATCCATCCCTAATATATATATATATATATTTTGTGTATGTGTGTAAGGAAAAAGGAGTTCAATCAGATATTTTGATTAGCAGAAATAGGAGAAAGTTCTCCATGTAGAAAAGATACTGTCACCCATGTATTCAGTTACTAGTGCACAAATGACTTGGGGTGAGGCTAGTGAGGGCATTTATGGAAGACGATGCAAGGCTCCCACACATTTTTACACAGCTCGGTTGGGAGTATTCAAATTGTGGTTTGTTCTGGGATTAGTGTCTGCTGTCAGGTTTGTACCACATGTGGGCTGAAACAGGATGAGTGAAAATGGACTAGTTCTAGATTGCTAGCTCTGTCACTTTTTGCATTGTAATTTCACTTTATTTATTTTTATTTCTGGCTTATTAGCACAAATATTCCTGAGCACAATCCATATCAGCTATTTATATTCATAAACCTATTCCTATTTGTTCCAGCAGTCTCAGCCAAGAACATCCCAGAATCGACATTTTAAAAATCCTTTTGTTTATGGGAAATTTTACACATTGGATTTTGCAAACACTCAACTGGGGAGTGATCACTGCAAACATCTGAGAATACTTTAGCTATCCTAATTCTCTCATGATGTCTAACTAATATGCAAAGAGGGAACAACTGCTTGTTTTATAAACTAGTCTGCCAGGTTTCTTCAAAAGTTGTTACAGCCCCAAATATTCTAAGCAGACATTTGTATCTTAAATACATTTTGTTTTGCTTTTTCCCAGCAAAAGCTAATATTTTCCTTTCCTGGGATGTCTCAGGACTAGCTTTTTGAAGCATATAAGGCCTGTTGTGGGGACAATTTAAATGCAGCACAGGCTGACTGCGTGTCTTCTGCATAGGAGTGAATTTTGCCCTACTTCAGTCTCTCTTTAAGCTTAAGTAGATATAAGCTGATCGCCAAATTTGGAATTCTGCTTTGTCTTTTAGTTCTGGTTAAAATAAATGCTACTGAATTTTCAAAGTTCAGATGTTCATTAAAATGCATTCAGCACTGCCCCTGGGATCATACCTAAAGTATTTGTAGGTAAGCAGTATTAGTATACAATTTGCAAAGCAATAACCCATATCTCAAGTGAAAATGAAGCACTGTGAAGCTAAGAGGTAAATAATAAATACTGATCAACAGGGACTGTGGAAAATCACTGTTGGAAAATGGTAAATCCCAAGGTTTTAGTTGTTTTGCTCTTACTTATTAACTCATGTACAGAGTTTTGCTGTTTTCTGCTGGTGCCCTGGGGGAAAGGTCTTTGTCGCTTTAGATCACAAAGTTTTCCAAATGTTTCTAACACATTCTGTCCTGTTTACCCAGACTTACTAAAAATAAAGAAACCTTTGGCAAACAATAGAGGCAACAAAGGAGAGGCTTCTGCCAATTATTATTGGCAATTATTGATGATAATAATAATGACTTGGTAGATGCTGCAGGAAAATAGCAACATGAGGTATTCATTCTTTTATTGCTTCATGGTATTCTGATACTGATCCCTTGAAATGCCTGGGAAAACAGGCAGGCTTTCTGGCACTACCAGTTTACAGCAAGTCTTCCAAACCTCTTCATTACTCCTGGCAAGGACTCTGGTCCAGGAAAACAGAGAAGTTTTGGACCGTATGTAAGTAGCCACAGACTTAAAATTAAGGCCAGGTAAAAGTGCTTCCTGGAACTTTGGTTCGGGGACTCATTTTAATCAATGAATAAATCTCTGACTCCCAGCAGAGACGCTCCAGTGCAGGAGTGATGCCAATGTTTCCAGTCACAGTGCCTCTGCTGAAATGGTGATTGCTATCTGACCTGCCAAGGAAAAGGTGATGTGAGCCAGCGCCTTCAGAGAAACCATTGCTCTGATGCTACAGCATGGAGAAGTCGCTAGGACAAAGAATTGCTAAATATCATTACCCACCCTCAAACAATATCACAGCGGATGGCTGGGAACCACCCTGACAGTAGGGAGCGAAATTTTATAGGGACTTCAGTTCTAAAAATGGACAAACAATTGAAATATAAGACAGCTATCTCACTGGATAAATAACGTAAACCATCCAGGCCAAATAGAAATAATTACAGTGACATCACTGGAAAAAAGAGCTGATGAAGAAAGTATGTAAAAATACCAACAGCAATTAAGGCAAGAGGCTTAAAGGCTGACTAATTGTCCAAAGACACTGGGTGCCATGTGTATTTCTTACAGAGGCAGTCTAAATATTCAGGGTAATTTAGTGGACAGAAATTAAATTTATACGTGGTAGGATTTTTTCCAAACTCTTATTTTTTTAGTAGTGAAAGTGGCTTAGATAATGCATTATCCATGTACAATTAAAACAGTAAAATTTTGATGCATTCATCTCAACTCTTATACTTTATTATTAATTGGAAATACTTAGATACTAAAGTTATGGTAGCCTTATGGTCTAAATTAGTACTAAGGGAGGTGAGAATTTCACAGAGAGATGTGTCAGTGTGACGTCCCAAAATTTTAGGAGAGAGCAAGAAGCTCCTCAGTACTTCAGCACGCTGTAACTTTGACGGGAGAGTGATGAGTCAGGACCAGGAAGGAAATATTCTAGCACTCTAAGCAGGTGGGTGAATTGAAAACTGTGGCTGTAATGGATGGTACCAAGTTTGGTGGGGTTTGCCTCTTTCCATCTGAAGGCTGGCATTTTGGGAAGGGATGGATCAGCAGGACTTCTTTGTATGTCGTACTCAGGTATTTACAGATGTGCTGCGTCTTACCAGCTGGCACCTGCATACAAATCGTGTTGCTTATTCTTCAAACATTTATGCATGGGAGGAGTCTCACTGAAAACCAGGACTGTGTATTTACCATGAGGGAGAACACCTGTGCCATGGGCCTCTCTGTGAGCTGCAGGCTCAGTGCTTGCACTGATTTTAGGAAACTTATGGCTCAGATACTAGTAGCTCTTAGTAGATACTAGTAGCTCTTCAACTTCAATTGTTTGAACCGCAGCATTGCCTCTGTGTTCAAAAGAATTGCCTTAGTGTATGTGTGAATACTTGGTATTTGACCCCCAACCACAATTTTTTTATTAATAATAATGAAAATATTAATGGTTGAGTATAATAATGCATGGGAAAAAAGAAAACAGTGCTCACACATGAAATAAAGTATGCTGTTCAGTATTTTGGATAATAAGGGTGCTCAGAAATATTTCCACCATACTTGCATTTGTCTCCTAGTCAAGAAAAGGAAATGAACTTCAAGAAAGTGGACCAAAATTCCCTTCCCAGCCACATTTCCTGGAAGAGAAGAACGAGCAGTATGTATAAAGTAAGGAACAAGCTACAAGGCCAGCCAAGCCTGCCTCCTGTGGATAGTTAATCCATAGCTATAAAATTATATTGTTCTATTTGTTAGTCTTAAATGACTTGTACATGTGTCCATTGTTGTCAGCTTAGAAAGAATAGTTGTGAAACTTTGGTTCCAAGCATTTAAACATTTTGTCATGTGAAATGAACCCAAAGCAGCTCAGTTTTTTCAGCAGTTGCATTAAACCCTGGAAGGCTAGGTTAGAAAAGAGCATCTTCTAAGCGTTCTGCACAGGGAAGTTGCAGGAAAATGTTGCAAAACTGTTTAACACTTGATGCTCTATTGTTTGGAAGGCCTGCTTTCTGCTTATAATATCTGATCTGTACATTGACGTTATTGCAGGCACTGAAATTCACTGCATAATCGCCAACCGACTTGATAAGCACCTACAGCCACCTTTCAGCAAATAATTTAAGTGCTTGGGTTTTTTGTTTCTCTGTGTTTTGTTTGTTTGTTTGTTTGTTTGAATTTTGTTTTTAAGGACAGGGGCTAAAGTATATAATGAGTGTGAGTCCACGGCAATCAGGTGTTACATCTGAAAGGAGCTCTCTGCTGATCCAGGCTTTGAACAGTGAGCCATGTTACCAGTAAGGTCTGCTGGAGGGGTGAGAAGGCAGAGCCCTTATAGTTTATACGGAGCAGGTGACTTATCTGTGTTTTAGTTCTCCCGCAGCTGATTTTTTTTTTCTTTTGTGGAATTCTGTCCTTTGTACCAACTTGTCTTTGTGGGAGCAGAGACTCAGAGAGTCCCTTCAGGAGAAAACACTGCCAGAGTTAAAATATTGCAGGGGGGAAGCTTGAGTTTTAGATGGGGGCTCTGTGAATTGTCAGGCTTTAGCTCCAGGTGAAGTTAAATGCAGTTTGCAGCATGTCTTTCCCTCCTATGGATGTCCCCGCATGGGAAGTATCCTCTCCTGGCACCTCCAGGAGCTGTGCTGCAGAAGAGCAGACCTGAGGGTGCAGTGCACAGTTCTTCCCACATCACCTGAGCTTTGTGCTTAGGCTGTCTTCATGCACACTGTAATTCTGCTAGCCATGTCCTTAGGAAGTGGAGTACTAAAACTGCTGTGTAGGCACATAATTAAATCACCTGGCTGGAAGAAGAGTCAATGCAAGTGGCACGAGACATGCTGCACACGTGTGGCTGGCTGCTAGCCACCTTCTCAGGGTAATTCCTCCATCTGGGAAGCTTCAGGTGATGCCTAGCAGGTGGCTGCGATCTGCTCTTTCACACCTGCAGCCTCTTTCTAAAGTTGTAGAGGTTTTAAGGAGCCCTCAACAATTTTATTCCTTTGCACCAGCTGTGAGGTGTTGTGCTAGGAGGAGCCGTGAGGAGCTGCAGCTATGTTTAGGCTCTCTGCCTGCTTTTGAGGGGCTTATGTGGACTTCAGGCCTGGGAAGATTCTGGCTGTAATAACTGGTGAGTGATAAAGAGGCATTGCTTACTTACCTGGTGTTCAGTGTGTTCCTGTACACAGCATTAAGGTAGCAGATCACAGAGCATTGGAGGGTTATTTTGGAAAGGCAAAAAGACTGCATTTTGCCTTTCAACTTTGGTTCCGACCCTGTTAGGCAGCAGTAGGGAGAGAATGGCATTAAAAAGAAGAGGACCGTGGTGATGCGGTTCAGAAGAGCTCTAATGTTTCTGTATGTGTTGTTTCATCCTGTGTTTGAAAGGTTTAGTGTTAGAAGTAGAAGCTGTTGGGGAAAAATCTGTTGGGAAGCAGCCCTGTTCCCAAATCTGTGAACTTAGAGACAGATCAAAGGCAAATCTGAAAATAACACTGATCAGGTAGTAACAACTAGTTTGTGAGAAAAAGGTGTTGTGGTTAAGGTTTATTTTTAATTTCAAATCTGGAGTATTAGGCTGACTTCAGAAATCCTTTTGGTGAAGGAAACCTTGATTTTTTTTTTTCTTTAGTGTATGCATCTGATTCTCTAACCTTGTAATGGGGCATATGGTAATATATTGGTCATATTAGTAAATATGTGCTTATAGAAAAGGCTGGTGGCTGCAGTGGCGTGGCCAGCTCGGTTGTTGGGAGAGGTGAGTAGCCAAAAGTAAGGTCAGAAAGCACCTCCAAAAATATGAGTTTCAACCCTAATAACTGGCTCAGGCACTGGTGAGCTAGTATTGCTTCCAGGCTGGTTGTGAGGAGCCTTATTTCACTACCAAATAGCAAGTAACGTCGTGTTGTAATCAATCTCTGGCCAGCCTCGTCTTTTCATCTGTGTGTCCACAGCCCTCAGTACGAAGAGATTTGAGGCCCAACTGAAAGCCATTTCATGTACCACATGGTGGGCAATAACACGGGAGGCCTCCCCTCCATCTCTCTAAACGAAAACTGATTGTGTAGTCAGAGTGCAAAGGCTCTGCATCTGTAGGTTGCACTCAAGCCATGTGCACACAGAGCAACTCCTCTGGTATGCAAATCCTCCAAAAGCAAAATAAAATACTGCCTCCATGTAATTATTTCAAGAGAATGCCCGTGCTCAAACATAATAGCTAATACAGGAATTGTTTTTAAGTTAATTGTGTGTATGTATATATGCAGTTTACTATTAAGCTTTAAGTGTAAGGAACCCTTTCTGGAGGACAGCGCAATTTCTTTTTATTCTTCTCTCCCTCATTTTATTCTGAAGGGTCTTGTTCTGTCACTTGGAGACATATTGCTGAGCAAGATCAGTAACTGATCTGGCACTTCCAGCTCATCTATTTACCTGCGTTGTGCAGAGACTGAGGGATTGAAAAATGCCTGGTGCATATGTTTTCTCCACTGAAACTAGAAACAGTTCAGCAACTTCACTCTGTTTTGGTTTGTGATTTATTGACATGAGTTCCTAACATCATGCTGGTTTCTGAAAAGACGTTTTGGTTTAACAAAATGTAGATAATTGCTTTGATGTTTTGGATTAGAAGGACTGTTTATCTTGTTTAAAAAGTGATGACATTTTTTTTGCAATAATATTGTCTTTATTCATACACGCATAATGGTTTGTTACATTGATTCTGACTTCCAAAAAAATAGATGGCTTAAAAAAAAATAGAATAGCTGGTAATGTAAGGGTGATAATTTAGAGATAGTCAGCTGATACGATTTAGTTCACATTATTCACTTAGGGAATAAAAAATGAATATTAGAAAAATATATTAAAACCTAAAGCCTTCTCATTTTGCTGCTGCTTTTGGCATATTTGCCAAGGGACACAACGGCGATGTTAGGGAAAGAAAATGGTTTCTGGCTTGAGATTGTACTAAAGAGTTCTTGGTTGAATTAAAAGTGACTCCAGAAATTGTGCTTCACACTTGCCTTGTGCTTGCATTCAAATGCAGGGGCAGATGTACTCTACTTCCCGACATTGTTGCTCTTATTTGGAGCTGGTGTTTTGGTGTTAGTGTGTGTGGCTGCAGCACCAAGCGCCAAGTTGGTAGGTGTTTTTTTTCTTTTTTTTTTTTTTTTTTCTCTCTTATAAGAAATATATACTTTAAAGAAAAAGATATCTATGTTTTTGTGCCTAAACGTAGGTCTTTTCACATGGAAACAATTGTATGCAGAAAATTGCTGGAGCAATTTTGGCGGCCATTTTTAATTTAAAAATTTGCCCGTGCACAGTGCACCCTTGTTTCTTCCCAAAACGTATTTTAACAGTCAAGTAATATAAATTCTTTAAAAATGGAGTTTTTTAAAGGAAATACTGATACAATCTTAGCTGCTTGCATAGCAACTTGACAAACAGTCCCACCTGTGCATTCGTGCTGACTTTTCATTTCTTTTGCTTTTCCCTCAGCTGCAACTGGCTTTTTTTGATGGTTACTCTTTTTGCCATTGACTATTCATGCGCTGACAAGAAAATTCTCTACTGTTTCCTTTTACAGCAGGTTTTTGTGAGACTTAAGCTCTGAACCAGTTATGTTGATGTGGGAAAGCTTGATTCATTCGGTCAAAATTGATACAGTTACTTCGCAATTTCAGGACTTTTGTAAATTAATTTAAAAATTCTTCTTTCACACTTAATGCCTTTTCTCATCCAAATGCTTTTCCTGTCACATTCATCAATTTTTATGATACACTGTAAATTGTTCTCTAGTCTTTTGTGGTGATTTAGATGATTTATCTATTAACAAAATTGTAATACAAGAATACAATAATTTTCTGCTGCGTGCCATAAAGTTTTCAAGTAATAACACTTCTGTCAAAGATGCTATGACATCCTAGGAAACAGTTGAAGTGGATATTTTTCTGCCGTTGCCTATGGTGTTTCAGGAGGTTTTCAGTGAAGTTGAGCCTCTAATTAAGCATGGAAAGCAGCTTAGTATCTTCTAGAATTATTTAATCCTAAAGCCAAAATTAACTAAATTATTTCCCAGGCTCGGTAATTAGAATCTTGCTCATGATTTTAAATACTTATTTCCTTCTTCGATGCACAACTGATTCTTGGTGCTTCATTCATTACTAACTGCATGGTTAACCTCAATGTATGCACAGGCAAATTCAATTTTGCTGCAGTAATTAGTATGCATTGGGGGGGGGGGAGAAGTAGCTTGCATAGCAAGCTTTGCTACTATCTTACATATTATGCATGTATTAGAAAGAACAAATCACAGATGTAAATAGATCCATTAGCAATATAGGTTATTTGTTTTATTTCTGTAAGGTTTAACTGCACTATAAGAATTTGAGGAGGGAGGAAGAAACAAAGAACAATATTAGAAGTTCAGGCAATGCAATGTGAAGCTGGATGTGAAGGAAAAAGGAATTGATTCTTGTTTTTAGGAAGTGTTCAGACATTGCATAGTCTTCAAAACTCATTGCCACATGGTTTTGCAGAAACCAAGAGACTTGGGTTAGAAAACAAATTAGACATTAAGTGAGTTAGTAAACAGAGCTAAGAAATAGCATCTACAGATGTTCTAAGGAAATAAATACTGGGGATGGTTTGTATATACGTACGGATTTTTAATTTAAAGACTGTTATTGTCAAAAAAAAAAAAACTAGTAATTTATTACAGCTAAAGCTAATTACAGTCTGTTTTTATTTGGTGAAAAAGGTGCCTTTTTATTGATTAGTGATTTTGGTTTAGGAATCCTTACAGAAGGCAGAGGTCACAGGCAGTTACAGAATATCATTTCAGACAGGAACAGGCATCTATAGAAAAAATTAAGGATATCGACATAATACCTAGAGTTTTAGAAGTCATTGTAGGATTCACTCTGCCTAGCAAAGGCAGCTTTTAACTGGTGAGGTTTGTAAAAAGACTTTCCTTGTGTGCAAGTTTTTCTGTAGCTGTATAATGCATTTTTCCCCCACTTCTGTCTGAAACAGCAGTGGCCCTGGTTAGAAACTAGACAGCCAACCACTCATCTGGCCCCCAGGAACAATTCCCAGTCTGCTGACTTCACCCTTATTCGGCTGATCTCCTGGCACCTGGGGGATTGCATTCCTGTTTTTCCAGTGAAATAATATAGTGGGATATTTTGTCCCAGGAGGAAGGCTGGCGGTGTGTGTTGTGTATTTGCCAAGCTGGGGCAGTGATGGTCGAGGTCCTGGGGCTGTATGATCTTTCCTGCTGGTGTTTGCTGATCGCTGGACAGGGACTTTTGAAGATAACTCTCTCTGGTAATAATTTAGCCCTGGCTAAAGATGTTCTATCTCCCTGCCATTGTTCCTCAGGGTTCGGAAATAAGTCATGCTGGGTTCAAAATCAATAGATAGTCATTTTATGGTCATTTGTGCCTTCATAAGGCTATGAGTAAAGAACTCATTAAGAATCACTTAGATTTACATGGCCTTGTCTCTCCTTGACCTGAAAGCTGTATAACAGGATGCTTGAACTTCTTGTTTAGGGTAGCAAGATGTGATGTTCCCTTCATCTAGCGCTGACTCTTCAGAGAGAAGTCTGTATCTGAAAAAGAAATAGTGTGTAAAAAGATATGTGATTAATCACTACATGTTTGTTCATGCCTTCAACACTATCTTTCTTTCTGGGAATATATTAGCCATGAATAATTTTTAACATCAGAGGATACAATCAATGAGGGTTTTGACTGACTAAGGATTTCTAGGTTTTCCCTATGAAAAAGTTGACATTCATTAAGGCTAATCAAAAAATAAAAAAATTCAATACAACACTTTTTACTTGATTAAAAAAGAGTTGTTAAACCACAAAAGGAAAATGTTTCATGGAAACATGCCGATGCTGCTGAAATCTTTACATGAAAAAGTCCAAATGAATCATCAGTGCACTAATCTCACTTCAGGAATGTTGAATGCATCACTTTGTGTTTTCTGATGTTTTTAAGTGTATACAATGTAAAGTAAACTTAATACACTTGTCATATACAGGGGAAAGCATATAATGGTACTAAATTGATTGTTTTGTCACATAGAAAATTCCTTGTTTTTATTTAGAAAAATAAAAACCAACTCTCACACTTAACTAAGAATTCAGATTCTAGATTGTTACCAACACTGTGGCAGCTGTATGAAAGGGAGCATTTTACATTCAGTAAAAAAATTGCAGGATACTATCTTAATTTTTATCATACTGTCAAGTGACAAAAAGGTGCAATTTTTCTATTTCCCCTAATGACAGCATAGGTCTGAAGGGGAAGCTCTGCTCTTATGTTCTGCATAGTTGTTTCTGAATACTGAGCTGAAGGGATAAAGAAGCTGGTTAGTGCAGACCCTTGTTGCTGATAATATTTATTCAATACTTATTCAAGCAGCTAGAGTGAAGCTTCTGCCTTATCAGTGTCTACTGTTTTCTCAGGATTTTTCTATTCCCCAGAAATCAGGAGAACCAGGCAAGCCTCGCTCTGTATAGAGCTATTAGAGAACTTCCAATAGGGAAAATGTGTCTGTATACTCCTGCTGTTGCACACAAGAAATCATTACTCCTATGCTCTCATCTTCCTGCTCCATTTGTATATAACACCCACCAATTCTCCCTTTCCATCTCTTCTTTTCCTCTCACATCTCCATATGCTTCTCAGTTGAGAAAGACTTCAGCTAATCTATGAAATGTGTACACTGCTCCCTCCTTCAAAGAAATTCCTTAGAAACCAACCATATTTCAATTATAGTGATTCCATACTTCTATTTCTCTGCATTGTGAGCTATAAAGAGAATTATTTTAAGGAATGATGCAGCAGTGGAAAAGGCAGTGCAACCTTAAGATGCATTAGGAGTGGTATTTCCAGAGGAAATAGTGGTGCTATTATAGAGACTGATACAACTTCAGAAATATCGTGTAGTGTTGGTCACCTATGGACAGGAATGTTCTGTAAAACTGGAACAGATGTAGAGAAGGGTCATAAGGCAATACAAAACCTATTTTATGAGAAGAAACAAAAGGCTTTTACATGTTCTAGCACAGCAAAATAAAAGCTGAGGGCTTATGTTTTCCGTCTAGCATATAATGTTTGGGGATGCACAGGAAAGAATCTAAACTCTCTGACAATGCAGAGAGAAACAGTTCTTGAATGGACTTAAACTTTTTTCTCTTTACACTGAAACCAACCAGGGTCTTAATGAGAATATAGGGAGAGAAAAGTTCTGTGTGCTTTCATGGAGGCTATGTGAAGTGCCAGGAGACCAGGATGTGCACCATAGGAAAATCTTTTCTATGAGCCCCACAGCATTGTAAGTTTTCTCCATTAATAATTTAAGTCTTCTACTTTATATCTCACACATCTGCTATAAAACATTTAGCCTCACGCTCAGGCATTCCTTACTCTTCCCCGTACTTCCTGTGTGATATTAGGTAGGTCACCATGTCCTTCTGTCTTCCATGTGTACAATGCGTGTATTAGTATTCCTCACCTCAAAGGGATGCTGGAAGGATAAATATAGTAATGGCTGTGTTGGCAGAGGCCAGTAAATATTTTATCATAGGCAAGGAATCTCTTTGCATTCATATAATTTCTCTGTTACACAGTATTGTTTCCGTCAGAAAGCCTATGTAAAGGATGTAAGAATAATAATGAAATGTTTGGTTAGTTTGCTTACAGATAGTTGCACGTCTGCATTCCTGGTTTTGATGATATAGAATGTAAAATTATTCAGAGCTTGTTCTGGGCTCCCCAAACAAGCCTGACATGGGCGTGCTGGGATGAGTCCAGCAGAGGAGCGCAGAGGTTGGGGCAGCTGAGCCAGCTGGGGTGGCTCGGGGGACCTTAGCAATGTGCATAAGTATCTGATGGGGCAGAAGAGATGGAGGCAGGCTCTTCTCAGTGATGCCCTGTGATGGGACAAGAGGCAACGGGCACAAACTGAAATGAAAGAAGTAATGTTTAAACAAAAGGAAAAGCTTTTGCATCATGGGGTGACTGAACACTGGAGGAAGCTGCCCGTGGAGGCTCTGGAGCCTCCATCGCTGGAGCAAGTGAATCTTTATACATTTTGTACGTGCTCTTAAAGTAAATAGAGTAGGAAAGAAACCTGAGATTTGTTCATTCTTAATAGTTCTCTGCTACCTGTGAGCATGGCAGCTTGAGCAAGGTATGAATGGCGAGTTTCTTACCCCAGTGTCACTTGGACTTTTGCCATTGACTTCTGTGCGGTCAGAATTTCAGGGTAAATGATTCAAAGTGGAGAGCCACTGTTGTTCTTAGAGCTGCTGTTTTCTTTTCATTCTGAATCAGTATTGATTTACTTCTCAAAAGGGAAGGCTTAAATCTGTGTACTTTAGAAGTACATAATGACACTTTTGTTTTATGCTTTTTAAAGCAAAAAAAAAAGTACATCCTGTAACAGAGATCTGGCAAGAAGAAAACAACTTGTGGCTTCTACATCAATTTTATAAAATAAATGTAATCCTATCCTATGAACAATGGGGGATTAAGTTTGTATCTGAGTTTAAATTTTCTGTAGTGACAACCCATAACTCCAAAGTAGCAGACTTTTTCCCAGTACAAGTATCTAAGTTGTTTCACAAAATGAAAGCTCTACTGTTCTAAATCCCAAAAGGAATATTTTAAATATTTTTTTCGTTCCATTAGTGTAATTTTCCCCGAAATAATAGAAACCTAGTCAGAAAAGAGGGATGGTGGTTCCTTGAGGGAACCTTTTATCTTGGCGTTTGCTTGTGGGGTGAACATCCACATGCATCTGAGAGAAGAGCCATGCTGAGTGCTGCTGCTATAGATCTAGTCATGGGTTTTCAGTGTATAGTTCCGGAAACATTTTCTTTTGAAAAATTTTGAAGCATTTTGTTAAGGCAAGATTCACTTTTTTTCTTAATCAACTGAACTATCTAAAAAAGAACAACATCAAGATTCGTCCCAGAGGGACTCCTTCCCGGACAGAGCTTTTTGTTCCATGATGAGAGACAGAATCAGAGCTGTCCAAATAATAAGAACCAGATTGCTGAAGTGGTTTATGAGGGGAGACTCAAATTTGATTTATTGCTCATTGTAGGGTCTGATTATCTGTTGTTGTGAATTTTCATGTGGCCACTGGTATACGTCAAAATGTTGTGAAAGTTTAATAAAAGTTTGAAGTTGAAGTGCATTTACATTATTTATTGTTCTACTCCGCTTCTGTTTAAAAAATAATCGTGTGCTATCCAGTCAGACAGCTGAAAGTCTATCCAGTAACTAATCAAATGCCATTAATGGCAAAACATGAAAATAGAAGATGAAATAATACTTTTCTGGGAATAGCTTTAGACTAATTTTAATTAGTTGGATAAGATCTGTAAATTACAAACACATTTACAGAAATTCAAAGCTGTTTTATGAGATGTTTGCAATAGATTGCAGAGAGTTTGGTTATGACTCCTCAAAAAGCATTATGTAGCCAACTTCAATTAACGCATGTTAGCTATCTATATCTCTTACAAAATACAGCGCGCACCAGTACTATGTACTGTACTTGTCACACACTTACATTTTCATGCCAACCACAACAAGGTTTATTCAGAACCAGTTGTTAGTCCTTATAAAATGTGTTGTCTTGTAAGGCTCGTTGGTAGGGGAGTAAGACACAAAGAAAAATGCTGGTAATGTAAAATTAAGGTGCATGTGTTGTCAGACTGGGCAGTGGCTCCAAAATACTCTTGGTCTGTCAATGCACTATGCTGCCATGTACGATGGCACTTCTCTTGGGAAGGTAACTTAATGATCTTTGCGACCACAATCACAGAACATTTATGTGACCCGATTTGCATTCACCCCTTTAGGAGTGATTTCACTGTTAGTTTATTCAGTCTGAGTCATGCTCCTTCTGGTATCTCCAGTGCATTATAAACTTGCAATAGTGAAAATGATGATGATTTAAGATTCAGTGTATTTGTGCTTTTGTTTTTAACCAGCAAAATATAGTAGCATGATTCCCCTTTTATATGCTTATTTTGATTGCTGTCAGCAGAAAATTAACCAGAATATCAAAATTGTTTCTCAGATTGTGTCAGTACTGCGTTTTGGAAACATGGGGGCGAGGCTCATGGAGCTGCAGTTGTTTTATACAATTTGGGAAGGATTTTATAGAATATTTTTTTACAGTAGGAGGAAAGGGCTTAGAACAAAAGACCAAACTAAAGAAGTATACAGACAATGGAATAGCAAGTGAATGCAGAGTACTGGAGGGAAGAAAGCAGCCCGTCACTGTTCTTTACACTCTGCCAAACTAACTATGTTAATTCTGGCAAGGGAATCCACTGTCACGTTAGACACCTCAGTATCACCTCCTCAATGTGCAGCTACATATTAAAAACAACAACAACAAAGAATTGTGAAGTTGCAAGAGGAACAGGTAAAGAGTAATGCCATGTGCAGTATTGTCTGAATTGCTGTGTGCTGGTGCTGATCACAGGCTGTCAAAATTACTGAGAGGGACGTTGAAAAAGTTAAGAAAACAAAAGGTTGGAGTGGGACTGCAGCTAAATGGCAAAGGCTGGATGGTTTGACTTAGAAGTGGCGACTGCTTACTGGAGTCAGGAGGGCTTGGCAGCAGCTGCCTCTCTAGTGCAGGATCAGGGCTAAGGTCTGTTACTGTTATGCATACCATCAGGAGAAAAATGTTATGGTTCAAAGGCCGTGCTCTAAAGTTTTAGGTCTGTTAGATTCACCACTCTTAAATCTAAGAGTCAGCTTTATTATTTTAACTAGTTTACAAGGAGGCAATATATGTGACTGCATATATTGTCTGGGAGAGTTGTGTTTTTCACCAATAAGCTAGCTCTTCTGGCATGTTGAATGCATGGAAAAAAAAGTTTATTGGAAATTATTGTATTTGAAAAGGCCTTAGCTATTCCCCAGAAAGAAGAGCAGCGAACACAGGGTCAATTTACAACCTGACCTGAAAACACAAAGTTGATAATCGGCCATCATTGCTTATTGTATCTATGATCTGATTTGTTGAGATGCTCAATAAATCCACTATTAGGAGAAAAAGTGCTTACATGCATTTTTTTCCTTTAAAAAAAAAATAAAAATTAAACAACAAAATAAAAGATTGATTGACAAGACATCAATAAAGCTTTGAGCATACACTGCTGACCTTTTTTTCTTTGCACTGCAATCTGTGTTTATTAGAATTCAGCTCCTATAAATAGGTTTCTGTGGATAAAAAAGCAAGCAGGTTCTTAGGAGTTTTGTTCAATAAACTTCTGTGAAAATTCTAAAGACTTAATACATGGCTTTCAATTTAATTCATTCTGTCTTCTCTTCTTAAAAATAAGATATAAGTGGGGATGAAATGGGTTTAGCTGGTGGAGTGTTTTTTCTAAAGCTGTATTCTTAAAACTCACCTTTCCTTTTTAATGTCTGCTACAGCAGTTCATTCGGAACAGACAGGATATATATCATCTCATGCTGGTACTGTAGGCGATTTCTTCCCTTTAAATAAAAACATATTATAAATCTGTGCTGCACTTGAGTGTTGTAAGTGCTCAGGTTAGTGACTTCAAAAGTAGAGCTGAAATGAGGATTTGGCAGGCACTAAAAAATACTGACCAAGTCCTCAGACCCTATTTTCTATTTGATTTTCCTGAGCAGAAAATCTCTTCAGAGCCTTTCAAAACAGTAAAGGTGGTATAGCAGTGATGTCAAGTCTTTTAATTTTATTGCAAGCCTCCCAGTATTCCTGTATTAAGTCTTTTTGTTCTTAAAGCCCTGCCTTTTGGAGTCTTCTGAGAAATTATTTCGTTTTGTGTTGCAAAAGGAAATGTGTAGGTGATGTTGCTATGAGAGGAAAAAAAGTGAAACGAAAGGAGGGGACTAAGTTTGAAGCCTGGTCAGCAAAGTTCCTGGACAGGAGCTCGGGATGTCCTTACCTTCTCGAGTATGTTTCACTAAGACTGAATCTTCCAGTGCTGGCAGGTGAAGATACCTTTGTCTTGGGCTCAGAGTAGGTATGCATTTTTCTGCAACAGTTTCATGATGGGGGGGGAAAAAGCCAGTGTTATCAGATTATTGTCCCACAGTTTCCTTCTTCCTTAGTATCCCTCAAAAACAAAGTTGCTTGTGTTTAACACCTTCTGTTACTTTCTTCTGATGTGCTAATTCTGGATCAAGCAGCTTCCACCAAATTAATCATACTAATCCTAATTAATTTAGGCTATCTCCTCCCCTTTCCTCCCCGTGGAGGTCTTCATGGTGTTTTTTGTTTGCTTTTAACAGAATTCTTTCTCCATTGTTTGACTGGAAGGTCCTTTCACAAGTTACTGGCTGTTTTAGCAGAGTACAAAAGAAGAAAAACTTGCTGTTATTTCTTGTAGCATGTCCCATCAGAGCATCTGCAGGACACCTGGGTTGGTCCCACGTAGCATGGAAATACTCCACTACTGTCCACTACTTGGACAGCTGGCCTCTTGGCACATGCTATCATTGAAAATCAAAGGGCGCTCTGTTTCAGATAGTAGGTGAGGGCTGCATTGGCTATTTGTATTGATCTAAGTCTTTTATATATAGATGGTAATCGATCCTCTACTTCTGTTTCTCTCATCTAAATAGAGTTAAAAATACTGTATCAACTTTGGCCTGTAGTTCTTGGATTGGATGTACCGTGTATACAGGAAGCTTTATCTTAATTCATCTCTGGTTGTATTAAACCCTTCAGCTTCTGGGACAAAAACACTGGATTTGATTATTCCTCTCACAATTTTGAGTATGCTGAAGTATGATTAGGGAAAGGTTGCACCATAAACCGGGTAATATCACTTCTGTAAGCCAAAAGGTGCAAGGGCATATAGCACTCTACAAAGAAGATACAAAGCAGAGAGAGCCTGCATTTTGTCTGCCCTTAGATCTACAGAAAAAAAAGTAGCATGTTGTAAGTGATTTCATCAAATACAGGAAATTCATAAGGTTTCCTGCTAATGTTGAAGATGCTACGAAATAAGAGGGCTTTTTAGAAATGCTCTGTATTTGTAATGGACATCGTATCCTACAAATCATTCCCATTTCTGCACAGTGTTGAACAGACAGCTATGCTCCAGTCAAATTTTATCTATTAACCCTAATATTTTAGGGATGTGCAGATGTTACTTGCAGATGAGAGGACCATATAGAACTTGAATTCTGCTTATTCAGTAATAACTTGTTTTGCAAGCTCTGATCCTTGAGATTATTAATTACCATGCTACCCAGGTGCAGTGGAAAAAAAAAATGTTTCTGATATAACTGAGCACATTAAAAATACTGGATTAAAGAATTAGCTCTGTCACATCTTAAATAGGGCAAAATAACATTGCTAATCAAAATCTGAGCACATACAAGGTGATCATTTACCTACTTCCATCGCACATTGTTTGAATAGTTTGTATTATAGATGTGAAATTGCCCTCAAGGAGGCTAGTTAAAGTAATAAAGGCTTCCCTTTGCCTCAGGAGCCACTCCCTTTGTGATATGACCTTTCTGTGACTTCTGAGCTCAAATCATTATGAGGAGAAACAAATGCTTATTTTAAGTCTTTTTGAAGGCTTTTCAGGCATTAGGTTTTATGGCTAGGCCTTTTTCTCTTTCTAAACTAGTTTTGTGACTGGGTGGAGCAGGGAGATGTGGGGGAAAGACACTATCACAATTGGAGACCTTGAACGGTGATTTCTGTGCTGTGTGTTGGGGTTTGGGGCTCGCTTTGAGGAAGAATGGTGGGTTTTAATTGAGGATAAAGGCAGTTGCAGTCCTCTGTGTTCCCCGCAGTGCTGCTGGGGCCGTGTGGGCCGCGTTTACCTCAGCTTGTGCCAGCGCTGCGGTCACCTCAGCTGCCATGCCGCTATTTCTCAGTAAGGTGCCCTCACCCCATTGCTGATGGGGGACAATGAAAGCCCAATTTCTGACAGTAGGTAGAAGTGTTAAAGATGAGGTAGAAATAAAGTGAGAAGAGTGTTTCTGTCAAGGCTGAGTTGTGCATGGATGTGGCGCTGCCTGAGGTACGGCTGGTGTCGTCGGGCTGTGTACCATACCATGTCGTGCCAGCAAGGCTCTGCTGGGACTCCAGAAACCAGACTTAGTCAGAAAAATGCAGAACTAGACACCCTGAGACCTGTTTATTTAAACAAGATGTACAGGTATGCTGAAATTCAAGCATATATTTCACTGTGGCTTTAAGAAACACTGGCTGTGACAGCAGAAAGCTGAGGCCTTCCCAGCATGCTGCGGTTGCGGTCCTCAGCTTGGAAATGTAATGTCCAGGCCTGCGTATGAGGAACATCAAAAAAACCTCCTCAGACACAGCTGCCTGCTGGCTCCCCAAAGGTCTCAGGAGAAGTGAGGTGATGCACCTCCCACTGATAACCAGGAGGGCCAGTGATGGTCCTTCCTGAAGTGTTTGTGTTGGTGATGGGCTCTTCAGGTTTTCTTTGTGTGCTTTGGGTCATCTGCACACTCAGCAAACGTGGTGGGTAAACAATCTTTTTATGAGGTATAGATTTTCTTATGGTTAATCAAAGGTTTTAGAAGGAAAACCATAAAACTCTGAAAGTTGTCATAAACTTACAGGGCTACATAGCAACGCTGTAGAAGACTTATTTGTGGCCATCTAGAGTCAGGTAGGTCACTGCCTGATAACCTTTAGGGGTACTGTCTGTGGAAACTTGAAGGTTACTCAAGTAGAAGCAGATAGATAAGGAGAGATGCTGTAAAAGAATGAGTAACTTCCAAATATGCTTATTTCTATTCTCATTCCTGTTTTGTGGTAACTGATGATTTCTGAGTGTCTGTGTTCAGAACTACTCACCAGGCAATTTCTGTAAGCTTTCTTCTTTGCGGATGACTTGGGAGAAATATGTTATGAGTGAAAATATTTGGGCAGTGCTGGAGAGACATAACAGGTCATCTGTGTGGTGCTGTTAAGTTGTGTCTGGGTGAGCAGAACCTTACACTCAGATTTTTGGGAAATGTACAGGTTCTGAGTTGGATCATAACTTTTTAAAAATAATCAAGGATCCACTAAAAATTCATTGTTTGTTTGAAAACAGTGCCTCAAGAAAGCATCTTTCCTAGAAATTTGTTGCAAGTAAAGACAAAGTGAAGATAAACACTCTTCATCTGAGCAAATATTCATAGGAAATTGGCTGTTGATGTGCGCTTTGCCCAGCAGAATTCACCAAGGTGCGTTTGGGAGTATTCTACCCACTCAACTGTAATCTTAACGCAAAGTGTAGAACTAAGTATACAGTTACCATTTGAAAAATCGCTTAATATCTTTTCTGCAAATTTTCTAATTTGTTTAATTAAAACTTAGCACTCCATTTCACTTCATTAGATCCATTTAATTTCCATGTATCTAAGCAGTTTTTCGAGTACATAATTAAAAGAATAGTTTTAATAAAATCAGCACTTTCTGTACATTAACATGCTCAGGAACAGGATCTGTATTTTCTTGTTGATCAGCATGTGATAATAAAAGCATTAATGTAAAGTAATAACAAAGAAAGAACCTGGTGCTGCTCAAGAAGTCCACCCTGAAAGTGCCCCCCCCAGGTGCTTTGAGGGAATGTAAGATCTGTATGTTTTAGTGGAACTTTTCAGGAGGAATGAATGCAGCAATAATCCTTGATACTCACTTTTAACAGGGCAGTAGGGATTCCTCATGAAGACAAATAGCCTGTGGTGAGCATCTAAGAGTTTGGGTTTGGGTGTGTGGGTCCCAAAGTACCATATAGAGGTGGATTTCATTAAGCCAGTTTTTACAACTGAAGGAATTGGGATGTAGAAAAAATGACTTGCATATGGTCGATCAATAAATTGGAAGCAGAACTAGTGGGGTTCCCAGCAGTTTTCTTTGTCACGCTCGGTCTGAGAGGAGATGAGACGAGACTGTGGTGGTTCTGTTGCCTAGTGGCTACAGCCTGTGGATGTCTGGAGGAAGAGAGAATGTTTTAGCAATCGATATCTGTGTGGGATGAGGATTAATCCCATCTGCATTTTCCTCTGATAGGCCAGTGCTGTGACTGAAGGGAAGAAATGACCCCACGCCTTGATCGTTGTCTTAAAGGAATAGAAAAAGCTACATGGATATGTACTATATAGTTTCAGTCTATAGCTCCTTCTAAAATGTGCATCAAATATAGATGGAAAGTTGAGGAAACAATGGCTTACCCCACAACAGTAGCTTCTAACCTGCCTGATGCTCCCAAGCCCGTGAGACTCATATAATGAAAACTAATGTATAGTACAACAGCAAGATGAATCTGGGTAGTCTTGTTCTCTGAACTCACACTAACTTTGGTGGTCTTTGCAGCTGACTTTCAATATATACTTTTGCTAAACTTCTATGCAACTGGAATTTTGTATTCTAGTACGTGTACAATGTTGAGTAGGGACTAAATAATTCACTGGTGTGTTTGGGAGTTCTGTATGTGCGTGTGTTTATGTATGTTTGTGTGCAAATATTTGAGGGTGTTACTGAAAAGGAAATATGATAAATAGGAGCATACACCCCTGCTTCTAGTCTGCTGCGACGGCGGACAGCTGTCTTGCAGACCTTTTCTTCCAAAGGCTCCAGACTGTGTGCCACATGCTGTGTTGTGTTGTGGCCACAGTATACATCACAGCACAGTTCACTGTGTGCCTTACAGTACACTCAGTGTACGGTGCCATAACAAACTGTAGCAGGTTACTAAAAGCCCATAAGTTCTGTTCCACACAAGGAAGATGAGTGAGATTAAAGGCATAGTTGGATCCACTTAGGCATTTAGATGTCATTTTAATTCTATGCAGCCTCAGAATGAAACCAAAGTAAATGTAACTTTTGAGTCCTTATCTGCTCTAGATAGATATTAGCAAAGCTCTTTCAGTATATGAGCACTACATTTTAACGTAGTTCTGTAAACCCCTTTGTATGTCTTTTTTTCCTGAAAAGGTTGTAGAAACTCAAGATATATCTGACAGTTCACTTGCAATGGATGTAATTAAGCAAAATTAAGTAAATTAGATTACTTCTAATGTATTTTCATGCATCTTATGCAGATTCTAAAGAGTTATAAATGGCTTGGTCTAAAGGCAATTGAGGGTAATGGGAATCTTTGGGCCTCAGGTTAGGCTCTGTAAGAGTTTTTCGTTAATAGAGAGGATCAGAGTATTTTTATGGCACTTGAAAACTGATAGGATTGATACCTCTGTTAATAAAACTCTTAACCAAAGCTTCTCTTTTCTCAAATGTCAGCTGTAAGGATATTGGCAAAAGCTGTCAAGGCTAAAGGATTAGTTATTCATCTATTTTCTTTCTGGTCTTTCTTGATGCACCCTTTCAGCTGTAGATACAACGCGCTTACTTGTTCTGAGGGACTTTCTCCATGTTAGTTCTGGTCCTGCAGTGGTACTAGGTGTGCTGCAAGCACTTGGCCGTTGGATCACCTGAATCACGGCACCTACACCATTTTCCTTGTGGCAGGTTGTGGCAGCTGGTGTGCAACGATCAGACGATCCAAGCTAAGCATGCTTATTTGGCAGGAGGAACAAAGCACAAAAGGAAGAAAGACTTTTGACAGTAAGCAATGTGTACATCTGTTTGACATTAAAACTGATCAACGCATGCTGGGAAACCGAAGACCTAACTTGTACATGTATTTATGCATCTAGCCTCTGCTGCGTGTGGTGGGACCTGGGCCTTAGCGTGCACTGGCCCCAGCCCTTGGCAAGCCCCGTCGATCTGCAGGAAAGGAGGGGGCATGGTTGATCCCGTACTTGGCCTTGTTTTTCTTTGAAAGTTACTGTTAAACTGGTGGAATTAGCAACCACGCTATAACCCCCTGCAGTGATAAGCTGCCACAGAGCAGCTCCGGTGCTCTTGCCATGCTATTTGAGAAACTCAGTCCCTAGCTGCCCCTGCAGAGGAGTGTGCTCTTTGAACTGCACTGGGGAAAGATGGGTGTGTTAAATATTTCAAACTTAAACAGTAATTAGCAACATTGTTCTGTCTTAAAGTGATTCGTTTTGAGAGCTCCTCTGGCAATCGCTGTTGAAGTCCTGGCATTAACTTTGCCATGCTGCAGTCTCTGTTTCCATTCTGTGTTTGAATGGCAGCTCATTCTGCAGGCTCAGTGGGGGGGAATTATGACGCTATTCAATTAGCCAGGTAACCTCTGAAGGTTTGCTAATGTACGTATAAAATAGAAATCTGCTCTTAAAACTTTTCTCTGACATGCACAGTCATTTCAGGCACTAAATAATGGTTATGTAATGTACAGAAGGCAGCCCCCATGGTGGTATTCCAGGGATGGGTTTTGTCCCTTGCATACCAGGAGAGTGCTCTTACTGGGTCAGAGATCTGAGACCAGAACATTAAGCACTGTCTTTTATGAGAAGGTGTTCCCATGTAAAATGGGGCATGTGGAACTGGCAGAACAAGAGTTATTTAGGACCATTTTGTAGCAATAAGCAAGGATAATAATAGGTGTAATTCCAAAGATGGCAAATAATACGTGCACAGAAAATCTTACTGTAGTGGAATTGAAAGCCATATATTTATATGGGTTATGTTAGAGATAAGTATTCCATATGAGCAAGGAACTACACCTTCAGGATGCATGATTTTCTCTGCCTGTTCCTCTTATTTACAATGAAACAAAAGAACAACATTTAAACTCCAGAAAAAAGGAGTATGCAAGACTCTCTTGTTGACAGCTGACATCTGCCAATGTGCAGGCAAGCTATGAAGGAAGAAGCCTGTTTCATCCTTAGAAATGTTGTGTGAAAAAGTCCTACCCTTACTAAGTTGTGTACTCCCCAAACTGGGGAACTACCTGCTGCAAGGTCTCCATTAGATTTCACATCACAGTTCCACTACTTTATTCACAGTACAAACTATTGCTTCTGATGATGTGTGTCCTGTAGATTTCGTTTGCTTGCTTTAGAAAGTTGCCTTCTGGTTCATTTCCTCTGTGTTCAATATGAACTGCTGATTTAAAAAATAATAATAATAATAATAATGTGGGGTCTTAATACACTGTAGATTTTGCCAGTTTCTGGGACTGGACTTCTCTGTCTCAAGCTTCATAAAATGGAATTGTGGGAGGGCCAGAAAAAAAAAAAAAAGACAAGTATCATCTGTAACAGGTATTCCATATTTCAAGGAAATTAGAACAAATTACTCACTAGAAGTGATGCTAATAAATTACAGTAGGTGTAAAGCATTCAGAACAAAGCAGTTATGTAACGGTAGAAATCCCAAATGTGATGTATTGCTGAAATACAGGCTTGCTGAGCATGAGCTTGCTATTGTTTTCATAGTGTTGCTCCTGCTATTTAAGTTTGCAGCGAGATGATGTGTTTCACTGAGAAGCTGCTTGAATGAGTAGATGAACAAGAGTATTCAAAACATCAGCTGCAGAATTCCATGTTTTACCTGTTAAAATAGACTTGAGGTTTGAAAACAAAAACAAGAACGCCCCCTTGAAGGGTTTTTTAACATGCCACAAAGAACTGTCAGTGTCACTAGGAAACCTTCTCATTTTTTTTTTTAATATTTGCAGCAAGTTTTCCTATTCACCCTGCCTTGGCTATCATGTGAGTAATGGTGCTAATGGAAAGCTCAGGAACAACGTTTGGATGCATGAAGGAGTGGCCTGGGAGCCTGAAGTAAATAGAAGCCAGGGCTGTGCTGGCTTTTGCTTGTTCATTCCTCAGTAGTTCTTGAGCTGAATATTGTCAGGTTTGTTTCTTCAGTCTTTAATTTGAGTGGGAAATTCAGCACTCCTCCCCGGTCCCCCAGTCTCAGCTCCGTTGTTTCCTGGCTCAGTCTCCAGTGTTGTGTTGAGGCTCTGACCTCGTGTTCACTTAAAGTAAGCTGGACAGATAAAAACTACAGAAGTTGATTTAACTTTTTTTTTTTTTTTCCTCTAGGCTTCATTTAGCTTAGGCAACAAAGGGTGCCATTTGCCAAGCTGTTAGGTGATGACATCTCTCAGCTGGTACTGGGAGGCTGGGGGAGGAGTGTGTTAGGCTGAAATGTGTAAACAAGTAGCTCATTCTCATAACACAGGGAAAGAGCAGTGTCCTGTAGTGGTGCTTGGGCTTGACTCAGAGGTCAGCTTTGCAACTAACAACAGAAAACGTGAAGGTATTTCATAGAGTACAGGAGCACAGCGAGTGACCCAGTAACTCAGCACATACAAGGAGGAGTCTGCAATAGCAGAGAGCTTTGGCTGGCTTCTCCAATACGGCCAAGAGTAAAAGAGTGTGTGCATAGCTGTGCTTTCAGAGTTCAGCTGCAAAAGGGCTGCAAGCACAAGAAGCTAGAGCTAAGTGTGGATGGGCTGTGTTTTTGCTAGGCCTTATCATTTCAAGGGAGGATGTTTGTCAGGGTGCTGCTTAATATAGCCATTGTTAACAGGGAGCTGCGTGGGTACTGAAGTTAACCTCACAAGCTTCCGAAGTGTCAATATTGCCTGGCCTGGAGCCTTTCGTCAGTTTTCAAGGAGCCAAACAGAATTAGCTGGGTGGCTGGGGCAAGGTGGTGTGTCCTGCATGCCCTGCATCTCCAAAAAGCCACATGTGCTTCTTCCCACCTGCTGCCGGGGTGCCAGCACAGCACACCTCCCCTCTTCCCTGCTGGGCCATGCTTGGCCTGCTGGTGGCTTCCTGCTCCATTTACCTCGTCTGTACTGGGCAGTGATGGGGATCATCGTGCTCCTTCAGTGCTGCTGGCAGGTCCAAACAGGCAAGTTTCTGGCTCTGTTTAAAACTTATCCCCTGCGCTATTCCTTCAGAGCAGAAAAGTCGGCGGATTGATCCCAAGCATGTAAGACAATCTTTGTTTAAAGAAGAGGAGAGTTATATTTCAGCATTTTTCTGACAATTATAGTAATCAAGCTAAATTATCCATAAACCAGAAAAGAGTATCAATTTTACGTTTGAAGGAAAGTTTTTTATTAAAAGATAGTTTTGTTTGGTATTTTATGCTGGGGATATAACCACTTTAGCCACCCAGAAACCAGACTGTGGTTTGTTTTTTCTTTATTATTGCTTGGCGAAGTTATTGAGGAAAAATATCAGAATGTGAGGCGATTCCAAAAGAAGTTTTCTTGCCCTGACTCAGTAATTCTGTCTTCATGGATTTGTGCCTTTTGTGGGTTGTCACCGTGGCTATGCACCTCCTTTAACAAAGAGCTCCTTAAAATAGGGAATAAGCTCCTGTTGTACACCTGGCAATTATTTGGGGCTATCAGCGAGGTGGCAGGATGCTGTGAAGGCACAGGCTCCTAGCTGTGCCTTGTTCCTTCCTCAGGTTGGCTCCTGTTGTCCCAGCAGCATCCTCTCGGTGCACTGCTGCTCCTGTTCCTGTGCATCTGCAGCCCCTATGCTGTACAGAAATCATAGGTTTAAAAGCATCCATAGTATTGTGAAATTTGTATCTCTGCTTTTTTGTGAGTGGCTAATGAGACTCGCTCTTTATTCCCACTTTTCCTAAAGTTAATCGTTATGAGGAAGTCACCACATAACTATAACAACAGTGCAGTTTTGGAGATGAAGGGGCACAGCTTTTTTAGTAACTTAACTACCGAAGCCTTCCTTAAAAGGAATAAAATGTTCATGCACCTATAGTAGACAGCAGTATTCTTGAAAACACGTTCCCTCTGCGTACTTCGAGGGAAGTCAGGTTCAAAACTTATTTCTCAAACACATGCAGTGACTGGTTGAACTCTTCCAATTTATTTTGCTGAAACTTGCTTTTTTGAAACTTGTGTTCATTGCCTGTGCAAATAACAGGTTAGGGTTCTTTATTCCAAGCATAATTTCAATGGCTCCCCTTTACTATTTATTTCAAGGATTACATTGTATTCATTTCACTTACCAAATAAAAAAGACCATTCCACTGAAATCCAAAAAATAAACCAAAAGCAGTGTAAATTATTTTTGTAACATCTATCTTCAGCACTGAATGGAAGAATAGAGTCTGGAATAATTCCTGCATTGAAAATCAAGACATCTGAGTTCGTCTCTGGCTCCGCTGTTGTGTTTTGGTTGGGGAAATTGTGTGATCTTTCAGCTTCACTCTGTAAAACTAACAAATGGGCACAAGTGTTGTGAGACACTGAGGTGTTTGGAGTTCCATGACAAATACTAAGCAAGTTAAGAGCAATAGTTTCAGTCGCTAAATGTAGGGCTGTGCTTAATGATAGTCTGTGATTTATTTAATGCATTTAGCATTTTTCTTTCTCCATGCATCATTCTGATTTATACAGTTGTATTCATGATTGTGTAGGTATCTGCAGTGTAATTAGAGAACAAAGTTCAGGCAGTGGGTTATTAATGAATGACTATAAATATCATTTAATGCGTATTTCTTGCTCATAAACGGCTCGTCGTCTAAATCACATGTTTTTTTCTGCTTATTGGTTAGATTAAAACCCAAGAGACTAACAATTACTATCCAAACAGCAATTTTCAGCTAGTGAATGCTTTCACAGATACGTGCAGTCAGCTGAATACTTGTGAGCGCCACATTACATGATCCTTCAAAGGAAACCTTACAGGCCTTGTGCTTAAAAATGATTAATTGATTCTTGTATTATTTGGCTATCTTTGCTGGCATGTCAGACTTATTCTGTAGCACCTGATATCTGAAAGGTACAAGCTTTCCTTATTTTATAGCAGTAAAGAGCAACTGCAATTACTCGGAACTTGGTAATGTACAAAGGCAACCAACAAAGCGTAAGGCCAAGCACTTTAAAGCAGGACACACGCTAGCTTCCTCTGCTCTACCTGCTGGGCCTCGGCTTCATTTGTCACTACTGGTGCTTTGTTTCCAGCACAATATCAGAAATAGTATTCCCTTGCACACTCCACCGCTACAGATGACAAAGGGAGGTTTTTTAATCACCTTGCTCTCAAACTATAAAATAGCTCTGTCTAGAGAGGGCTGCACAAATGGTTGCATCTGGGCTGTGGGTTTGGAGACCCTAAAGAACTGTTAATAGCTTAAAACGGAGGATTTCACATCTTTAACTTGCTCGAGTGTTTTTAGTGTTCTGGTTTGATTAAGACTTAAGTTATTCATTTGCCTATCTGCCTGTTTTTTTCCCCTTGGGATTATGTTTATAGTCTCCCCTTCTGAGGAGAAATTGCTGTCTTCTCTAACCTCGGAATAGCATTTTCCATCTGTCTCTGCATGCCTGGTTGTTGTATGAAAAAAAGAAAAAACAACCAAAAAACCTGCTTGTTATCAGTGCCTTCTACATTTTCTCTTGTTTTTATATAATCTTTGTGAATTTTAGGTACTTACCGGGCATCCCGTTCGTGTAAGTTTTAGTGCTTTGTCAGTCTCGTGAAACAGCGCTAGTACTGACACTGCCTTACAGCCAGAGGGTCAAGGGACTTTCCAGTGGTCCCGAAGAGGTTTCTGAAGCCATGGCTTGATGTATTAGCCCAGAATCTGGGATGCTGCTCCAAACTTTTTTTCTCTAGCATTTGAAAGCTGAGCTAATGTTGGGATGATTGGTGTAAGCCTGTTTCCTCTTTAAGGATACAGTTTGCCCTCCTGGGAGGTGGACTAGTGAGTGGCTCTCCTGAAGGTGTATGAAGAAGCTGCCTTGCTCAGGGGGGTAACTGAGTTGAACTCTAACCACTGATGCTACAAAGTAAATGAGAAGGCTGTCATGGTCTGCATACAGATGTGTGTATTGCATGCCTTTGCAATTCCTAGTAAATTATTTAGGGTTGACGTTTTTATATATGCAGTAAAAATATTTGGACTCCTGTGACCATTGGCATCACCAGCGTGCTGTATTTTGTTTGTTGGAATTCCATCTATGAAGTGAGAAATGACATTTTAAGTAACTTTTCGGGGTCCTTACTCCCAAGTCCTAACTGAAGCTAGGATTTAGTCCAGTGACTCTGGGAATCTGACTCCACTAGAAATTTAAGTATTTGGCTTGGAGTGAGGGATGTTCCTGCTGTGTCCCCTCACAGCGGAGGTGCTGGGAGGCTGACACCTCCTGGCTCTGTTCACGTTCCCTGTGTTGTGTTAGTGAACTCAAAGAGGTTTGGCATTAGAAAGAGCTCATGATTTTTGAAGCCTAGAAAAAAAATACTGCTTTTTATAGACTACTCTCATACCTATTCAGAGAAAAAGAGGTCTGTTTGCAGCCAAATATCAAAGAAACTTTGGGTGAGCACAGGCAAATTGCTAAAATTTTCATTGGTAGAAATTTCTGAGAAGTTAAAAAATGCCAAGACACATAAATATTGTATCGTATACAGGATGTAGCAACTTATTAGAGTGTGTAGCTGCTTACTGAGGCATGTCTGAGTTTCTCTACCTCACAGCTGTACTGAACTTGTAAGAATCTACCGTGACTTTAAAGCGCAAAAAACAAAGCAGATCCATAGTCTCCAAGGCTGTGAGTAAGTGTCGAGTCCAGCAGGTTTCACTTGCTGCGTGTTTCCCTTCTCTTGAATAAGTGGAAGCACAAAATCTGTGCTCTCCTGCCTTGCTGGGTTGTTAGAAATGGAATGGGGCCTGGCCCCAGGTTCTGTGCCCAGCTCACCCCAAACTCAGCTCATCTGTTCTGTTACCTGGATGCTTAACCGAATGTATCGTGCCTTGGGCTTCAAAATGGAAAGAGCAAAAGCAGCATGGAGCGGTATTTGGAGATGCTCCGGAGGGGCTACTCATGTGTTAAGCTGTTCTTCAAAGGGGAAGGATTCTTCCTAGTAATGCTCTTAGCCAAAATTTGTTGGTGGGATTTTCAAGATGCCTTGGAATGCTAGCACGATAAGTCACTGTTGGCTGTACAAATCTAATTATCTTAGCTTTTTCTTTTTTTTTGGCAATGCTATTTTGTTTTACGTTTGAAGCTCTTAATGAAGTGCATTGGGAAAGAGATTACATGATTTATGTAACATTTATTTTCTTTTATTCTTTGTGATCTGCCTTGTTATAAACCATGAATTGTTTAAGTGCTTTTTTGCTTTGAACTAGCAAGAGTGGCAACAGATCTTGTTGGGTTTTGTTCATTTTTTTCTAAACGAATCTAAAACATGACTTATGTACCAGACTGCTAGCCCTGCGTCCTCGGGTGAAGGATGCCTCTCGGGTGATCCCCTCCTTGTGAGGGTGAAGGAGCAAGTCAGCTCCTCTGCCCACCTTTGGAGTCACTACTCCACGGGGAATCAATGCAACGGGGAATCAATGGCAATTTGCTCTTGTGGCATAATGACAGTATCAGAGATGGAGCTCTGAGTACTGATACATTTAATTGGGCAAAGAATCTCATGAGAACGAAACAAAGGGCTTAGCCTGGCTGCAGGTGTGCATGCTCAGTGTGAGGAATTGAATGCTCCTTTTCAGGTTTCTTTGGAGTTTTCTCCTCGTCTCCAACTGGAGGTTGAAGAAAACCTTGATGCCCTAATGGTATTTCTTGTTCCTGATGGGCAGAGTATTCCTTCTGCTGTGGAAAGTCAGCTAGCTTAGGGGTAGCAAAAGGGTTTACATCCAGTTTGGGGAATGGTGACCAAGCAAAGCCACTGAACAATGAAGAATTTTCTTTAATACAGTCAGACATATAGCTAATAATAAAATAACTACAGCGATTATACTGTTCTATTTAGTGGTAGTTAGCAAGTGAAAAGTGCACAAATGCCTTACCAGCATATTATAGTTAATGATATTCCTGAACTGCTACAGTTGAGGAAGGCATCAAAAAACTAAGGCACAAAAAATAAAATAAAATAAAGCTAAGGCTCATCCCCAAAAGCAGAAGTTATTGACAATTCAACTGTGAGAGGCAGTGGGCTGGCTGTTACCAGCTGTGCTGTGAACCTGCTCATTTTCATCACACTTTACCAATGAAGGTGGACAGGCTTATCCTCATTTTGCATATGAGGAAATAGAGGAAGCGAGGGGAAAATGGGTTTTGTTTGAGCAGTGTGAGCAAGCTGCTGGCAGAGCTGGAGAGCACAGTGAGTCCCTCTGAGCCCTCCTGATCTCAACGGGTTGACTTTTAAAGTTAAACATCTAGAAAAGACGTATTTTCTATGTATATATACACTGTTTACACATTTCTGTAGGTAGGAGTTGGTATTAAATATCAGAATTCTTTTGCTAGTTTTGAACTTCAACTAGACTTCCAGCCTGAGAGATGTTTCCTAGATCCATTTTCACAACACAACCAGACATTCTGTCTTCCGCCTGTAAACTGCATTTGAGCAACTGTTGACCTTAACTGTGAAGGAAAGAGTGATGGTGTTTGGATTTTCTTTTCCTCCCTCTGAAATCAAGGAAAAGAAGCAATTCAAATGTTAATTGAGGAATTTGTTCATGTAAAGGGTCAGTAGCTGGGGTTAGTACTGAAAAGTATTCTTTCTCTTAACAAAAATAAATACAGGGTGCAGTTAGCATTAAGTAGTGCAATTTGGTGCCTCAAATGTTTTAGGAACTTAAAACATTTTCCTTAGGATTTTTTGACACTGTAAGGTAGTACCAGCAGTCTTATGCCATTCAGCTGACTTTGAAAAATGACACTGTAAATTCTTCCTTGTTACTTGCATTTTTGAGGGCTAGAATATACAAAGTGCCAAGCCCTTGTCTCCTACTGAGTCAGTGTGAGTTGAATGTGCATAGGAGACATTTAACGTGGACAGCCAGGCCTTGTGGTGTTTTTTTTTAAAGACTAATGTGGGATGTCATCTATCTTTAGATTTACTGCTAGATAGTTTATTTACATAAATGCTTTGCACTCCTGACAGTGCTGGCTGAGCAGTGTAAAATCTCTTCGTATCTGGTTTGCAGGGTATCCACGTACTGCTGCATTCCTGTTTTCTACAGGAGTAACACATTTTCCCATTTGTTGTAACTTCTGAATCACACCCGTAGTTCGGTGGCTGTTCCTAAAGACAGCAGAAGAAATACTGGAGTGATGGAGGGCCCTTCATGGCAGCCTTGCTGAGCACTACCCTAGGTAGCTCAACCAAACCCCTCAGCTGTAGGCCAGGTATTGCTGTGCGAGTGATACTGAGCTCACAGTCTTCCATCCTCTGTGTGAGGTAGCCTCCGTGCTGTAGGCTGTAAAATGATGACAACAGCCTGTAACTTGCCTGAGCTGCAAGTGGAAAAAAAACAGCCATCTTGGTAGCCAGACTTACTCTGATCAGTAATTCCCTTGTACATGTAATGCTCCTCTAAGTTTTGTTTTTTAGGAGTGTGATATTTTGACTGAATATCTAGCTTGACCTTTAAGATATGAGAACACAAAATTGATAAAAAAAAAAAAAAACAAAAAAACAAAAAACAAAAAACCCAAGTCTTCAATCCAAAATCTATCTTGGATTAAGTAAAGCAATGAATTTCTATATACATCCAGAATATTCTTTCTAATACCTGATATTCTATGTAGTGTTGGCCATCTCCAACATGTTTCTAAAGTAACTCTTAATAAAAAAAAAAAAACTAACACATGTAACGTGTACTCTGTTTCATTGCAAATTTAGCATTATCCGTGATTTATTTCTTTGTTTGTTTACAGAGAAATCTACTGCTGTTGCCAGAGCTCTGTGATTTCTATCAAAAGGTAAGAGCTACTTTGTTCAAAGATACCTGAATGATATTTGTCAGTTCAATATAAATCTGGTTTTAAAAAAGGGTAACAATGATACATAAAAACAAAATTTAATGAAAAGAACTCGCATTATGGGTGAATTTCATGAATCATGTAAAGGTGTGCATAAAAAATTGAATATGTACACTTTAGATCTCCGATCTAATAAATATTTCATTGGATTAAGAAATGCACTCTTGAAGCTTACCTGTATATAAAACATAAGAATGCATTATGGAGGTAAGTAAGGTACTCTGTCAATTAACACACTTGTGTATGTCTGTCACTAAATATATACATGTATCTTCTGAAATTGTACAACCACCTTAAGTCTAGTAATTTAAAAATGTAAGCCTTTGAGTAAAACTAACTGCTGGGGTCACTAAATACTTGCATAAAGTATACACCATAGAAGAGCAATGTAACTGTGGGATCTGCTAATACATGCACTGAAAATATGACCTCAATGCTTGAAGTTGTCATTATAGGTGTATGCTTTGGGGTAGCTGAGGCTTGATTCTGCTGTCACTGAAATCAGAGCTGAGATTACAACTGATTTAGTGAAAGCAGAGTTAGTCCAGTGTCTGCTGCTTTTGACAGGCTTGTGGTGAAACTCCGAATAAGCCATTTTCCTGCAGGCTTTAGAAAATCCTGCGGTCCAGAAAATGCCTTTCTGGATCATCCCCCCACCTGGATGGGATGATGAGACTCTTGGGAAGGGCATTGCCTTGGAATTGGTGTTGAACTTCTAAAAGTCTGTACCATGTCACCTGTCCTGCCTCCTGCCAGCACAGTGTTTCTGGAGGTGGCTCCCTTTGGTATTAAGTTGTTTTTGCTTTGGGTTTGGTGCTCCCTCTGGTCAAGTTTGATCCATTTATTTTAGTTCAGTCTCCCATTTACAGTGCTCAGAGGAGTGTTGTGATGGGAAGTATCAATAACATATTGAATGTTTCTATGGACTGGATTTGAAAAGCCTAAGCACCAATAATCAGCTCCATTTCTTCAAATTTTATTGATAGTGCATTAGCAGATGAATATTGCTTTTGTAATATCCAATACCAAGTGTGTGAAAGTGCTAGCAGTTCAGTATAATAGCAGGGAAATGGCTCTTCAATAAAACAAAAGAAATTTTCACATCTGAGCAAACGGAGTAATAAACTGAGTTATCAGCTGCTGGGGTGAAGAATTCTGCAATAATTCTTTAGGAGTAATGAGAAATAGTAAAGAATAGAAGTATGTTTCTGTCACTTCAGAATGAGAATTGTTCAGCTTGTTTTGATATAGATGTTCCTGTTAACATTACTTCCATCTACCTGCTTATCCATTTTGTGTGGTTCTATTCTTTTGGGTTCAAGCTGCGTTGAGGTGTTATGGGGGTGGAGGGGACAAGCACTTCCAGCGGTGGAATTATCTTAGCCAATAATATCAGCAGTGTATGATGCTGTCCAAGGAAGAGGTACCAAATTCTACGCTAATCTTACTGCCAAAGGTAGTTTTGAACAGTGAAGAAACATGTGCATGTGATAAAGTTCTGCTAGCGTAATTAATACCGTAATTTGGCTCGCAGATTCTGTGAGGGCTTTGTGGCCATGTTTTGCATGAAAACTGTGTGTGCGTGGTGGTTGTGGTTTTATACTGATGCGGCTGGGATCAGCAGCTACTTAAAGAGTCAGGAAAATTATAACTGCCTTGTGAACGTTGAAGTGCAATGTGTATAGCTTCTTACACGTCCTTCATACCAGCCCAAGCTTATCTGAAGTATCTGTTACCAGTTCATAATGTAGCAGATGTTGCATATTTTCTGTGCTTTTTCTTGCTGCTAAACAAGGCTGTTTCTTTCCCCCAGTTCCAAATAAAAATGCTCCAAAAAAATGTGAATCCAGTTCTCTTACCCACACTGTAACATCCAATATTGTTGAGTGTTCTGAGGTTTGAAGATGAAAGAAACGGGCCATAAGTTACGGAGTTAGAGGACAATATAAACAAAATGACCTTTGGTATCATGCTTGCCATATTCTGATGAATAAATTGAGTTCATGTTTAACATTCAGATAATATTCCTGGCAGAGCAAAACATTGCCACATTAAATGTTCAGATCAGAAATGTTAAATGCAGACTAAATTAAGTTGGATCTTAGGACAGCAAACTTAAAATGAGTAACATGTGGCAATATTTGATTTAACAAAGAAATGTTTCTTTTTTCCTTTTTTCCTTTTTCTTTTACTTTTTTCCTTTTTCTTTTCTCTTTTTTTACTGTAAGTTTAAAAGTATAAAGATACACATGCCACAGTGCAGTGCCAGGAACGTTAACTGCTTTTGATCTCTCTCTTCAGATATTAAGGTCTCCCCCCGAACACACCCCTTGTTTGGCGTCTTAAGAGTTTTCATACCAATAAAGATGCAGAGAACAGCAGTCTTTGCTTCTGTTTCTTAAGCTTGTTTTCTTAGTGTTGCATGATCTATGCCCTGAAGAGGTCAATTTTAATCAGCCCCCAGGCACTGCTTAACGTTTAGGGCCAAATTTTCAAAGAAGGCCTCGGCTGGATTTTGATTAGTGAGTGTGTGATCGTTTCTTGCACTGCTGAGCCTCCCAAACACATGTATGTTTTTGCCTGCCAAAGTACAGTACTGAACTCTTTGAAGTGAAGATGTGGTCGTCCATGCTACTGACATGTGCGTTCTTTGTTTGCAAATCGGGTAGTTGCACATCTGTGTGTATCTGCCATTGATTGTGGTTGTACAGCTGCACCTGTGTTTGATTGTGGGTATGAAATGGTAGGTATGGAGCTGGAATTTATTTTTGGAAAGGCAGTACCAGTTTTCTGTGAGATTAGTATGATTCTCAGTCCTTCCTGGTTTGTTGTTTTTGCAATTTAATCTTCTGGGAAGTATTATCCTCTGTAGAAATCTTCATTTTGCTGGCACTGAGAGCTAAAAGTAACTGTATTGTGCTAGTATTTTAATAAAAGGTTCCTTGGCTTCACGGGAGCATGGAGTTCACAGGGAAGGTACGTAAATCCAGTCCGTTAGTCATTTGGGATCAAGCAGTGTAAGGCAGCAGGAACTTTGCACACAAGGCTGTTTAGATACCTGTGATGACTTCTCACTGTTATAGTTCCTGTAGGAATGCCAAGCACCACTGTAGAAAAATGCCTCTTGCAAGCCACCAACATCAGCGCTAACATGGAAAATTGTGTCCAAAGTAGTACTGATTCACGTAAGTATTGCACAGTAACAACACCCAGCACTTTGATACTGCTCCTGTGTACTTCACTGAGGGCGAGGAGACTGCTAGGGTGTATCACCAGTTATTGCTTAGGCATGTGGGTATGTTCTGACAGACTCTAAATGTTTAGTCAAGATCAGGACTCAGTGCCTCCCTTAGAGCAGAGGAATTGGTGCCTGCCTGAAGGATTATTTCAGGCAAATATCTTGGTGTTAGAGAAATACAGTCAACGCTGTCCAGCTAGGAACCTCAAAGCTGAAGTGGATTTCAGCATTATCTTTTTTTTTTCTTGTGCTTTGAGAAATCCCTTTGTAGTTCTTCACGCAGACTTTCCAGACAACCCGCTCAGGAAGGATATTGGGATCCAGGGCATGGAAACAGAGAATGTTTTAGGTGCAGACTTGTCAACAGGAGCCGCAAGGCCCCTTACTTCACGGACTTCCCTTCTGCTTGTAGCACAAGCAGTGGGTTGCGGTCCTGCCCTGCGTGCCAGCAGCAGCAGCTGGAGCATAGCCTTGGCTTCGCTGCAAGAGGAAACAGGCCTGTGATGATTTAAAAACTGGGCAGGTTGGAAGGGAGCAATTAACTAGTAAAAGTTCATAACCATGCAATTATGGCACAGTGACTGGGCAGGCTGAAGTTCATTGGCCGTTTGAGGCTCTCCGAGATGCATACCAGCCTCCGAGATATTCTGTATTTAGTTTTAATTCATTTCAGTCTTCCTTGAAGGTTCAGTTTTTGGCATGTGTAACTACAACAGAGCTTCAAAGAGTATGCAGCCAGAAAGCTTACTGAGTTGCCCAAGACTTCCTCTGTATGTGTTCATGTATGGGTTTGCAAACTGAAGCATGTCCTGCAGGACATGCACTATAACTCCCTAAATTCATTCACTTGAAAAATAGTGGGTTTGTATGTAAGAATCTGGAACATAACTAGCGTGAGGAAAAGAAATGCGCGGTCACGAACGTAGCTGCAAACTGATCTCCCCACCCAGCTTATCCCGGACAGTTTTGGCAGCTGAAAATAATATGTAAAGAATTGTTAGCTTTGGGAAAGACAGAAATAGCATCCCAAGTCCTAGTGGAGGCTAACGCTATCTTTGTAAAGTGCAATTAGCTTCAAAAATTGTTGTATTTTTTGTAATAAAAAGGAACTTGGGAACAGAGAAAAAGAATTGGAACTCTAATAAATAAGAGCAGAAAAAGGCAATCTCTGACTACTCTTGCTTTTTTGTCTTTCCATCTGAAGAGGGTCTCATCTATGTGCTGCATTTCTTTAAACTTTCTGAAATTATGCAGAGACTTCGAATTAGTTTTAAGATGCAGGGAATCCTCTGAGACCTTGCCAGGGCAGTTTGTTTCAAAAATCAGTGAGTGAAACAGAAAAACCCTTCAGAGTACCTCATTGACCTCTGTTAGGGGTAATATTTTTTGTCATTGTTTTTAATGCTGCTTCTCCTTGGCTGCATCCTGCGCTGCCTGGGCAGTAGCTGGGGAATCAAAGGAAGCAGCCAATAGGTGCTGGCTTATGCGGCCTCTGCTGGACACCTCGCTGCTCGAGCTGCGCCTGAAGGCGGGGATGTGGGAGCACCTGTCAGGTAGGGTTACTGCTACGCTCACGTCTGCAGAAAGAGAACAGGAAGGCTGGAACGCTTCTGTCATGTTGCTGATGTTTGGTAACAAAACCATACTGGTAATGAATAATGCCTACCGCACAACAGAAGGAAATTGTGTTTATTTTATAGGCCTTAAAGTTATTCTGTCTACTTGGCATCAGACACCCCAAATTCTCAGTAATTTTTTTTTTTTTTTTTTATCATTTGCACCGACTCTCAAGTTCTAGCTTTGGTGCTAAAGAAAGCAGGCAGCATTCTTTCACCGGGGCATTTGGGATATGTACTGTGGAAAACAGTTCTTCTGATACAGAAGGTAATGAAAAGTCTCCCACCACTGAAACAAAAATGTGTTACTAGAAACAATGACAGCTTGTCAGACTGAAAAGTAGGATAACTTTCAGAGATGTGAAAGAACAAACGCCATGTGAATTGAAATATGTATGACTTGACTAGAATGACTTAGGGCTGGAAATAGACTTGGTAGCTTGGTTTTTGGTTTTGCTGCTTTGTTCCACATGGTAAAACTGCATTTGGATGACCATGGGGATTTTATGAGAAATTTAAGCAAATGAATGCATTGACTGAAAGATGAACATAGGTCCGATTCTGTTACACAAAGCCCTTACCAGTACTTTTGACACTGGAGAACAATTAGAAACTTGGATAGAGCACAATGGATCCCATCAACTTGGAATCTTAAATAGAGGAGTCTCTTGCAATTATGCTTTTTTTTCCCCCCTTGCTAGGGCAAAGACAACTTTTAAAGCCATCACTTGCTTTGAGAGTGTCAGAGCACAAGTAAGAATTTGTCTTTGTCCAGTTACCCGGCTGTGAGCAAAGCATCAAGACCACCAGCCTATCTAAGCCTCCTTCCAGAAGTCCTGCTGATAAGAGGAAAAGATACTTCGTCCTCAGATATCACCTCAAACATCTCAGT
Organism: Aythya fuligula; assembly: GCF_009819795.1. NCBI lineage: Eukaryota > Metazoa > Chordata > Aves > Anseriformes > Anatidae > Aythya > Aythya fuligula. The sequence goes on along the minus strand of NC_045570.1, from coordinate 6,664,764 downwards.
TGCTCTATGGCAGCTTTTCTGATACAAGATCAGGTCTAGCAATAATTATTGCTGTCACCTATTGTTGCATTGTAAGGGTCTTGTCTGTTTTCCTTCCCAGGGCTTCTGGGATCATGCCAGTTTGGAGCAGACTCAGGAAAAGAAGAAACTCCCAAGTGTATTTTCAAAACCAAGACAGGGCATGAGTTGCTCTCCCTTCATTACTCTCCTCTTCCCTAGGAGGGCCCATAAGGGCCCAAATCCATGTTCATATCTATTCCTAACGAACTATACATTATCAGTGGCTGGCATCCTTCACCCTTTCTACTGCATGGCTGTACATCCTCATGGAGGAGACTGAGGCTATGCCAGCAACAGAAATCTAAGAACTACCCAAACACGAAGAACTAACATGTTCATTGGCTGCTAAGCTTTGTTAGAGCATATTATGATTTCACATGTCAAATAGAAAAAGACAGTGTTAAGATAGTCAAATAGGTTTTTGTGGAAGGGTAAAGTCAAAACATGACACTTAATGTCACTCTAAATATAAAACATTTTTGGGTATCATACTAATAACATTCTTCGTGTCCTCCTCTTATGAGAAAATGTGATTGATAAATTACTGAAGAAACAAAGTTACTGAGAACTGAAATATCTTTTAACACTACTTTGGCTATTTCTGTTCTTGAAATGCATCTTTTTGAGTTGGTGACTGTTTTAATTCTGTTGTTCCTCCCCATTTTTGGTTGAGCAGTGCCATGCCCATGCTGCACCCATTAAAATCAATGGAGGTAGAGGTTGGAGATACCACAAATGCTGGTTTTGAGAAGGGTGTTTTTCCCTTATCCACCAAGCCCTGCAGAAGATTGCATTCTCAATTCAGTCCTGAGCTCTGTAACAGGTGACCTGCTAAGCCTGAAGCCATTGTAATAAAGCTGTCAAAATGTACAGCAAATTTGGACTCTCTACAAGCAGAATTTGAGAGCTGTCATCACACAGAAACCTTTGGTTCTGTAAGTCACATTCTATAATGTACAGTTCAATGAACAACATGTTAATGTTCTGTTTTCTAAATGTTGTTTTGACATTTAAATGTTCAAAACCATCTTGAGTTAATTAAATGTAGAGGCTTCTAAGTGAATGGAGTGTGCTGACAACTCATCTAATTACCCATAATTAGGAGTAAAACAACATTAGCTAATAGAAATAATAAATAATTGTGATAGGGAAGAAAATTCAAATGTGCTGTCCAGCAGCATGGCAATTTTTCTCCCAAGCAGAATTCAGACATGAAAGCCCTGAATACAGTTCTATTTAATCACAGGCTGTATATGCGTAGGCATTTTTCACTTAATGGTGTAGGTTAATAGGAGCTGCTCTGAGAAGAGAAAATATTAAATGATGTTTTAGGCTGATGAATTCCAGAGGCTGGGGCATGTTCGTTGGAACAAAATAATGATGATAAGGACAAAATAGATCAACAAGGGGTTTGCAGAGTCTAAGATAATTTTGTCATCTATTAGTCTCGTCAACACCATTAAAAAGGTGGGGTGAATCAAGGGAACTAAGTCAATTTGGCTTTTTTAAAAAATCTGTGTTCTTTGCCAGTTGTTAGCTGACATTTTAACGATGGAGAAATCAAGTGTGGGCAAGTTCGTGTTCACTTACCTTCAGGATGGGCAGAGAGACAATGTTGTTCTAAGACTTCTTGCCTGCCTGTTTATCATCGGGAGCAGTTTTATTTACATTTGGAAATGGAAAACATCTGCTTCTTGATGACCTAAAATAATAATTTGTTGTAGTTGAAACTTAGTGTATGTTTTTGTGTGCGTGTGTGTAAAGCTAGGAAAAACCTTCAAATTTCTGCATTTTCTTCAGATCTGTGGTTAATAAAGCGTTTGTCTTCCTTCAGTCTAATGAGGTGTAATCTCAGCAGGAAAATGGGTTCCTTGCCACAGGCATCACTAGTTGCTGTTGTTCTTTTTTTTCCCCTTATGTACTTAAATTGTTTTTAAGAAATGCTTTATTTAACAAATTTGTGAGATGTCAGTAATCTTTCTGTATTGCTTTCTGTATTTTTTTATTGCTATATGTTGTTTTTCACATATGTTACATGAGACATATAGCAAACAATATATTATGTATGTTGTGTGCTTGAAATAATACAAATTGAAACAAGTAGTGGATTTTGAAGTGGGTAACACGTTCAGTTTTATGTGTTCCTTCTATTGCATGCTTAATGTGCATGCATTTACCAGAATCACTTACAGAAAGAGAATTAGGAAAATAAATGCAAACAAAAAGCAACTGAGTTAGGGCTAATGCCCAGTTGGTGATTACACCTAGAAAAATCTTTAAGATTTGTTCAGGAAGATGTACAGACAGAAGCGATAGCAATATCAGTATGAACACAAGGCAACAGGGACATATACGTATGTAATGTAGGTGCATGTCTAACAGGCCTGCTGCGCTGAGAAACAGCACAAAGAACCCACAAAATAGCCATTGATAAAGAAGAAAGCAAGGAATTACTTTTTTGTATTAAAAACCGATCTTGGTAAGAATGGAATCTAAATTTGTGGTCCCCTTTGCTATACTACCATCATTATTCTAATGTTTTTGTTTGGCTGACAAAAAGTAAAAGGAAGAAAGATGATTATAAAGTATTCCAGTTGAAAGACTCAAAGACAGCTTTTCATAATTATGTTCCTATTTCCGTTACAACTTCTCATTTTCTGAGATCAATTTTTGCTTCAAGAGGTGATCCATAGATACTACCATGAATATTTATATTTAGAGAATGAAGAAGGAGCATTTGTAAATCCTTACCCTCTTAATTAATGCCAGTCTTCAAGGTTGTGCTTCCTGGTGATTGATAATAAAAAGGTTTCCGTGTGGCATGGTATCCTTTGCAGCATGAATCATACACAACCATAAAATTGTTAGCTACATCATTATGGCTGAGTGTATTGTACTAAACGAGCGCATACCAGAAAATGAAATGAATGTTTTATGTGTTCTCTCAGCTAGATTCAGATAGTGTGCAAAACGTACCTCTATGAACAAATCATATCCCTAAATGTGTTTTTTAAAGTTTGCATAATTAATTTGAATTCAGTTTTTACTGCTGGAACACAATGAATTTAATTCTATACGTCTTTATTTTATGTGCTGAGTGGCTGAGAGCTTGGTTTGGCTGTCACGTGAATGGAGATAACGTGCATGTCTTGCTGATTTCAATAGCATTGTATACATACATAAGGATCTACAAAACAGTGACTTGGCAAGCAATTGTCTAGACCAGCTATAATTAGATTTTTAAAAATAGCCTTCTAACTGTAGTTATTTTCTCTTTAAAACAAGGTAGCTTTCTATGCTATGGGTGGTGGCCAGGAACTGTTAGAAAAGCTGTGGAAATATCTTACAGGAATTGTTGTTTTCTGACCTGATGCTCAGTGACTAGACCCATGGCCAGGTGTCTTACATGATGTTTTATTTTTTTCTTTGTGATGGGACCCTGATGCAACATGGGAGATGTAATCCAGGTAGGAAGATCTATTTACAGCAGAACATATAGGATACTACTAATCTGACATAACATTTCCTATAAAATGTATTGGTGCCAAAGACAATACCTGAAGCACTTTCCTCGGTCTGAACTTCCCTTTGGGATCTGTACAATACAAGTAGGAATAATCTTGCTAAGGTAAGCAAACAATTGGATGATCAGCAGGGATCCTTCAGACTGCGACTAGTGGCTGATAAATCACATCACATTCATGCTCTTTTGTTTTTTTTTTTTTTTTAACAAATGTGTCCTTAAATAAGGCATGGTCTTGTTCCCAAATTGCTCTGGCATGAGATGCTGTTTCTTCCTATTCTTTTCACTTTGGTATTTGTATAGGATCTTTGGTGTTATGATAGTGAGAAGTGGACTCAGTGCTTTTTTTGAAGATCAGGTGAAGATTTTTCTTCCTCTGCAAAAACTGATGAAGGCTTGCATGAGGATTTTTCAGCACTTGACAGCGCCAGAGAGGTACATTTAGGTTAGCAGATCCAAAACCACTTGGCACAGAGCCAGTCCTACCTTTAAAACCTCCAGCACAAAAAAAAAACTTGAAATCTTTGCAGATCTTGAGGGTTTGTTCTTTTTCTTATGAGGTGGAAGGTCTAAAGTTAATAGAGCTGGATCCCAGGAACACGACAGGACAAATCTGCTCCAAATCTTGAATTATGCACTTAAATAATAATAAGTAATTCTTCGAAATTAATTCTATTCCGTATATACTAGATTAAAAATATTTCTGGTGTGACACTTCAGTATCATCATCTATCCACCATCAGTCACCTTTGTACTTTGCACAGTACCGCATCCTGATGAAAAATAGTCCTTTTTTATCCAAGCTGAAGTCATAGAAATCCCTCATTCTGTACTGCAGTCAGTCTGTTTTGAAAAGGAACAAATAAAATGCAGGATGGTCCCACTATATGGGGAAGTGGTAACTGTTTAAAGTAAAATCCCAAAATCAGTTTATCTATGTTACCAAGTTTGTCCTGTAGTCGATATGAGTGCTGTTGAGTATTGTTATAAATATTCCCTCCGAGCACATGGAAACAGGTGTTACAAAAATCCCTCAGATCACTTGCTTGACCTGTTAATTAAGTTTCATTGTTTACCTACGGCAAATGCTGGGGTTGACTCAGTACCGAGAGTACCCCAGGTTTGTATTCGTCCCCTCCCAAATTACCATGATTTAAGACCTCCTCCTTAATCTTGAAAGGATTGATAAAGACAGAATTGGAGACTTTATTTTTCCGGTGTAATCCCATCTGCTATAGCGGAATCCTCTGGATAGAAATCGTTAACTTCCTGTTACTGTAAATGGTTTTTAATATCATCTTGTGTATCATTGTTCCTACTTTTCATTTGGTAGCCAGCACTACATAATTAGTACATTAGTGAGAACTGTGCAATATTAATTCCCTTGTATTTGTCTTGAATTTGCAAGGAGCAGATTAGTACAGAAAGGCTGCTTGTCCCTTTAAAACACAGAATGTAATTACCATATCATTTTCTTTCTTCCTGGAGTTTTGTTTTGCCAAACAGAAGCAGAGGAGAGACCGAGAGCTGCTGGGGTTTTGTGAGGAAAGGCAATCTGCAGATTAGTGCAGGTTTTAGGAACTGCAGTAAAAACATAGGTGCAGAGGCTGGTACCGGATATTGTAAGCGGAGGTAGGAGGCGGTTGGGTTTTTTGTTGGTTTTTGGTGGTTTTTGCCTGAACCACCTAATTAATTCTTGACAAGCTTGCTGAATTGTTTGTCAAATTAAAACAAAGAAACTCCCACAGGAGAAGTCTATTAGGATGATTGTCAGGAAAAAGCCCAAACTTTGGACACACAAGGTCACCTAAAGGGAGATTTATGCACTTAGGAGCTTGTCTGTTTTCCCACCTAGATTAGCCCAATATAATATTTCACATCTGCCCTCATGCTTTGCTTTGTTTGGCCCTGGATCACTGCAGGCAAGGTAGCAGCAGTCCTGAAAAAGTCATAGTATTCATTATTCATTATAATTTTGGAAAAGTGAGGAATTCCCCCTGCGTGATCCCGAGCAGAGGGAGAGCCGCAGCCCTAAGGGCCCTGAGAGGAACCTGCTGGGTGCCAGCCCCTTCTGGTTGTCCCTGGCAGGGAAATGGGAAGCCCTCCCCTTTGTGGGGAGAAAGGGGCATAAGAAAGGAGATATTAAACCGGGGGGGGGGGGGGGGGGGGAAAAACAAACTTTTTTTTTTTTTTTCCAGCGGAAGCCCTTTAAGGAATGCTAACAAGGCTTTAGCAGTGCCTTGTAGCCAGCCCTGACAGTGGTTGACTTTTCCTTCCTGGCTGGAGGGGAGGAAAACAGGAGAATTATCCAGGGCAATTGGCAGACACATGGGGCTGCCTCTCCTGTTCCCGGCTCTGACAATGGAGAGGCAAGAGATGCTTTACCATAGAAAATGTGGAACTCTGAGCAAAGGGGGTTTCCCTTTGGAAGTTCTCCGATGCTCCTGTTTCACACCGGCTGTTTTATACTCTAGCTGCTTGCGAGCAAATTTGTCTGGAGCACTTCACTAATCAGAGGGGAAAAACAAGCTCTGAAAAGGGCAGTGCAGTCTCCTCTCAGGAGTGCACAGAGTTCAGCTCAGCACTGCTGCAGCAGGTATCTTTACACCTTTGCACCTTTCCACTGAACCTGTGTCTCACACGAATGTCAGAAGTCACTGATTTTTGTTTTTTTTTAAACTAAGTATGCAATGCTTCTGTCCTAATCCTGGCCGTTGGGTAATAACACCCAAACTAAACAAACTTAGAATTGCCTGGCAAATTTCCAGGCAATTCCGTTTTCCCTTACTATGTATCTTGAATATTTTTTGCTTTACTTTGCACACATTTAATACTTAAAAAGAAGGGAGCCTTTCTTGTGGCAGTCACGCAGAGGTGCCTTTCACAAAGTGACTTACCTTCTGTCGGGGACGTTTGCAGGGAGGCAAATTGAATTAGAAGGAGGAGAGATTCTACTTTACTGAAGATAGGACTGTGAATTTGAAAATTAAGCAATTTATTCCCCTGCTAATACATGAACAGAATTCCCATCAGCAGTAGTGGAAACTGTGCACATGAAGAAAGAAAATGAGAGTGGTAAACCTGGCTATGGCAATATTGTTTTCAGTGTGTTTACACAGGATTAATGCTATTCTATAGACAGCTGCGCAAACCCTGAAGGATGTTTAGTAGTGTGTGTTTTTTATGCATATGAAATTACAGCAATTCACTGCTCTTGTTTGATTAAATTTTATTATATATTTTTTTAATTATGTATATATATTGTTTTGTTTTTTTTTCCAAATTTTTAAGAGAACTTTTGCCGTGGTGATCAGTCTTGTGATGTAGAGCCAGGCCTTGTGGCATGGAGATGTCAGCCTTGCAGCAAGCCCCGGGGCAGATGCGCTGGGCTCAGTGGGCTCCCTCCTGGGTCAGTGCTGCACGTTGGGGCATGAGGGGATGCCCTACATAATGCAGCAGAAGGCTCAGCTTTGCCAATTCCTGCTTAATTCAGAGTCTCATTGCATTTGGTGAGGCTCCTTGGAGTGCAGTGAATATGATTCCATATTATTTTTCTCTTTTTAAAGAGAAGGCAGGAGGAGGGGAATTGGAAGTACATGACAGTTCCTAACCATCCTGACTCTGGTGGAGTTTCAACAGAGGAGGGCAAAGAGATATTCGCCTTCAGATAACTCCTCGAATTTCAGTGTTGTTCTGCTTTTTTTTTTTTTTCCTTGGTAGTAATATAAAGGCAGAGAGAAAGCTTCCTCCATTTATTCCCCGTCTTTTTGGGCGGTGAGGGGTTCTCATTATGCTAAATCCCCCCAGTAGTGACTCCGTAATAGCTTCCCTGTGCCTATAGAAGGCTGAACCATCTCCAACCATTACAGTGGGAGTAAGCTGCTCTTTGAAGGAACATCCATGGTTTTCCAGCTTTGCCTACTGTGGAAGTTTTATGAGTGACTGTGTTCTGTTTGAGTTAATTTCTCTGCTGCTCTTTTCTGTGTTGCCAGCAGAGAGAATACTATTACAGCACTTTCTTAACAGGAACGCTCTGTGCCAAAGGTTTTAAAGTGTTTTATTTTAATGTCACAGATGATTAAATGCTCTAGTGTGACTGACAAGCTTTAGTAAATTTGTACAAATTAGATATACTAGCTCTTAGTAAAATAGATTTTCTAAACCTGTTTTGTGTGAGAGGAGAACAAGTAGCTAATGATAGTAAAATACATTAAGATGCTGGCAAATTAGAAAAAGCCACTTGCGGCTTAGCAGCAGCTCTGTGACAACACTCTCCGAGGTTGGAGACCAGCAGTACGGCAGGAACACCCACAGGTTGTGCTGCAATGGCACTGCCCTCACTGAGCAAGCTGAGCTGATGCTTCATCAACATCAGGGTGTCCTCCAACTTGCTAGTAGGAGAAAAACCAGTGCTCTGTTCTCCTCTTGCCCCTTCTGAGGGTGCTGGCACCAGTGGAGATGCCAGCTGCCAAGAGGAGTATAAAAGCTGTTGTAATATGCAACAGTAAAGCCTCTCTGCTGGTGCTCTTGACTGTATTTTCTCAGGTGAACATAGACACTGCTGAAGACCGTAGGAGGAAGGGTTCTATTATGGGCCCAAATCAAGATATTTTTTTTTGGTATGGCTGGGGGAGGGCAGGATCCCTGCATTAATGATGGAAGCTGTGCTCCTGTTTAGATGCCTTGTCAGGAGGTGTTTCATGGCTGAAGAAGCTACGTGCTTGCATTTGACCTGGTAGCAAGCAAAGCATGGATGGCTTCAGCTGTTCCAAGCTCCAAACTGCTGGTGAAGAGGGAATCACGGGAGTTCACCAGCTGTCTAGGCCTAGGCATACAACTGTCTTTTTTATGGGTAAAGAGATGATGTCAGGGACTTGCGGCCTCAATTATGAGTTGGCTTCATGTGCTTGTAGTTGCATGCATGTGTCTGACAGAGTGTTTGGGATCCTTGTGATGCTGAGACACGCGGGGCCACAGAGGAGCTCGAGGAAGCGACCACCTGTGTTGGCAGCAAAGCGCAGCTCCTGCAGAGCAGGAATGTCTCAGTGCAGGATGGCTCCATCGCAGGTGCCTCGTCACCCTCATACAGAGCAGCCTCTGGAAAGAGGGTGTGAAGGTCTGGGGCCCCTCTGGACTGGTGGCAGCAGACCTGGTGTCTTGTTCTGGTAGTGGCTGCTGCTGCTCACCATGGGAGGGAACGGGGCACATGTTTCACCAGCCTCCACCTTCCTAATGCAACACCAGGGCTCCTGTGTTTGGCAGGGGGCTGAATCTCACAGCTGGGTACCACGTAACCTGATTGAGGGCTGGGAGGGATGGACCAAGGAGCTGCCTCACGTGAACAGATTTGTATTACTTTTTGATGCTTTCCTTGCAAAAAATAAAATTAGACATGTCTGTATCTGTTTCCTGTTCTTGGTGGGTAAAAGGTGAAACAGAAGCTCCTTGCAGAGGAAGCCTTTTATTAGGTGTTTGCGCTGCATCCAGTCTGAGCAGTGTTCCAGCTGCAGCCACAGTTGCAATACCAACAGTACCATATGGTAGGTACATCTCAGGCCTGAGCACTAATAATAGGTGTTACCACTTTGTGTCGTTGTAATGCCAGTCGCTTCTATTTGCTGTTAATGATAAGCATTTCATTTTCCTTAAAAATAACACGTGTTTTAAAGGAGCATTTCAAAGTTAACAGTCTCTGAATCTCCCTTCAGGATGAAAGCAGGGGAGTGCATTTTATCATTAAATTATGATCTAATAAGAAGAATAAAGGAGTCTTAAGGAAAAAAAGCGTTATTAACAACATTGTCTTTTTTGATCTATGGATAGATAAGTGTCCTCTAGTGGAGATAGTACCCTACTTCTCTGCTCTTATAAACCTTTGTTCTCTTCTGATGCATATTAAGCACCAGATGAAAAATTCTGTTTGTCTGTGGTCTAACAATGAAATACCTTGTAGGAAATGAAAAGGTCAAGCTTTCCCTGTCAGTGATTTATTATAAACAGTGCCTCCTTCTTTTATTTCCTGATACTTTGCATTTGGATTAGTGATGATACATCACCAGCTGCTAGATAAAATATGAAGTTGGGAAACTATGGTCAAACATCTCTGCTGAGGAATGACCCTGTAATCAGCTCCCAGCACACACAGGTCTCGCTTGATTTATCAACCCAAACCTGGGATTCTAGAGAGGGATGAATTAGTTTGAAGATATCTAAGGGATAATAGCTAAAGCCAAAAGAGCTGTAGGAAAACCGTTTGTCACTGCCCTGCCCTGCCCTCCTTAATTGCAGAAAAATTGAGAGTGGATACGTTCGGCACCCGATATAAATCATTGGTCAAGTAACCAGCGATGTATCAAGCGGGGGAGTTGCAGGCCTGCTTCTCTGCTCCTCGCAGGCAGGATGCTTGCAGTTTGGACACCAAGAGGCCGCTGGGCCAGTGTCATCTAAATGCACATCTGTTCCAATGCTGACTTCACCTTGGCCTTCTGTGTGACTTCATGCATTGTGGTGTTCTTCCAGTTTCTGATGTTGTGCTATTTTAATTGTCACTTTCTGTGGATTTGCATTTGGGGACCATTTGTCCTGTCTTTTTTTAGCTGAGGGTGTAACAGAAAAGGAATGTGCAATTGCCCAACATATGTTGTAAATGCTTATTCCCTTATTGCAATACATATTTGAAAGTTTAGTGGAAGCAGTATTACCAAATGAAATGAAGATCTGTACCCCATGTTCTCATATTCTTCTCATTCTCCATTTCTTAACTATACTTACCCCCCTACCCCCAAATAAATGCAAAAGCTTAAATTTCTCAGCTTTGCGCACCTTTTAGGTAGTGCTTAACATGTGATTTCTAGTGTTGTGTCCATGGGCCAAGAAATTAGGCATGTGCCTGTATGTGAATTCACAGGATTGAGGAACCTTCTGCGGTAAGTAGAATCGGTCCTTTCAGTGCACATCAGGGAGCAATTAGAAATTAATCCAGACCATGTAATCTGTACATCTGCAAAAGCTGTGAGAAAATAACATTTCTTTCTGTTTTTCCATCTAATTATAGTTATGACAGTTTTTGGAGGTATGGTCTAGAGAATGCATAATGGTACTTCCCCTATGCCAATATTTATTCTTATTCCACATGGCTGTTCCTGTACCTCCTTTTTTGCTATATGACACAACTTTTCTAAAATTAATTTTGCAGCCTAAGTAAAAATCCAGTCGATTGCTTCTCTGTTGGCTTATTTGCTGCTTGAGTAACATAATCACGAGTGTGGTGCAAAATCCATTGTAATCTGTAGACGGGTCAGCGTCCTGCAAATTCCTTCAAGGGAGCAGGTAGGAGAGCACGTGGAATCTGGGATTTCTGGAGGTTGCCCCTCCTTCTCCTCAACCTGTTTAGCACTTTGCATGTGTTCTGTGTGTCCTTGGATAGAAACTAAAAATATTAAGGGAGTTGGTGCTTGATTTCTACCCCCTTCTAATGAGACCTAGACACTTCACTTCTTTATATTGTTGGTTTTCTGTTTTTAAGTCTCACCATTGCAGTGAAAGATTGGATGTGCTTAAGGACACTGCTGATTATGGATCAAAATGTCTTTAGAATTGGGCTTCAGTGAATAAAACATTAAAAATATTAGTTGCTCAATGCAAGTGCAATTTTTCAAGGCTAAGTTATGTTAACAGAATTTTTTATTAAATTGTGTTGTAATTCTTTTAAGCTAATGCATGAAAATGACCTCAAAATCAGATCAAATCTAGTTAAGAAGGTGATTATCTAAGTTCCTAAATGTCTTTCATCCAGAAGCTCTAAAGAAAGAATGAGACTTTATCCAGCCCAGAGAACATGAGCATCATAATTTTAACCACAAAGAAAATCAATATAAGAAGAGGAGAAAACAGCAACAAGCATTTGTCTATGCTAAGTGACGTTTGTCCCTTGTTATTAGCATGTTTTACGGTGTTCTCAGCACTTACTTCCCTGCATGAACTTGAAGCCCTGCTGCAGATTGCTACCCTGGGAGGAGAGTCCTTTAAGACTGAATCACAGGGGCACTGAAATTTTTGGTTGAAAATGCTCGTCTGCATGGTGTGAAGGATAATGGAATTTGATTTCACAAAACATATTTCATACTCAGTGTCCCAACCCACTCTATAGATGAATGAGTTAAATGCTGGAGAAGCGGTGACTGTGTAGGTAAATGTGGCACCAATTATGTAGTGGGCGATAGCTTACACGCAGCTGTGGACAATGGAAACAGGTTTTCTCTTTTATTACTGAGGGTCACCCAAGGTTAGCCCCTGTACTTTCTGAAAAGCACTCTGGGATTTCTAATTTCCACCTGGATGAGCACCAGAGACAGACAGAAAGGGCCACAGTTTAATGCTTCACCGAAAGGATGGATGAATGATTGTTGGATGATTAATGGCTGGTCTGCGCTGAAAGATGACAGCCTGTTATAATGGAGATAGCTAACATGTAATTTTCTGCATAGTGCCGTTGCACAGCCCCAGCATTCCCACGCATCGGGCATTTCTTGAGGGTACGAGAGACGGCAGTGAAGATACGGTGTTTGGTTAGTGTTCGTCCCCCTCTTGCCAGTGAGTGCTGATGTGGTAGCAGGCACTGCTGTGCTGCTGCTTGCATGCTGCAGGTGGCTGCTATGGGGCTGGCAAACACCTCAGCATCCAGGAGGAGGATTTCTGAGGGAACTGAGGTGTTTTATCATATGCCTGAATTTCTGCTCACTGGGCATGGTGGTGTTTAAAATGTTATTTGATCAAAATCCAGCCAGAGTTCTGCTTGCAGACCATTGTAGCTGGCCATGGTCAGAAAGCTGGGGCTGACCCTGTTGCGTCCTGGAACAAGGTCCTGATGTTCTGATAACTACATCATGTGTTATGTTACCAGCTGATTGCTTACTATGGAGTGGATATTACGAAGAAAAAAAAAGCAACCACCGAACTTCACAAATGGTTTGCTTGATTTGAATTTACTCCCTTTCCCACCCAAAAATCTTCTTTCCATTCTGTTGATCTGGAGCATGATTATCCTCAGGTTCTACTGCTGCATTAGTTTACAGCAATGCCATCCCAGCTGTACCCAAAACTGCTTCAGAGCCAAACTCCTAAGTTCATATCTGCGCACGCTACTGCAAGAGGGGTTCTTTGAGTGAGGGCACTGAAATAGTTCCTGCCGGTTGGGTTGACCAGTCACTGCTTGTGCAATTTTCACAATCACTAACACCAAACCACAGGCCTAATTTGAACTGGGCTTGGCATGAGCACGTTTCTGTTGAATTACTCAAAGCACGTTCCGTAGGCTTTGTCCTAGCTTTGTGCTTTCATTGTGGCTAGAGAAGGACATGTTATACTTCATCAAGGCTGAGTGGTACAGACAGGTGATACCTGATCCAGTATGTAGCTGGCTAGCACAAAATTAATGCAGCAAAAATTTCTGATCAAATCCAAACTGGCAGAGTGAGGTAAAACCAGACCAGCAATTCATATCATGTGGCTGCGGACTCCTTAGCTGATACTGGAAGTCTTAAAGGCATCTTCACTGTCTTGATTAATCAAGGTGTTAGAAACCACTTCTACAACTTTGAAACACCCTGATTAGAAGTCTTTATGGGGAATTTTATTAGAGAATGGAGTTACTTTTATCCATATTGTATTTCGTAGAAACTGTTTTCCTTAAATTATCTTCTATTTTCGGTATAATTTAAAAGGTGCTGAGAAATGGGAGGGAGGGCGTTTCTCTATAACTTCTGTATAAGAAGCCAAGAGTTTCAACAAGAATATACAAAAACAAATAAAATCACTTTGATCAACATTGTATGGAAAAAAAATACAGGTTTTCCAGTAAATTTCATTTTTTGAAATATTAAAGACCAAAAAGCTTTAAATATCTTTCATTAAATAAGATTATCTATTTAATGAAAGGTACTAGCAACTGCTTACAGATATCTTATAAGCAAAGGAAGTATGCAAACTTGTTAATTTGATGTTATCCATTACCTTAAGTAAAAGGTTAATTACCCTGTGTGTATTAAATATAGAAACCCAAGGGTCAGATTAACAGGATATAGGATAAGATGTAATAATACGTAATAACAGAGTTGTGTTGATTTGTACTGTTTACAGTTGGTTAGTTAACCATTGAAAGGTCATGTTGAAAATAGCATCAAAATACTTCTATATGTACCCACATCTATTTATAATCTGCCAAGCTTAGAAGATCCTTTTGTTGATTTTTCTCTTACCTAAAGAATTCTCCAGTGACAGGTTTATTTGAAATTTAATTTTAATTAAAAATAATGGGTTTTTCACTTGTATGGCTTATTAATGTTTTCAATAATCATAGTTAACATAGGACCCATAGTTCAAAAAAAACATAATGCGCTCTTATGAGGCAGAGCCTGAGCAAAACTTAAGTTGCTTCACATACTAGATGAGCAGTGCTTTTTAACTTAGTGTGATGAAGTGTTCATCGTATTTTATTTGTAAGAAGTCTAGATTTCAGTATTAATGGGTTGTGTCTTTTCTTATTTGCCATTCCTGGGTATTTTGCAGTGGCTAAGGACGCAAAGGGGTAGAATTTGTATTTGTGTATTTGGCTTTAGTGTTGTTGTTTTTTTTTTTTAAGGCAAATTATGCTACTAAGTTGATCAAAACAGATATTTAGGATTTGAGAGCATTTTCTGACTTTCTCATATCATCTTTTGTATTGTCTGTGTATCTTTATTGACTAGTAAAGACACCTGGTGTATATTCATTTAATCAAAGGGCTGTGATACTTCATGATATGCTTTCAAATCTCTTATCTGTAATGAGGTCCTTAGCTTGCCTGCTCAGAAAAATGGAGGCTTGGGGCGCAAAACAAAGACCACTGTAGACATCGACTGCAGCAGTAATGTACATGTAGGTCAGCAGAATGGAAAGTTGTCATCTGGCTGAGGCTCCCTGGTTAATATCCCAAATGTTCCTAGAGCACTGGAAGGTGTATCAGGTCTTTAACGTAGCAGCATACTGCCACCTAACATCACATGAGGCATAAATTCAGTTTGTCTTCACCACAGATCCAGTCTGGAATCCTGCCTGTGTTTGAGGCTTTCCACCCGAACTGTATAAAAGTTTTTGGTGGGGATGATGTGTTGGAGGTACTTCTGCGTGGGCTGGAACCATGCAGTCCATTTGGGTAGTGGCAGCCCTTCTGGGGAAGGGTAAGTTCTCCTGAGGTGGATGAAATTGTCTCAAAATGAGTCTTAGGTCATCCTGTTATAAGACTTGCTGCCCTTCCTCTCCACATGCAGCCAGGCTCCTGCAAGGATGGAGGCAGCAAGGCCCTGCCAGGCTGGGGGGACACTTCTCTTCTGGGGTCCAGAGCCATGTCTCTGCCTTAAATCTAGCACCAGAGTTACTGGTGGGATTGTTTCCTATCTCATCTTAGCCCTAATGATGTTTGTTCATTCCACTAGCTCAGAAAACAGGTTTTTGTTGAGAACCCTCATCCTGAAAAGGAACAGCGCTGGTTTATGTGAGCCACTTGCCCAGCCAAGTATGTGAAAGGACAGCAATCTTCACAGCTATAACCTCAGGGAGAATTAAGGGGCATCAGAAGGGTGAGTGAAAGAAGTTGCATGCTGTAGCCTTACGAGAGGCTACAAATGCCTATTAGGGCCTTTTGCCCTGACACCAAGGTAAGGAAAACGTTTGGGCCCTGGTGGGCATTGCACAGGGAAAGCTCCTGAAGAGAGATGCTCAGAAAATGATGGTTGTGCAGGTAGCAGTGCTCCTTCCTTCACACGTTTAGAGGTTGTTTGACAATCTCCCGTTTGTCTATTGACATGTCCTGACCCTGTTTACTTGTAGGATCTGACAGGATCACAGCACTAATGCGACAGGCTGCAGTACATTTAAGGTAGAAATAGATTCACATTTCTACTTCAGTGCTCAGGTCAATGAAGTCACTTCAGAATTGCATTTATATGGCTGAGAGAAGAATTTGGCCACGCGCCCACTCTCTCCAGCACATTACACTTGAAAATAATTTAGCTAGCAGTTGTGAATACCCATTTCCTGCCAATAATTTTAGAATACCCTATTGCCAGGTGATCTCTCTGACCTCACGTTGCGAGTCCCATCATAGCAGTACCAGCCTGGGGGCCTTCCCCATGCTTCGTTGTTAGTACTCGCCACAGCAGCTTTGCTGACGGTAGATTTAGTCACGTACGTGATGGAGAGAAGAGTATTAAGTCCTCTCCTGTGTGTGCTTGTTTTATAAAAAGTGAGTTCAGTCACATTAACAGAAGATTCTCATGCTTTTTTGTACGTTTAAGTAGATTTTACATGTTTACATTTTAAAATGATGCATCAGCAGAATTAGGAAAAGTGTCTACTGTATGGTATGTGACACGTTCACGTGAAACCACAATAATTAAGGAGCAAACAAAGGAGCAGAGCTCAAAATCCTTACTCTCGTTTTCATGGAATGAAACTCATTGTTTCATCCTTACTCTAGTTTTCATTGTTGTTTGTTCTTGAGCTCAGTGGTATTTTGGGTAACTTGCCCCAAACCATGTCAGGTAATGAATACAGCACCTTCCAGGTCAATGGCAAAACTCTGTGGTGGAGTAGACTGAATTAGAACTGGACTATCATGAAGCTCTCTCTGAAGCTGATTGATCTTTCTTTACTTAAAAAATGATTCTCTATTAGAGGAAAATGTTGCTCTTATGTTAGTTTCAGTGAAAAAGATCAGGAAAACAATTTTCTGTTATAAATTTAACTCTCGTGTCTAGGCTGTAGTCAGACTTTGTGTTTAGAAGCAGGCAATATGAACGCGTTATCTATGTAGCAGCTTTTGTGTTTGTTTTTCCCTATGGATCACCTAGCGTGTCACCTCGTGTGCTGGAAGCCAGTTCTCCTGTCTATAGCTCAGGGCTCCCCAGAACCCCTGCTTGGACTCTCAGATCAGCACTTGCACTGAAGTCACATCCAGCCCTTGGTAGGATTCGTGTCATTTCCTCCCCAGATGGAGCAGATTTATGATCTGAGCTTCCTATTCCAATGTGATGCCTTTAGGAGAGGTACGAGAGAGACTCTCTTCACTAGAGAACCGATACCATGTCATGCATGTGGTATTGGCAAGAGGTGAGCTCACACACCAGAAGTGTCCTGTGGCATCTTCAAGCGATCTGTTAGACCTCTCCATGCTCTTCTCATGTTTGCAGATTTCAGGTTTGAGATATGACAGTGCTTTTACATGCAGAGAAAACTGTTAACATGTCATTTGTTCAAGGCAAACTGTCTGCGACAGGATAGTCTAGCTAAACAAGACATTATGCTATCAGTCTGTGAAAGGATGTCTGAAGTCCCCTGGCTGTGTAGAATACGAGGGCCTTTGCCTAGCAGACAAAATGTGCTCTTTACTGAAGAAAGAAAATGCGTGTGTGTCATGGGGAGAGCTAAAACTTGGTTCAGGGGGACTTTTATGGGTGCTGTGGCCTAGGAAAGCTTTGACAGAAAATGGAACCAGTCCCCAGTGTTTGACATTTCTTCAGTGGGCAGATTGCTCTAATCTGTTTTCTTATTTTTCCTCTAAATCTTTCTTTACCACTTCTTGAGTTATCTGACAGCACGTAGCCTCTCTCAACTTTTTTCGTCTGATGTTACATGTGTTTAACCCTTGATAATCACAACGCTTGTGGCATGGCTGCCCCAGAATGCTTTCCACATTTTTCTTTTCTCATTTATTAAATCTACAAGCAATGGTGTTAATGCACCATTTTGCCAACCAAACCTTCCCTTAATAAAAATACAGTTGGTCTGTGTTTGGAGACTTTGGTTTTGGGTCTGGCCGGAAGGGCCAACAGTTCTGCAAATACATAAGCAAAGGGCTGTTTACCTTCAAGGTGAACTCCACTCCAATTAATGTCACTAGGACTGGTTCAGTGTCTGCAGCCAGGAAGGGAGCTGTTTGTTTGCTTTAATTCCCACAATTTGTTCGCTAACTGAAGTGCTTAGGGGATACCAAAAACAAATGTATTTTTGGATGTTATCCTATTTACCAAGCAGCTGAAACACCAAAAAGTAAGCAAGGTATCAAACTACTCAGAAACAATAGCACCCTCAGATGTCATTGGTTTGGGAATTTGTTAACCCATGCCTGTAAGGCAAACGTCTGCTTTAGCCACTTGGTATGCACAGTTCCAGGGGCAGCAAATATTCTTTAGCAGTCTTTTGTACTGCTTTTGTCCATTCTACTTCCTTTTATTTATTAGAGAGAATGGAATCAGGGGATTAGTTACTTGTCCTGTCCTGAGACTGATGATGTGGGTAGAATAAAAAATGTTTAGGAGAGGTGGCAGTGCCTGTGGCACAGAAGTTTTTACTTAATGCCAGAAAAATTGCTGGGCTGTGGTGACCAGAAGGGCTGCCTGGGACTGGATTTTAGAAATTTGATGATTTGCTAATGAGATCTGAATTCTTCTTGGTTGTCCAGCTTGGTTTCGCACATTCAAATTTGTTTGATAAATTCTGGCTGAGTGATTTGTATTGGTTGGGTGACTTTTTTTGTGGAGGCTTACAAAATAATTGTAAATGAAATATCCCTATGTATTAGTACTGCATTACACAACATACATTTTGCCACACCACGGATCTCCCCTTTTATATTCTTAATTATAAATTTTCCAGGACTACACTTTCTGTAAATTGTTCATGCCACATTAAAATGGCTGTGAATCACATATCCTGCATTCTGTATGGAAAACATACTGCATTCTCCCTTCAGATACAGCATGAATTTTTAATTTGTGTTTTGCCACTCAGTTCCATGGGAACTAAAACTTTAAAACTAAACTCAAACTGTTGTTAAATTGGAGTTGATAAATTCAGTAGCAGTAGGTTTACGCTCCACAGGTACGCAGTTCTCACCTCAGGTGATAATGTGTTTCAAATTTGGTTATAAATATTTCATACAAATGTTTTAAATGTCTTCATCTTATTATTAATGATTTACAGGCTCGTTATTTAAAAGAAAATGCAAAACAAAGAGGCATTATAAATTGACTTAGAATTGTCGTGGCTTTTATGCCTAATGGTGAGATTCTGTACATTACAAAGTTTCAATCAGCTTGTCTGAGGAAGCGATGTTCCTTTGAAGTCTGCTTTCCTGAAGTCAAAGATTATATGTTGCTTGCGAATTTCAAACCTAAGCGTTGAGTGAATCAACTATTATAAAGATTAGATAAAGAGCTGACCATCACCCACATTGCTTCTGACACCGGTTTTACTTCCCACAGGGCATCTTACTAGGTGTTAGCCAGGCTGGCTTCTTTCCTCCCTAAAATAACTGAGGATTGGACCTCTCCTTTGATGAGCACGGGCAGATTATGTATTATACATTCAAGCTCATGGCTGACCTTTGGAGATGCATAAATGAAAAAAGCAGCTGTTTGAATTGCACTTTCCAGTCTCTTGGGATCCGAAATTGGGATGCCATTTAATACATGCTTATTTGGTGGCTGTGATTTTTTTAGGCCCTTTCTAAATATTGAAGAAGTGAAAATCCCTCCCGGAGCATCTTAGAGAAGAAAAAGAAAGTAGGCTGAGGTTAAGGACCAGGAAAAAACAAAGGAGACAGTTGTGTATTATTTTCTTTCAAGACAGTGGAGGTGTCATGAACAAATTACCAAATGTGTGTGCATACAGTAACTTTTAAGTGCTTCCAGCTAAAGCTTGTGCTCCCTACTTCTGAAGGATTATGTATCATTGCAAAGTTTTGCAGGGCTTCTCTCCGTACAGGTGTGCCTGTTTTACAAATATTGCAACAGGAAATGGCACTGGTGTGTTTCTTCATTCCTGAAGGTGCTTGTGAGGGCTAACCTGGCCAGCCCTGCACTGGCTGTAGCAGGGCAGGTCACCAAGGTCCTCCCTATGTTCCCAGGGCTGTAGGGCACCCCCTAACCTCCCTGGCACGAGGAGAGCTGCTTGGGGCCTTGCCAGGAATAAGTACTGGGGGAGGAATTCAGGTTCCTTGTCTTTGATCGGAGAGGCTCAAAGCAGCAGAGGCTGAAATGGTTAGAAAAGTGTAACTATAGCAAATCCAAGTGGATGAAATAGGATGGGATTTGTTTGGATGCACAAAGGGCCCATTGGTAGCCTGCTGCGTTACGTAACATTGCCAAATTGTCCTCCCTCGTTCGCTCGGGGACTTGTGGTTTGATCATCCTGGGGAGAAACACAGTGGGATGCTGTCTGGCCTTTATTTCCTGTGACATAGCATAAATATTTATTTAAATGCCATTTTAATGCTGAAAATAGGCTAGCTTGTTATGGTGGAACGTGTAAAGTTAGCCTTGCCCGCATGTTGCCTGCATAATCGGGATATGGTAAGCAAACAGGGCTGGAGGCACTGGTGGTGATGAACAGTCACGTAAGTGTCTGCTGCACCTCTATGAATAAAGTGGGCTCTTTTTTTATTTTTTTTAGTTTCATACAGTAACATTCTCAGCAGATCATCTTACTGAAGTGCAAAGGTTAGAAACCCAGCGAAACCATTTGACTTTTTCCAAAGGTACATTACAGAGCCTCCTAAGCTATAATAATAGGAATCCGAAAACATGGGAGGGTGACCAATTATACTTAAATCTGGTCAGTGTTTTGTTTTATGTGGTTGTACTCTGGCTATTTTTTGACTTGTTTGGATCATGCTGGCTAAGTGTTCCTGTCCAATAATACTCATTTTACCCCAACCAGCTATTTAAACCAAGTATATGCTGTTTTTGCTATTGAATAGAAGAACAAGCACTTCCATTATGGTTAGTTGTTTTGTGGATTTTGGTACCCACCCATTTATTTTGGTTTGTCCTAATCTATATTTATCTATGGATGACAAGATGAACTTGAAAAAAGTACATGTTTAAAGTTGCATAGCAGCTCCCAGGATATAAATCATACTGGGCTTTCAGCTCTTTCAAGCTTTCATAAACAGTGCTTGCTGAAAGACTGAATCATATTTTTCTGTGACTTCAGTTCATGTCAAACATTTAATTTTTAACAACGGTGGTCAGCTTCCTGATGCGAACACATGACGCTGGCCCCAGAGACTTCAGCTTTCTTTATCTGTCATCATAACAATTTTTCTTCTTAAAGATACGCTCGCAGCAAAATTAGAACTGGGTTAAAGGCTTTGAAAGTAGATCAGGCCACAGTGGTCCTGGAGCAGTGGGCTGCTTGCAGCGAGAGTGGAAACTGTGGACTGAGACCTGATCAGCTTGCTTAAAAAGAAAATAAACTAACACACGAGTGTTAGTCAAAGTCAAACCTCTCTGAGCGGCGGTGAGGGCGAAGGCGGGCTGTTTTAAGGACTGGCTTGTAACCCGTTGGTATTAAAGCCTGCTGGAGAGACATAACAAAAGCTGGTGAAGAGCACGCTGTGGGGTGCAGTACCTCGTGGGGAAGCTGCAAAGGAGCAAAGATTTCATTGTGCAGCCCTCCGCCTGCTGCTCCCCTTAGGAATAAAAAAAAATAAAAAATTAACAACTAAGTCAAGCAGGCATTATTTCAGGCAGGACTTGCGGTCTCTTGCACAAGGAGGTTGGACCAGTTTATTGCAGTGGTTCCTTCTAGCCCTGCACTTACACAGATTCCCAGATCTGCCCATTACTTCTAGGGCCCCCTTTCTAATTCATATTTGCTTCTTAGTTTCCTGATTTTTGAGACAAAAAGGGCATTCTTATTCTCTACCTCTTCTTTCTGACTTCCGTGGGAGGTGGGAAGTCCATGTATGCACAAGTAATCCACTTGGCAAACTGAGATGTGGTGTTCTACTTCATGCAGTTATACCAGGATACTGACAAATGAACTAAAAATGAGCAGTTATTCATCAGACTGTGTTTAGTTCCCCTAAGACTTCCTGAAAAATTATTGTCAGAACCTGTCTGAATTTTCTTTCTGATACCATGAGCTTTCCTTTCAATTTAATGCAAAGCAAAGGTTGACCAAGTGTTTGTCAGCTTCAAAAACGAAAGCCAAGTAGAAATGGATGGTAGACATTGATTTGTGGACTTTGTAATTCAGCTCATTGTTTTTTTTCCATCTGAGTCACCAAGACGGCACATAAGAGACTTTACTAAGACTTACTAAGCATTTGGTACAAAATCACTTGAAATCAATCAAAAGATGCTCAATGGCTCCAGTATCACCCCTTAAATGGGTGCAAAATAGCAGCAGCTTACTTTCAAAAACAAAATGCTACCGGGATATTAGTATAAACTTCTTAACTTGTGCATCCATTATGATTGGATTCACTATAATTGTTAAGGACACGTGTTGGGTTTTTTTTGAGAACACAAAAAAGTATATAAATGACAAATTTTGTAGTGTGACTTGAGACTTCAGCAATGTCATTGTGTGGGTGAGAAGAAACTCAATCCTGCATTATGTTTTCATGATTATTTCCTTTGCAAGCTGGAAAAAGGAAGCCCCAGCTCATATGTGCAAGTACATAATGCAGATTTTCTTTCATCTTACTATTCTCACTCAATTCAGACTTAGCCTAATTTCACGCTAATTCAAACTTAGACAACTTTGTGTATTTTGTCACCACTGAAAACATTACTGTAAATGACACAGAGCCAGATTTACCCTCTCTCAGTACCAAAGTGACTTCAGTAAATCATGGGATTTATTTTGGTGTCTGTGCAGGAACAGTTGAGCTTGTAATATACGGTTTTTAGTTTTAGAGCTATCATAATAGTAACTGATCTACCTCATGAGGGGGTAGATTTATTCTGAGCAGGTGAAAGGACACTGGTACAGAAAATAGTACATAAATGGACAGTAACAGTAACTCTGGATTTGCTTTTGTGCACAAAAAAGGGAGACTTCTCGTTTAGCAATCAAACACTTATATAAAGACGTTTTGTTTTATTTAGAAGTCATGCCCTTGTACATTTTTTGGTCTGTTTAGAACATTTAATTCAACAGAGCTGTGCTTGCTGCCTTTTCTTTTCCTCTAATGATTCCTCCAGACACAGGAGTTGAGCAGTTCTGATCACCGTCACTGCAGGAGCAGATTTCATTCTCGAGGCAATTGCTAGGCAGCGTGTGGCAACCGTGTCGTATCGGGAACCTTTTGTCATGAGGGGGCTTCTTGGAGAGGGGTACTTCGGATCTTGACTTCGCTACTGTATTTGGCATTGGAAGTGTTGGGTTGGCTTGGCTCCTTTTTTATTTCTTCTTCTAACTCTGCAGCCAAATATATGATTGTGGTGTTCTGATGATTTTTTAGTGTTATTTTGCAGTGTAGTAAATTAACAGAAACAATTCCTGTACTTAGGCACTGGAAGTGTTGGCCTTTTTTGTTATTTTTGTTGTTCTCTATTGTTATTTGAGATAAAAACAAGCAAATAAAACCTACAGATTTGTCCTAGCCACTTCTCTAGTGAATACTAGAAAAATTGGACTTGGTGCTACTGACCAGCATGAGACTTTTTTTCTTCTGACAGTTTGACACTAATCTTCCTAAAAGCAATGTCCTGGTACTTTGACGCACCTCCTCTTGTTCATTGCTATATGATATTTCTCCGTGACCAGAAAGATCCCTGAGAACAGGCAGCCCAAGTCTCCCATGGACTTAACATTTCAGTCATGGGTAGATTGATGCTTGTTCTGAGCCTTTGCAAGGTCCTGTGAACTCAGTGGGACCCTGCTTGTGCTGGTATGGATGCGGGCAGTCCAAGCCCTGATGGCTCAGGACCACGACTGCTACGGAGCGAGCAGTTCTGTGGCCACGTGGGCTGCAGACGGGCAAGGCAGGCAAGCTAAGGGGCAACTGAGATTTCTATTGGAAATCTCGTGGTCAGCTGGGGTTTCTTCACTGTTCTTTCTAAATGAATGCACATACCCTTAAAACGTTTTTTCTAGTGATAAATTGGCGTTTTCTCATGGAAACATGTTTCACAGGAAAATTTCTGAGTAACTCTTGGTATGATTTATAAAGCCCTCAGACCTGCCCACCCAGGAGAGCACGTGTGAATTTATGCCCGAGCTGAGATGAATGGAAGCCCCTGACCCACTCAGCCCTCACCGTTCCATCTCCCCTACGCTGCTGCTCCCAGCCCAGGCTGCCAACATCCATCAGCCGCCTTCTGGGCACGGTGTGCATTGGGATGAGTGCTGGTGGAAGCTGGAGGGGGTAGCGTGCTCTCCAAGGACTGTGGGATTTGAACTGTGGTGTTTTTTCAAGGGGAGATCAAGTGAAATGTGGGAGAACAGGCAGAGGAATTGTAGTTTTGAAGTACTGGTGTGCAAGTCTGGTGGTGGTGGGTTTTTCAGTGTGAGTCAAGGCTGTTGTTGGATTTAGAAGGTTGTATGTGTATATAATGCACAAAGGTACATAAAATCGCTTGTGTGGTGTAATGCCTTACAGTGAAAATGATTTTTCCATAGCAAAAGTGGTTTAATGTGATCAGTGAATAACACGTGTGCTTGTCTGTTGGAGCTGTAGGAGTCAGAGTCCCTCTGGCTCCAGGAGGGACTGAACGTGCAGGAAGCAGATCTGTTGAGTAAGCGTGCATCACTGTTCCGGGGTTTGCTTTCATGTCAGAAGACAAAATAAACAGAGATACCACAGCTCGGTCAGTCTGTCTCTCCGTTTAATTTGGTTGAGGTAATGCTCACTCCAGCCTTCCCAGCCACCCAATTTCCTATTGTTTTTTCTTGCACTTCCTTCTACTTTTGATCCTCTTCCAGTTAACATCCAGTTCTGATATGGAAAAAATGCTCCTTCTCCATAGGTGGCCACCCACGACCCGCTGAGGGCAGGCCAGCAGAGCTGGTCACTGCACCGAGGGCCCTGAAGCACAGCCACCCCTGGGGGACGGGGCAGGGATTCTCCAGTAACCCCGTGCAGAATGATTTGAACCTAGCACATGAACAGGAATGGGAAATTATGGTGCTGCACATGATTGCAGAGCTGAGCTAAGTATTTCTCTTTGTGGAAAAGCATCAGAAGACCTTTAATGGCTGTAGGCGGCTGGTGCTGGGGTTGAGATCTGCACCAGGAGTTACCTCTAATTACAGAGTGCCCCCTGCTGAGCTCCTGCTCGCCGCTAAGCAGAGCGGAGAGTGCCATCTACTGCTCCTTACCTATAAAATAAATTATTCTCCACTTGCATTTGAAATGCTTTAGTGCTGCTATTGCCAGCGTTAGAGTTTGGGATCAATTGCTGGACTGCGTGCTGGCCAACCTGGCCTCTCTTGTGCTGGGGCGTGAAGGTTGCAGTGCTCCTGAAGGAGAAGGATGCATGTCTGGTGGTGAGGCAGGTTCCCACAAATAGCTTTGCAGTGCTCTGTAGCTGTGGGGAAGCTGATGTCCTGCACCAGATAGCATTATCACCAATTATAGTGTGGCTTTTACTGGCATCAGCGGCAGTTCTTCAGCCTGTCTCCCTGCAGCAGTTGACCTGCTGTGGGTATTCAGGGGGGCTGGGTGACTTGTGTGTATGTATGCTGGGGTGAAGTGCTGGTGGAGGGATCAGAGGCACTGGGAGGAAGTTTTCTGGAAGCTCAGGGTTGAGCAGAAAAGAAAATGCAATCTGCCACTACTGATCCCAGAGGTTAGAGCCTCAAAGGCTACTCGTGCATCTGCAAAGCAGAAGAAGCTACTCTGATGTAACTGAATACCTCAGGATGGGTATTCCTCAGCTGTAGCCTCTCGGAGATGTCACATTCTTGTATTTTTTTTAATCGCACAGGAAAGTTTAGTTCTTTCCTGATCACTTCCTCACCAATAATACCTTACCTCTTGCAATCCCATCCTTAGTCCCTCTAGAATGGCGTTGCAATACTAGCAGCACACCACACCTTGTAAGAAGTCTTTCCCACCTTTTCCACATGGAGAGCTTTTACCCACTTGCCTGCCACCTGAGTGAGGATTTAGCTGCTTAAACTGGCTGCTCTTCAAATGCAACTTCACTGGAGGGCAAGTATATCGCAGACACTAATTCAAAAGTACTCTTTTTGGTGGGGTTCAAGCTGGATATCACGTTAAATGTCTGCGTATCCTATACGTGTGGGATTGCAACATTATAGAAAGTACTTTGTCTCAGCTTATGTAAGGCTGAAAATTAAAGGTATAAAAACTTTGGTTGGATGCTCACTAGTATTCCTTGGTAGGACTGTTTCTGATGCACAGTTTTGCTTTCTTTGCCTTATCTTTTTGCTCCTGGTAGCCTTAGTATTTACTTTTAAATGGGAAACAGCAATATATTTATTTTCCATGGCAGGAAAAGCACTGTTGCTGTTACTTAAACAATGGTTCTCAAGACCAAGAAAGAGTGAGAGCAGTGACTGTGTAAATTGCAATAAGTGGTTTTGCACCATAAATCAAACAATCAATGAAATTGAGTTCTTGGCTTGAGAAGCCAAAAGGCTGACTCTCTTTCCTGAAAAGCATTGCCATGGACTCCAGGGGTGTAAATCTCCATCATATTAAATTGCAGCAGAGCCAATGAAATGTGGGATATGGAAACAGAGGTGCCTAGCAGGAGAAAAATAGTAGGCACCTTCTTAAAAACAAAACCAAACCCCACATGATCCAAATTGTGGGCTCTTGGTGCAGGGAAGCTGAGCAGGGTCTGCCCTAGGGAACCACTGGGAGCTTCAGCCGAGTACCAGGAGCAAAGAGCAATGGGTATTGACTTGGAGTCAGAGGATGAGCACGTTTATAAATGGGGCCCACCAGTGATTTTAGATGAAGTGATGTGCTTTGTGTATATGTTAGTGCATGGCTATACGGGCATACAGGAGGTAGTAAAATTTTATCTTCCTCGTCAGAACAGAGAGGCCAGCACCTGAAAGGGAGCTCTGTCTGTCTGTCCTTTGTGGTTGTAGGAGAATGTCCTTCCTGCTGAGTCCAAGGAGTTTACTCCCTTGTGGTTTCTTGCAGCATCTGAATTTGTCATTCAGTACAAATTAGTACAGATTAGTAAAACTACATCATTTTTTGTGGTTTTTTAATCTCACAAATATTGAAACCCAACTTTTCCTCTTAGAACAGAGTTGGAAGTACTTCAAAGTAGTTGGTTACTTGTTCTGTATTTTGGGTGAAGGAAGCTGATTTTTTTTTTTTTTTTTAGATGAGTGGTAAAAAAAAATAATAATCTGAAGAGCAAATAATATAAAGCAGTTCATATGAATGACTCTAATGTAGACTAAAGAAAGCACTTGGAAAATGCCCAGAAATTGGGCTTCTAATTAGATCTTCTTAGATCAGTGAAACCAGTACGTAGGCTCTGTTGCTGTATCACTACAGAGCAGTTGATACTTACTTTTCTTTTGCCTAAACAGCAACGAAATCAAAAGGCTCTCGAAATCATCACAAAGACAGCAGAGGAATTGTAACGCGTAGCTCTAACTTGTTGCTAGTTATTATCTTACAGTGTTGTGTTTTAAAACTGCCCCTTCTATTTGTGGATTCTTTTAAATAGATTTCACTGAAAGCATTTGTTTTGCTATTTTTGCTATACTTAAAAACTGTGTCTGATATTTAAAAAACAGCATGCTACTAGTGGGCTGATAAGTGCTTGAAATGAGAATAAGAACTGCCTTGTGCTCAGTCCTTAAGGGTAAGGACTCCTTAACTGGTGCTAGAACGATCAGAATTAATTCTTTTTCCCAAAACTTGCTATATTGAATATATGTGATTACATACGATTACAAACAACTATGGAAAAAAAATGAAATGTAACATTACAAATGCTGTGACCATTTTCTTTTCTCTTCTGTCACATAATGTGTGTGACTATCGAGAAAATGATTCTTTGTCCTAAAAGAGTCAAGGTTTGGAAATTTTTATTCTGATGCGGAAATGAATGAAAGAGCAGGTGCATGCGGTGTCTCTCAATCTCTCCTGTTGGAGTTGTTCCACTTGGTATAAATAATTAAATGTTCAATAGCCCATAGAGAGCGGGGAGGGGAATAAAGCAAGCAAGGATGATGACAGCCCAGTGACCAGAGCAGTCAGCTGGGCCGCAGGGAAACCCGAGCTTAACTCCTTGCTCCAGATCCTGCAAAGACCAAAGTGTTTCTCGCAGGAGTGTCCCAATCACCAGGCCTTAACCTGCTCTGGAACTGCTTTTGCTCACTTGTCTATGTCCCATGATGTGCATCAGCTCCAGACGGAAGGTTACAAGTGCAAACGTTCCCTTGAGTTGGTATGTTTCAGTGAGGAAGAAGGCTTCTGTTGTGTTCCTTACCACTTCTAGTGATATAAAGGATTTATAATACTAGCTTGTCATAGCTTGCACTGTACATCAGTGTTAGTCAAGCTTAAGATAAATACAATGAAATAACTTATAGGGGTGCTAGAAGTTGAGAATTTAATTTGCTGGAATAGGATATAACCTCATCTATTTCCTACAGCTGCTTAGTTTCTGAATTTGATATCTTAAAACTGTTGGAGTTGCTATAATTTCTGATAAAATGTCTTCCCACAGGCAAAAGATAATTTTTCATAAGCTTTTTAAAAACTAATAAAGTAGTAATCTACAGTATTTTATTATTTAGAACCCCAGCCTTGGGGATATGATTTGCGAGGACTTTTTTATATCTCAATTCTGGATATACTGGTGAGCGGCCTGGGTGAATATATCTGTCAGCCTTTTCTATAGGTTTTTTCTTTCTACCCAAAGCTGTCTACATTCAGGCCATAGAAACACTACCACCTCTTTAAGTGGTAATGCTCCCTGCAGAGTTTTTAGCCTGTAGGAGATATGATTAGGGGGTGATAGTGTTAAGCACTCCTCCTGTATCTGCTGGCCCACTATGATAACCTTAGGGTTACAATGCATGTCTGACAAATACAATTCCATTGTGACTAGCGCCTTATGGCAATTTAGGAGGCTTATTCATCATTTTACAACAGACTTCTGTCAGGGATTTTGCTTATTTGCCCTTCACTGGTGTACAGTAGTTGTAGGTTTATCTCTAGGAGTCCAGCCCTAATAACCAATAACAAAGTGCTTAAGCTCTAAGCTTGTGAGAAATGGACTTGCATTATACTCCAACTGCACCTTAGCGCTCGCCTGATAAGACAATGTGTCTTTGAGAGAGGGAAGGATTTGTATGAACTGATCCCTTACAGTACGGTGTACGCGTTGGTGGAAGATACAGGGAAGTACATGGGATTCAAACCGTCCGGATCCTACTGCTCACATCGAAAATGCGTTCTTGCCATCGTTAGAAATGTTGCCTTTAAAATATGAAAGCGCAGAGATATCTTGCCTTGGAAAACGCACTACAAAGTTGTTTGTAACGATGATGTGGGATTTGGAAGACCCGAGTTACTTTTGATGAAATCCCCATGATTATGGTTTAAATTACACAGATTTATTCAAGGAACAACAAAAGTTTTTTTATTTTTATTATTATTCAGATTCCTGCTGGGTTCTGGATATTAATTAGGTAGTGGTTCCAGATGAAATCCAGGAGAGAAGAAAAAAACGCTGCTCACATTTTAATAACCTCGAGAATTTTAAGTGGCTAACCATATTGTTTACTATATATCAGTCTGAAGAATAAAGAAGAAAAGCACATGAATAGACAGGCACACAGCATGGAAGAATAGCACCATCCACCCTAGCTAAAGTGCATTGTATATTCAAGGTTTAGATCTTCAGCCCAGCAGATTTAGAGCGTGAGGGGGCAACATTTGAGAAGTGTGTACTGAACAAACACAAACATGAGGATTGCCTTTTTTCGGTTTTAAGTGTGAAAACATTAGCTCTCCCTCTACGCCTTTGAAGTCTTCTCTTTCTAGCAAAGCTCTGGCAGGAGGGAGGTCTTTCAATTAGTTTCTCACCCATAATGATTTCTTTGAGAAATTTTAATCAGGTTTTCCATCACAGAGTGCATTTGTTGCTGGTACTTGATCTCTCGGCCAGCTGAAGCTTCTGTGCTCCTTTGTCTCTCGAGCAGTTGGGTCTTTTATAAACTTTCTGGAGCAGTTATTAATCACGGAACTCTTCTACCTTTTTTGAGGTGCAAAACTGCACATGGAGTAAAATACGGGTGTGGTGACACGAGCTAATTATCTGCAGCGCTGCTGAGATAAGAGTTAGCATGTTAGCAGTAATGCCTACAACAGCATAATTACTCTGGGTTTCCGTTATTTTGTAGCAACCATATAATTAGCTGGCTGTACCAGGAGCTGTCTGCTTTTTATGGCAACCTGTACCGCTAATCACTAGAAAAGGCTCAGGGAGTGACGTGTCACCTTCACGCTTGCAGGGTAGTGCCAGGTAACTTGGAGGGGCGGCTGGGCCCTGGCCCCAGGGGTACAGGACAAGGCAAGAGGCACTGCCACAGCTGGAGGAGAAGGAAGGCTGAGACTCCACGGCAATGTTCAGTAAATGTTTCCCACTTCCTACGCTTTCCTCTTGCTTAAAAAATAAAAAAAAAAAATTTCCCTGTCCTTTTTCTCTTGAATCTGGTCTATGGTAAATAATTCTGCAGGATCGAGTTAAGTGTTGATTCCCTTAAACACGGTAATTTATTCGGACTGTCTGATCTTCAAAGGGGGTGCTTTCTTATAACAGCAGAGCTTCAGGAAGGAAAGGGCTCAGCAGGGACAGAGTCGTCATTGTGATGGAGATGTTCATCCACGAGGTGTTTTTCAGGGCTGGTGTCCTCTCAGAAGGAATTCACGACTGATGTCAGGGAGGTGAATCGCTGACCTGTTGGGGTTCCCTGTGTCCGTGAAGAAGCGGGCTGCGGGTGCACCCGTGGTCTCAGAGCTGGGGCATTGGGGTATGCTGGCAGAGACCAGGCTGGTGCCTGGAGGGTTTGCTGGTGGGAGGAGGAGGAGGAGGAAGGTCAGAGGTGAGGGGTGGTCAGCCAGCACTGAGCTGGTCCCACAGAGCAATGCCCTGCCTCCCCAGGGGCACTGCAGGGGAGTTAGCTTAGGACAACTGCAGGCAACAGGGAAAAGCACATTCAGCACTATTTTACTAAACTATTTGTGCCATTTTTGCTCTGTGAGAGCTGGCTCTTGTAGATATGAATGAAATCTCTGCTGTACTTTAGACTAGCAGGGAAGAAAAAAACAGCGTTACACCCATTTAGAAGTTGGATTGGTAATTTTTTGCTACTGTGTTCTTCCCCCAAGCCTCAATTTAAGTACAAATTCGGTAAACTTGGGTGATAAAGAGCATGCTTTTTATCACCATTCCCTCCTACTTAATTCCAGTCCTGTTGTCAGTTAATTATAGATGCTACTTTTTCAGATAATATTGCATAATTCAACAGAAAACAAAAAAGCTCTGTAAAAAGTGGTTATTAAATTCAGCTTTAGATATTTGATATGGTTTCCAAGTACCTCTTTATTTATTTGAAAAAAAGGAATCCTCTTGAAATGTGCTCTTTCTTCTTCCCCTCTGTGGCCTTGGAGCTGGTCCCTCTGAGCACTGCTTGTACATTAATTATTATGGTAAGTAGGGAAGATCAGGTGATAACATGAATACTCTTAAAGCACACCACCAAGACATTTAGGTAGGCAGCAGTGCTACATGCTTGTAAGCTGTGTGCTGCCTGATTTATTTATTGTTAAAATGCTCTGTGCATTGCCCCGTCGTGTGCAGGGGGTGGCAAAATCAGCAATAGCGCCTCTGTGCTGCTGGACTGGGCATGCTGGAAGCCACCTAGGTTTCATTGCACTGAAATCAGTGAAGTTAGTTGAGGTCCCCAATCAAGTGTTGTGGTGCTTGGTGCTTCATGAAGTGTTTGGTGTGTGCTTTTGTCCCCTGGGAGCTCTGTGAGCTCAGTGGGTGCTCTGTGAGTGCAGGGATGGGGAGGCTGCAGCACAAGCTGCTCGATGATTGTCATTCCTCTCGAGTGCCAGTAGCCAGGCAGTCTGCCTTCACACACAGGAGGGAAGCAGAACATCCTAATAACCAAGGGGAAATGCATGGAAACTAAGTAATTTAGTCCTTAAGAACAAGAATACTCCTGTTCTGGACACTTCAGGGTGTTACAAAGCTTCAGCAGATGGTATATACACAATACACTTTCTCACTGGCAACATTAAGAAGTTCCAGGTCTATGTCAGAAGATCAAGCAGGGCAGCAACAGAGAAGGTATTCCCAGCCCTTTCTCATCAGCCATTGATTAGAAGAGATTCCCCTTGGCTAGAAGGGTCAGGTTATAGTTTGTGAAACATCCAGACTGTCCTAACCCAGTTCTGTGGACTAAGACCTTTATTTTTCTTCCTCTTGCAGTTTTAATATAGTTCTACCATAGCAGAAGTTGTTGTTGAGTGAAATAGTTTAAAAGCCAATTGCCCCTTTTACCCGAGTTTCTCTGTCTCAGTGTAGCTCTGGGACTGCAAACTGGGTTCTGTTCTCAGCCCTGTGTTTTGTGGTATTCATTAGCTGTCGGCTTCTGACTGCTGTTCAGAGTGGCAGACCCCTGTGTTGGGATCTTATTCTGCATCTATCCACCAACTTAAAAATAAATACGCGTATTGGCAGAGCAAGTGAAAACTGCCAACAAAATCTGTGGGTTTTAAAAGGTAAAATATTTACAAACCATTTGTAGATGGTGACTTGAATACTGTAAATATTTGCTCTACTTGCACACTGGCTACATGAATACTGTGTAAATTCACGTGGAGCTACATAAAATGTGGAGGACTGCAACATAGTTTGTATTTTGTTGCATTTATACACCCGACAACTTGATGTTGGGTAGTGAAAAGGCTGAAACAACAAGTGTCTGTGCTTCCATCTCTCAAAGAGTTTTGGACATCTACAGCACGTTTACTCAGCAGAACGAGAAAGGAGACGTACTTCACACAATGAAACATGCCACAAAAAAAGTTGAGTCATCTCCATTTTATTTTTGTCTTCATAAAGCTGGAGTAATGCTACTCTGGTTTCTACTCATGGAAGAGATGGTTTGTGTTTCTGGTACGATGTTTGAAACTAGCAGAACCCCTGGAAGGCAATGGCCTAATGCTGCCAAAGTATTTCAGACAATCCTGATGCCATTGGTGCAGGCAGAACAATTTACCCATTATAAAACATTGCTGTTTTATAATCTGATGTAGCTCCTCTTTTGCTGAACCATTCCATAACTAAGAAAAGGGAAAATAACAAGGAGTGTTGTTTCTCACGCTTGGACAGAAATTATCAATGAAAGTTATAGCTGCAGAGGACCAATTTGGTCTGCTCTTGAGAGCCTGCCCTTTCCTTCTGAAGAGATGCTCAAAGCTGATGGCCATGGCAGCCTTTGAAGTCCATCTCTGTAGGTATTGAAACATCTTGCTTGTAGACTAGTAACTGTTCCTTCAGCAGGGCACGGAGCCAGCGCTCGGACCTACTAGCCAGGGGAGAATCATTTCAATGTGTGTTTTTAGGGAGTAGTTTAATTGCCAAGTTGACTCTTATTAAAAGAGAACAATGAGAAAACAGGTAGTTATTTGCGGTCTTGCTGGCCCTCCTCCTAAAACAGCAATTATGCTGCTGCTGACACCCTAAGCTAATCTGCATCTTTTAATTTGTGTTTTTGAAAAGTACACGTTTGGTTCCGGGACATTTGTCAGCGTGTCGCCCGACCGCTGCTTGGCAGAAAGGGCCTGGCACTGCCGCTGTGCTAATTAATCAGCGCTGTAGGAGGCAGGGGGACAGCAGCATCAGTGTGGTGACATTCCCCCTGCCACAGCCCTTTCAGGCACCTCCTGACCTGACGTGCAAAGTTTGCTGACCAGCACAGCAGCAGAGGGATGAATGGGCCGGCAGTCCTCCAAAAAAAAAAAAAAAAAGAATTTGTAACCTGGATGCTCTGCAGGAAATACACGTCTGGATGTCTGGGAAGATGAGGAGAGAAGTGAAATAGGATGCATGCCTCTGTGTGGAGGTGACAGCCCACTCACCCCATGGCTGTCGGCACTGCGGGGCTGGCCTGTGGGGGCTGTGGGCAGCACGGGCAGCCTGCAGCAGGCCACGGAGGTGGTTGCTGGCAGAATTCCTCCCTGGAGCTCCTCGCACTTGGTTGGCTTGTTGGGGACATCCCTGCCCTGTGCTGGAGGTGTGTTAGCAGAGGGTGCTAACCCTCTTTGCCTCAGGTGGCTTTTCTTAGCAGAATTCGTATAATTCTTAACATATGAGAGTCTTCTACACCATCACCCACAGGCTCAAGATCCTTTGCCAGACTGCTAGACCAAGCAAATGCCACTAAATGAGGATTTAGTGCAGACTTTGAGGAAACTTTTGGTTACATCTGAGGTCAATAGTGATATATGAGATGCATGCATAATACATGTAGAGGTGTATGTGCGTATTACAACAAACTGTAGTGAGGAGTGGAAATAGTAGGGAAATTTTTTGAGAAATCAAGAAATTTCACGTGAGAAGCTCCGCTCTAAAAGTGAAGAGAGAAAAAGGGTTAACCCCAAACTTTCCCTAAAAGCTGTCTTAAGGAAGATTACACAAAACGCTTTCATCACTGGGAATCCTTCTAACATGCAAATGTGTTTGGAATAAGTATTGGGCAAAAGCAAAGTGGTTTGATTAATGGAACATGTCCTTTATAGTTCCCCTGCAACGTGTAAGGCTCTGTGTTGTGTCTGTGTGTGCGCTTCAGCGGTAGCACAAGCACGCTGGCAAAAGCCACTGCCAAGTCTCATTAATTGCAACTCCCGCAGACTTATTCAGCCATCGAACTCTTATTTGTGGTGTAGTTTTACATTAATTTGGGACTCGGGTTTCCTTTAAGTTTCAAACCGCATAGGGCAACGTGTATCCTGTTTAAAGATGGGAAAACTCAGGAACAGGCTAGATCTGAGGAGCAGAGCGAGATGATTTGCCCCTTAAATTAACTAGGATTACTAAATGGTCCCATTTTTGTTGACGAGTACAGTCCAAACCCCCCAATAAGTGAGAAATTTCCGATCCAGCATACGGTTTCAGCCAAAGCTGTATAATTGCCCAATATCATAGGCATAAACGGCAGGAGGGCAAAGGAGTTCAGTCAAGACCCCCCAGTGTTTGTGTTTGGTATGAAACACTCCATACAAAAATAATGATTTTGGCTCCTTGAGCCTCCCCCCAGTAGTATTTTCAAAAACTTTGCCAGTTGCTGCTGTACTTTGTTCTCCAAGAGCACACTGTAGAAAATGCAGCTTCACTAAAGAGTGGCCAAAGGTTAGACGTTTGTGAGGAAATCAAGGATTTTTTTTGAATACGTATCAAAGATTTGTGTAAATAAATGAAGAATTTACTTTGGATAACAGTGCGTTTCCAACAAGGCTGAGCTGTCCAGCACTTCTAAAACTGTCATAATTGCTGTCTGGCTTTAATTTTTGTAACTGTTCTCCAAATAACGGCTACTTAAGACCTTTGAAAGTCACTAATGTTAATTTTACACGTAGAAAAAAATCTCCTTGAGCACTTCTGCAGATTCTCACCATTAAGCCAATATTATGGACACTTAACTGATGTTTTAATTAAGCTTTCCTATTAATTGGAAGATTTCTCAAATTAAAACCAGATCCTTAGTGGCTAGTATTTCCTTTTGCACTCCTAAATTAAAACTTGGAAATGCTAACCAGTGATGGACGAGTCGTAAAGGCAGGCAAGAGAAAGCTTTGCTTTTCATGCCAGTGTCACTTGGAGATGAGCTGTTCTGATGGAGAGAGTCCCCTATGTGCACTGGGCGAGAGGAAACAAAAGGCTTGTGTGGTAGGAAAAAAGCGTGTATTTATTGATCCTTCTGTCTGTCATATATGTATGCTGTATATCAAATCAGCAGTCTCTGAGGAATTTCAGTATCCTGAGCCTGGACACCGAAGCGCCTTTAATTAAAATGCTTCTCTGAATATATTCTGTTTCTGTAGTTTACTGTTTATTTTTAAACTGCTAAAAAAAATAGCAGAAGTGGAACCAATGGGTGTAAAAGTAGCTCAAAAGATCCATCATTTCTCAACTCGGCGACATAAATTCTTATTTTCTTTTATGTATGAGGAGAGTAAGACAAAGGTCTCTTTTAATATCTTATCTACGGATTTGGGAACAGAACTTGCCTGAGTCCCCTGAGCTAACCGCTAAAAATGCACACTTCCTAAGAAAACCGAAAGCAGAAAATTCAAACAAGTGGGGGAAAGAAAGGTGGGCTGAAGCCGTGACGTGGCTTTGAACTTTCACATCCCTCTAATTGCAGCTCAGGCTGTTGTCAGCGCCTTGAGAAGGTGCTGGAAAGGTTTGGGTTGGCAGCTTATGGTTATCAGTTCTAAGGTCTCTATTTGAATTTTATATATCTATATCATGTATATTTTATACCATATGTAGATTGACTATATAAAATAATACAGGACATGAGGAAAACAAGAACTTTCGTCTGGGGTCAGGCCAATGGCCTGTGTGGGCAGATGTCCTGTTTCAAACAGTGGCTACTATCTGATGATCCAGAAAGTGTTTATCCTACTTTAAGGAAAATGATGTAATTACAAGATGATGCAGGAAATTTTTCTAACCCTGTGGAGACCGCTGCTGGTCTACATCCTGATGCATGTGGATTGATATCCGATGTGTATGTTTGCCTTGCTGAGAGTTACTTAGAGCTCTGAGAACAGAAAAAAAACCTCCAAAGATCTTAAGATGAATTCATCCCAGCTGTATGACTCGGGAAAATTTCTTCCAGAGCTTATTGTGACCTTATATATTGAAGAGGGAACTTGTGCAGGCGTATGTTGTCTAACAGACCTCTGTGTGATTGCAACCAGAGTTTTTTCAGCTTTGCCATAGGAACCTTCACATCACCTTGAGCCCCACCAGGAGCCCTTTCTTGGGTAGGCTTCTCTGCAACCACAGGTTTGGGGATAACAGTCTTGAGTGAGGAACGCCTAAGGTTAAAGCTCTGTCCTGGCACATGGGATGGGTCACCAGTGAATTCGGACAGCCTGATTGCTCTCTGGTGCAGAGGGCTGGGGCTTCCTCTCCAGAAGGCTTCGGTGTTTGTCTCTCCAGATAGAAAAGGTGTCACAGCCCCTTGGTTCAAGGGGCAGTGGGCTAGGTGCAGCTTCACTGAAGTCAGCAGGTCCGAACCTGTAGATTTCCATCTTTCTAGGTATATGTTGCTAAAAGGGCTCATATATTACTTTTTTAATGGGCTTGTGACTTGGTAAAATAGGATCATTACCACACAAAAGATCAAGCTCTTTCACCTTCTTGATCTTTTTTGATCTTAAAAAAAGTCAGAAGAGTAAAGGTCTTACTGGGGATACAAGTCTGAGTTCTTTAGCAGCAGTTTTTAACATTGTTGTCTGTTTTCCACCACTGTGCAACTCAAGCATGGAGAAGGATATCTTTGGGTGTTCTGTGTGTGTTCATTTTGTTTTGTTTTTGTTTTTAATGTAGTCATATACTTGGGAGCAGACCTGTGAGCTAAGTCTTTGTTTTCTGCTGGCTATGTATTTCTTCAGAGGTCCCAGCTCAAGTGAGTGTTATCTTTGAGGCTGCAAAACCCTAAGGGGGACCCCTGCATACACTCAAATACAATTGCAAAAAGCTCATTCCTTTATACAGCGGATTACTTTTAGATTTACTTCGATGTGATCTGTACAGATTCCCTTCATCTAAGGGGAGGTCTGATTCTCTTAGCTGACTTACGCAGCCACACACCAAGAGAGCCTTATTTTGTGGAAGCCAAATCTCATTAATGGCAATCTGCTGCCCATCTTTTAATTAGCCAAAGAATCAGTGACATTTCACAGCCACAGCAATAGCAATAAAGTAGCATTGTAATATAAAATAAGGTGAAGTGTCCACCAGAATTGAAAGCCTCCATTTATCAACATTAGGCTACTGACTGGATTCTCATTTTATATTGGGAATTGATGTATCTATTTTTATTATGCCTCAAACACACAAAAAGCTAATCCGTTCAACTTCTGAAATATCTTCGGAGTTAGCTAATACAGAGGTTTGAAAATAGGGCAGATTTTGCAATATGAGACCTTATTCTAGAGTCTGCGTTCCTCACATATGATGTAAATGCTAACAGGCCTTTTAATGAAGATATTAGCCTTAAGCTTTATCAAAATATTCCCAGTACTTAAAGTTTAAACCACTCCTTTTTTTGGTGGAGTTGTTCAGGGTCACATGCTGTGGGCACGAACGACTTGCCTATTAAATTTATTATAAATTTTGTGGCATAGTCTTTCTACTTGTTTGTTGATTTTATCAAGTGTGGGGGAAAAAAAAAGTGTTATTTAGATTGTATACGGCTGGGCATAAGGGGTTCTCTCCCTTGTGTGTTACACAACGCTGCTCTACAGGGATTCATAAACAATTTGTGCTGCAATCACTTTCTACTTATTTTTCTTTGTTTTATAGAATACATTTTATGCTGCAGTTTCAGCTTATGTCTTCATGATTCAGTAAACTTACCTAGTCCAGAATCAATACTTACATTTTCCTTCCGCCTAATAGTAAAGGGCATATAAAATGCATGAGACAAAGTAAGCTCTTTCTAAAGATATGGATTAAAACTGAAACTGCACTTAGAAATGTGAAAAATTGAATGGAGAGTTTTGAGTTTGGGACATTTCTCTGTGATACAGAGGAAATATCAAAGATTGTCAAAAGGTATCAGAGCACTGTGGTGGTGGCATTAACCAATGCCATTGCATCGTGGTGGCGGTCAGTTGCTGCTGAAGTCGTTGTTTTCTGTGCCTGCCACTAGCTCTGGAAGTTTTGGCTGCCAGCAGCACGGAACAAAATTTGCAATAACCAAAGAAATTTAAGTCAAAGGTAAATGTTCTTCTTCTGAGATAGGAAACAAGAACGGTAGGAGGAACACCAGCCCATTTCACAGGTGGTTTCCATGAGCCATAAACAATGAACAAATGATTAATGGTGGACAGAGCCTTAAGGCTAGCGATGAACCCAGTGCTAACAGCACCTGAGCTGGGATGTTGGAAGCTGGGGTAACTCACAGTGCTGCTGCCGTGCTCCACCTGTGTTTGCAGTCAGGGTACAGCAGTTACTCTTCCTCAATTTTTGGCTCACCGTAAAAACCACTGATGAAGAGGGTTTTGGAAGACTATAAAGGCAGTCTGTGGGCTGAAGATTTGCCTTTCCTCTGAAAAGTTTGAAGGCAGTCTGTGTGATGAAACCTCTGAATCTTTCCCAATTAGCATCTTTTATCGGCATTCCCAAAAGATGGGCATGACCGTGGCAATCGGATGTTCTGGGATACAGCTCCACAGTGGCAGTCTTACATCTTTTGAGCTCTTTGATTTTGAACTTCGCATCACTTTGTACCTAATCAAAAAATAAGAAGCTACATGACAAACCTAAATAAGATATCATGGGACAAAAAGCTGGGCTAAAAACATTGCATTTTGAAGATGGGTATGAAACTAGACTTCCAGCCGTGGTTCTTGGCTGCTCCTTGGCTGCTTCACTGCACTCCTCTTGTAAGGAAATCTTACTTTGTGCCTTTTACAGCAAATAAAAGGAAATTGGGGCTACTAAAGAACAGCTCTATGAAGAGTTTGGTCCCATGAAGGCCAGCTAGGCCTGGTCATCCAAAGGCTGCTGACTGAAACCTCTGGGGAGACAGCACGCAGCTCTGTACTGTGATGCTTTAAAATCTAGTTTGGATATAGCTGTGTGTGGTCAGGTTTTGTTGGTTTTTGTTTGTTTGTTTGTTTTTAATGTGGGTGAGCAATAAAGAGCTGGCTTATAATAATAAGAGAAGCTTCTTGGAAAGGGAACTGGACTTCAGTTCAGGTGACTTTGGACAAGACAAAGATCATTCCTGAGCTGACGACATGCTTGCTGCTGTGATCTGGATTTCTTTCCAGCCCCCAGAGCGAGTGCTGTTCCATTAAAAATCAAAACTAAAATCCTAGATTGACAGTCGTCATCTTTAACCAAATCCTGTAGTTTGTGACAACAAGGTAATCAAAGAAATAGCTTCTCAGGGTTATGACTATGATCAAAATCTCCTTTCTTTTTCATAACTTAAATACACACCCAGACAACTACTAATTTAATGTGTGTCAAGCCCTCGCCAGTATGATTAAAGAAGCCAGCCAATAGCTTCAAGCAAAGACTAGGTACTCATGATAATTCCTTTAAACTATCATCTTAATGTGTTCCTTTTTTTGTAAAGTTCAGCCCCAAACAGGCACGCTCTCGTCAGACGTGTCAGGTGTGTGCTGAGCCGCAGAGTGATACAGTTCCCGATGCAAAGGGGATGTTTCCCCAGCACACACTTCTTTTGCACGTCCCGCGCGCTGCGGCGTGGTATCGTCTTCCAGAGAGTTACCTCTGATGGACAGGATTAGGGGAAATCCTTGTTTCTTTGGTGATTTTCAAACACTATCAGACAATGATGCCAAGTAAGAGTGAATTAATGAGATATTGGAGCCTGGCAAGTAGAAAGTGGCTTTAAATAACCCTGATTAGCCTTTTCTCAGTTCCTTAGAGCGCAGGCAAGGCTTGAACAACAACAAAGACCCCACACTCACACTTTTTATTAGTTTGGTGAAAAAAGAGTGTGCTTTTCAGAGGGTGTTAATTAAAAGATTTAGGCTCCATTCACACTGCCTGTATCCCTTGTTTCATCTTTCCCTCCTTTTTGTGTGGTTTGTTTGCGATGGGAGAGGTAGGACTGCTGTTATGACAGATAATGTTGACTTTTAAAGAGTTCGCTCAGATCTTATCTGTGAGAAAAATATAAGCCCTAATTGAGCATCGGAGTTTCACTTTTTACGCGATGGCTTCATTAGACGTTAACTTTTATTTTAAGTCATTTAAAATGTCTTTCACTCTTTTCGAAACAAGGTTTCACCTCTTCTCTGAATTTCTCAGGGGATATTTTCCCTACATCTTTGTAGTTGCTACGTTTTGCCTTTTGAATGAATAAATAAAATTAAAATCTTCCATCCCTTTAATCATAAAGTTGCACTTTTATAAACCTTAAGCATATTAAAATCATCGCACCAGCCTCTTCTAGTTACGCAGAATTCCTAATGTACAAATGACGGCACCAGCCAAGATTTTTTTTTAGAATCTGAGAAATATATATAAATATTTTAAGTAGCTAAAAACTTGAGTGAATGATCTAATCACAGATTTATCTGCTGTATTTTGTGACTATTTAAAATAATATTTACATGTATAATCACATAACCTTTTTCCCAACCCGATAGGTTGATATTTGTCTGTTTTAGCCAAAAAGCAGCTTTCCAAAGATATTTCAAATAACAATGTGGAATGAGGAGATAATAGAAAATTCAGATTATTTGTGGTGATGGTCAAATTCTGAACCTCAGCAGTGGGCAATACACCACAGGATACATCTGAATGAAAAATAGTTTCCCTGTAGTTTCTGGTTAACAAATTTATTCTATGAATAGTAGAATAAACATTTATTCTATGAATCGACTTCACCATAGTTTCTGGTTAACAAATTCATTTATTTTTAAGGCTGTATTTTGTGTGCAGCATCTCTGTTTCACCTGTGAAACTCATCATATGTGTACAGAGTGTGACTCAGCGCTGAGAAAAATCCTCTGTGCTTAGCTTTAAAGTGATATTATACAAAATCAGACATAAAAAGCTAAACGAGGACTTGTTCCTTCTTAGGAAGTGTA
The DNA here is from genome assembly GCF_009819795.1 of Aythya fuligula. NCBI lineage: Eukaryota > Metazoa > Chordata > Aves > Anseriformes > Anatidae > Aythya > Aythya fuligula. The sequence continues at coordinate 6,623,518 of NC_045570.1, read as the reverse complement.
TGTGCCGGGTGCATATTGCTCTACTACAGTGAAATGCGTAGTTCTTCTCTACCAGCTTTGAAATATTTTTCATAAAATTGTTTGATCTTGCCTCTCAGCGTGGGAAGGTGAAGGTACTGGTGGGGCATTCGGAAGGGAGAGGGGGAATCCTGGCTGTTGTTTAATAAAAATCTAATAGTTAATTATATTGCCGCATGCTTTCTCTGGCAAACATCTACAGCACGCTTTGGAAGAAATGGGGATTTGCTGCTTGTTAATGGACTCTGCTCTTCTACAGCGCCGTAGTCGAGCAGCCACCTACAGTTCATCCTTATGTTAATACTAACGCTACCAATTTTAACATTATATGCCTCTTTCCACCGGCCCCTGTTGGAACCAACAGCCTACGGCAAGTGCTGTACTGCCTTTTACTTAATTGCTTCTTAAAGCTAACAGTGAATTACATTAAGTGTAATTTCATTGTCGTTGGATCTTGGCGAGTTTGAGGTGGCACGTTTGCCATGGGAGTTCTTTTTCTCTGGTTCAGTGGCTATATCCGGGTGGGATGCATTTCTCCTGGAGTAATCCAGGAGAATCTTTCCTTTGAAGAGGAACAGATGTAGATTTACATATCTGGAGGTCTCTGGCCTCTGATGAGATTAGTTGGTGTTTTTAAACCCTACTGGAAGGTGCATATTTAATAAATGCCTAAAGCAAGCCTGTGTGAAATGGCTGGGCCCTGGGAGGCTTTGAATGAGAGGAGAGGAGGAGATGTCAAGTTGCACATTGTGGTACCGTCATAATCGCTGCTGAAAATAGGCCAACACTTGAAATCACAAATAGATTCAGATTCTGCAGTAAAAGAGGTAAAGAGAAAGCGGACAGAGGAAGCGCCTCAGGATCCATTAGGTTTAAAATGCAGCTGGCCGGTTTGCTTCTAATTTCCCAATAAGCAGGGAGAGAGAAAAAGGCAGAGGTTTTAAAGCAGGCAGCCCGCTGCACCCTCCGCCAAATAGTCTGTGCTTTTCTGACGTGCTTATTTGACGTAGCTGCATGCCCCGTGATAGGAAATGGTATTTCTGCTTTACTAAAAGACTGCGTTTTGGGATGAAGGGGAAGGGCTTGTTGTAAAATTAGAGATTAAACAAACTTCCTTGTGAAAGCCCAAGTTTTTGTGACAGCAGCCTTGCTTATTTTCTGTTTAGAAGAAAAGAGTGAAACAGAAGTTAAAAATCGTACATCAAACCTTTCTTTTTGGGTGCTGTTCCTGTAGCTATGGCTATGGCATACACGATACCATGGTAGGGCTGCAGTAACGCCTTCCTGTCATCACTATTTAGGATCCGCATCCTGCAGTGATTTTTGCGTTGTACTCACAGCGTTTGAAATAGTGCAGGGGCTCGTGAGTGCCTTATAATTGCATCTCCCTTCCTCTCCTCCTTTCAGCCCCTCACAGGGTTTGTGTTTTCTCCTAGTAGCTCAGTGTTTGTGTCAGGCTCTGCTGCCCGCCTGTCCCTGCCCCGTCCCCACACCTTTCCTCTTGCTCCTCTGCTGCCCTGCAGAGCTTCACGTGCAGCTATCGCTTCCTTCTGTACTACCACAAAAACATCAGCGCAGATGAAAATTTTGCAGGCTTGGGGTGTTTTATCATCTAAGGAGGCCTGCAAAGCTGGGATGCCCGGAGCCAGCTGCCCCAGCCTGCAGGGCTGCACCACGCCTGTAAGTGACACTGCCGGTCCCCGCGGGAAAGGGCAGAAAGCTACAGGAACCCAGGGCTCTGCTGAGATTAGCGGAGAAACAAACAGAGGCCAGCACAACAAAAGAAGGTGCTCGGGTCTGCAGATAAGGAGCTTTCCAGGCCTCTGAGCAAGGGCCCTGTTTAACACCCCGCGGAGCTCCACGGGCCTGCGGAGCTCAGTGCTGAGCGGCAGGAGAGATGAAACAGCAGCAGTTGAGACAAGAAGCTTTTTCCCCAACCTGCATTTTTTTCCGACTTCTAGCTAAATTTTATTGCACAGTTAGAACTAGTTCCTGCCCTGGACCTGGTTTCATTTCATTTTGGAAACTCTGCCATCTCCTATGCAAACATACTATTATTACTTTCCAGCATCTAGTGATAATTGCCCAGATGGGTACAAACAATGTTTTATTGTTGCTTTTATTTGGTTAAAGTTAGGAGAGGGACTGCTTGCCATCAGGCTCTGAGCAGGAAAGTGGTTTATAGTGTTTGTAAGCGATATCTTGGTCAGCGATGAAGAAAGCAACAATAAAATTGCTTTCGGGGGAAAATTTCCCCTTGGGTTGAGGCTCAGCCCAAGCCCTATATATTATTCGTGTCCTTTTAAGCCTTATTTTTGAGGCCTAAATGGGACTAATGGTGCACCGGTGTGGACTTGGAGCTGTGGAAAATGTTGCTGTGGGGCTTCGGTCCTTGGCTATTTTTCAGGCAAAACTCCCAATTGTTTTCAATGTGCAAATACCACAAAGGCCCTATTTTGAGTTCTCTCTCATTAGATTGCAAAACTGTTTCAATTATATCCTATGGATTTCACAGGCATGCAACTTCCTGAACACCCACATTGAGGAAAGAAAGGTTTCGTGTTTGGATCTCTGTTTTGGTAATGTACCAGCAAACAAAGCCCCCCAGGACCACAAAGGACAGCTACAGTATGAGTATTATTCTAAGAAATAGTCAACATTTGTCGGCCCTGACCACATGGTGACATCTGAATTTAGCACACTGTTCCGTGTCCTTGGGATAAAAAGATACCTAGGGAAAGCACAGTTAGGGAACGGGTGTTGCCTTTGCCTTCTATCTAAACTTCCTTAACGTGGGACAGCTTACCAGGCAGAAAAAAAATGGGATGAAAGTAAATATAAAATTAAAATAACAGAAGAAATTAAAAAGCCTCTCATCAGCATGGTAACGCTAGATGGCTGGATAGAACAACAGCGTAAATGAACGCTGCCTGCTCAGACACCCGTTTCCACCATCTCTGCTTGTACCCCTGGCCAGCCCAAGCCCTGCAGTGAGCCACCCCCTTTGTCACTGATGACACCACACAGCTACTCTCATCACTATTAACATTTTTCTTTATTGCTGTCTTCTCTGATTTTAAGGCTGCTTTAGGCACCTACTCGTTCTCCTCGCTGACTGCTGTGGGACGAGGGCCAGCAGGCAGGCAGGGGGTCCTTTCCACAACTTCTCTGCCTTTTTGTCAGTGCTGGGGCCTGTTACCTCATCAAACAAAATAAATCTTTCAGAACTCATCTAGGTGTGCCAAGGCCACTTCTCTTTTGGTACGTAGTCCATTCTTTGGGGGGATTGTTTTTGTCTGTTCAGGCTCTTCCATCTGTTTTTGGGAGTTTAACCTTCACAGAGATGTTTTTAGGTTCTTTGGGAGTGTTTTTGCCCCAGAAGGTGTTGGTTATAGGTTGTTCCCTGTCCAGTGCTGCTGAAAGCCGTTTGGTGGACCAGCCCTTCTTCCTTTGCACTGTCGAGAGAGCGATGGCATTTCCTCTCCCTGTTCCAGAACAGTGCTGTTTTCCCAGATCTCATCATGGCCCCTTTATTCCTGCAGCTAGATTACTCTCTTTTGGTAACACTGAAAAGAGAAATAGATGTCTGACACCATCTTCTTCTGTAGCTTTAATTCTGAAGACAACACAGAAAAACATGTTAACACAACATTTAACTCACAAGACTTGCTGTCTGCAAGCTTCTGAATTGCAACATTTAAATATCTCTAGTTAAGTCATCCTGGTCTTCCTTCTCTTGTGGTATTTCTTTCTCTGTAGTCTTTTTGTTATGCGTAAGCAATTCCGTTTTGCTCTTCATTAGTAACATAGAGTATGTATCTACAGAAGGCAGTGGCTAATTTTAGCAGAGAAGCTTGGATTTTTGGTATTTCTTGTCTGTCCTTACCTTTTTATTAGGCTGTGCCTATTGCATTTGTTATTCTCATGTCCCATTATTCCAGAACACTGCTCTGCCTGTGTGCTGTCCTGCTGGCATTGCTAGGGGATGCTCCTTGATCACGGTGACTTACGGCAGCTTAAGGCTTGTTTTTTCCCTGAACTTGTTCCATAAGTTTTAAAATTTTTATCTTAAGTTTTCAGAAGTTTTAGTCTTTAAAATTTATATATTTCTTCTGGCTTGTCCTTTTCTCCCTTTTAAATTCTTTATTCATTGTAATTAGGTTCTCTCCGGGCTTGCAGTATTCTCAAGTACAAAAGCTGTGTTTGCCAGCACTGCACATGGTACAGTTCTCGGTCCCTGTGATTTCATCAGGTGTTTTACTGGTGAAATCCCCGTGTGCTCCTCCAAATGAAGCCTTCTCATCAGTAGCTGCTCTCTGAAAATCTGTATCTAAACATGGCCAAAGCACTTAACATGGATTTATAGCCTTACACGGTATCCCGTTTTTCTCCATCCTCTTTAAAACCCGTCTGCAGGCACAACCCAGCCTTTGGCATTCCCACCCGGCGCTGAGCTGCGAGGCTGCTGGGGCCGTCCCTTCCCCGCAGCTCAGCAGCCCCACTCAGGACCCTGCTGCGTGCTGCCGGGACAGCCCGGCTCTGCCAGAGCTGGGGGTGTTCTCAGTGCTGCTCTGGTGAAAATGCAGTCTGAGTTTCTGTGGAGAAGCAGCACGGCCATGGATTTCTTCTCCCTCTCTGCTCAGCAGCACACCTGCCTTCGGACTGGCGTGCTGTGTTGCACGGGACCTGGTTAGGTCTGGTTTCTGATGAGTTTGGGACAAAGTGTGGGATTTATCATCACTCCACCTAACCTTTCACTCTGATCCGTTACTTTCTTGTTTGCAAAGAGGTGGTGAACTTGATGTGTATCAGTCCAGTAATGAATAATGTCTGTGTGTGTTACGTGTACCTACTGCCTTTCTTCTCCCTCAAAGTGGGGTTGCAGACAGCAAGGAAACTGGTGCCTGGTCTTGTACCTAATTCTTGGAACAATACCTCTTGCAGACAGATAGGTATAATTCAGCATGTAGTTTGTTAGTAAACAAAAGGAAAAAAACGTGAATTTACATAATAATAATAATAATAATAAAAAAAAAACACTTTTTCCTTCTTCCCCTAAAAAATAATAAATTGAAAGATAGGTTTTATGGCATTTCCAAAACATTTTGCACCATCCCTGAAACAAGATGTGGCAAATAGTATTTCACCTAAGTTGTTTATCCCATTTTTACTGAAAAGAAACCTTTCTTCTTAGTGTCAGCTTTCTCTGTCATCAGGTAGTAAGTGCTGCGAGACCAGTGAGTTATCTGATTATAAATGCTTTGTTCTTGGTTTTAACATCCTACAGAAATTACTATAACAATTGAACATTGATGTATGGAAGTTCTTTTCAGCCATCTCATTTTGTTCTGCTTGCATTCCTTTTTTTGCTGTCAGTCTCCTTCTAAAGTACCTATTACCCTATGTTGAGTTTGTTTGTTTTTTTTAACATTTTGGTCAATGATATTATGGAAATTATCTGAGGTTCCTAATTAAAATCTCCTTTGTTTATATTTACTGAAATCATATGCAAATAGTGACTAGTTCCCTGGTAGACAGTGGCAAAAGTCCTGTCAGCCAGAGCTACACAGAGAACATATAAAATAGCTGTCAGCAACACGTGCTTGGTGCTTCCTCTAAAATCAGTGGAGGTTTATTTTCTAATTATAGCAGGGATAGGATTGGGCCTGCAGATCACAAAATGAGATCCTTATCTATGACATCTGAAGCGACTCAAGCGGTGAAGATGTGTGAGTCCTTTTCTGTTCATCCTGCTGAAGACCTGTGCTGCTGAGGTACCCACCACCAACAGCTTGCCCCACTTCCCACCCTGCAGCTGTTACCTACAGCCTCTCCACCCTGTTCTGGTGTTGTAACCAGCAGGCCTGCCTTGTGTACATCTGGAAATCCTGTTTTGGCATCGGGGATTTAGAGAACACCCTGAAAGCAGAATAGACAGGAGCAAAGAGATGGCACGTTAAGAGAAGTGGCATCAGCCCTGAGGGACAGTGGCAGTGCTATGAGCGCCTGCCTGGTACGTGCAGGTCTCTGGGTACCTAAATTTTGGGAGATGCTCGACATTTTTTGAAGCTGGTGACTAAAACAAGTCAGGTGCAGGCAGTGCCTGCCTCCACCCTCCTGTCGGACGTGTCTGGGGGCAGTGTGCCCCTTTGCTGGGGTGCTGCTGCAAACACAGTCTCCACAAGTACCATTTCTTCTTGCAGAAATTGCTTCATGGTGGTAGTTCAAAGGATGAGCTCTCTCCGCTGATTTGCTTTTAAAGCGTATCTATTAACAAGACATGTTTAGTGAAAATGGTAAGGCAGTAGTGTTTGGATCTGTTAATAAGGTCACCAATACTTGAACAAAATTCACTGAAATGCAAAACCTTCACGAGAGCAATGAATCTTTTAAGTCTTCTAAATAGGTCTTGAGCTCCATTTGCATACATCTTTATGGAAAATGTGAAGTTCTGTGTAATTACAAGCCACATTAGGGAAACTGCCCAAATAAATGCTATGTGAAGAGTGGCACTAGTTGCCATCTTCCTGGCAAAGCGCCTGCACTATTAATCCAATCCAGACATGTTAGATTCATGAAAGGTAATTTTGTATGCAGTTCTATGAGTAAATGCAACTTAACCGGATTTGCATTGAATTCATTCAAACACCCGGCAATCTTTGCTGCTTCAAAAGAAGAGCAGTGCTAACTATTTGCGGGCTTAGGAATCTCTTTAACTGCGAGGTTAGAGGCAGAGTTGGAGCTACCCTGGATAGCACATGGATAACCTCTCCTCATGATTTCCATCTTGTTTTTCATATTTACAAACAATTTTCTCTGCTGTGACCTCCAAGAATGAACTATAGGAACAAAACACAAATTTTATGTAGGCTTTTCTTTCCCTTTGTTGAAATTCCCTCTATAAGTTTTAACCTGTATCTCCTTGCTATATTATGTAGTAGATGTCGGCTCTGGCTGCAGCCTGGAAGCCCATCTGTGTATCTCTTCAGTTGTTTGCAAAGTCTTAGTGGGAAGATGTGCTAGGTAAGGAGTGAATTCTTGCCGAGTGCTTCATAGACTGTAGGTTTTGAATTTGTTTTGCAACAGAATAACTATTAGCACTGGTTAATATATAACATGCTTAAATAAAAGGAAATAGTCTATAAAAATACAGAAGCAAGATATTCTCATAGCTTACATTTTGGCTTCATTGTTAGCTTCGTAAACAGTTCTAAATGCAATGGAAGCTCATCAAGAAATATAAATCTGAAGTAAGCAGTGTCAATCTGTGCATGGGCCATGTTCTGATTTTATGCTAAATAGTACATATGTAACTGAACCCTTAAGTGTCTTTATTACACCATCGCTAAAAAGCTCTATTCAGTCATTTTTCTGCTGTTTATACTTGAGTGTTATTTTGGTGTGGTGTGTCAGTGATTCCATCTGGGCTGTAATTGAGATAAAGAACACTCCTTTACTCACAAAACCCAGGTAATTTTCCTACCCCAGCCATCACCACGCTGCCTGTGTGAGTTGTACTGCTTTTCCAGAAAACAAGTTGTTACATTCTGGGAATGAATGAGTTAAAGACAGTATTTGGATCAGTGTTGTGAAACTATATATTATCTATTGTATTTCCTTGGCCTTAAGTGGATTCTAGCATGGGATGAATTAGGTTGGCTAGATATTTTCTGCTGACTGTGATATCCCTGTTGAGCAGCTTTCCCAGTACGAATATATTTGGCCCTTCTTTTTTTTCCCCACAAGCTATATCCCTGTATAAAAACAGCTTTATCTCTAAAGAGCAAATAACACCCAGTGCTCATAACAGATGCCAAGAAATGTTTCTGTTTTGATTTTTGAAAATAAAAATTCAACTGTGTTCAATAAAATTCAGAAGCCGTTTTCCTCTGTGGAAATTAAAGGAATCCAAGGAAGTCTAGGAAGATAGCGACCTTCCTAATTAAAGCGGTAGCAACTGCAGGAATCCAGTTTTTACAACCACCTCTATCTCACTGTGCTGAGAACAAAGCAGTCCTCCATTAATATTTTATTTTCTCTTTTCTTCCACTATAACAATGCTCTATGTTCTGTGAGAGCCCTGGAAAGACATGCAGAGCTATGTTAATTATGGTTTAAATAATTGACACTCTGATTGTGTTGTACTTTCCGAATTGTATGTGGCGTGTCACTGGTTCTACATATAATTACATCTATTCACTGCCATCATTTTCCCCCACTTATATCATTGTATACAGTAGGCTACATGGCAAAATTGTGCACACTAACTAATAATGTCTTCACCAAATGACCTTTGTTTTTAAACACACAGAGTACGTGTAGCCAGGGAGGTCTGATTGCCATCAGAGCTGATGCATGCATCCAGGAAGCTCTATTATGAAGCAGTGAATGTCAGGGGAGTTGGGAGCCTGCATCACAAGCACACTGAGTCTAAAGAAGTGGGTATTAGGAAATTTCCAGTGTGGTCTGATGGTAATTCCTTATTTAACACTGCATCCAGCTTGGCAGCTTCTGGGATCCCAGATATTTATTATTTGCTGTTTTATAGGTGTGTGCACTAACTGCTGGGATTATTAAGTGCATCCAGCTATAGTAGATTCGGTACCATGCAACAACATAAACAAGCTTTCAAGACTCATCTTCAGGTGTTGACTGAGTCATTCTGAAAGCCTGAGTGTGTGTACACGCTCCAAGAGTGAGTACCTGGCTTCCTCTTGGAGCTGCTTGTTAGTCGGCATGGCTGCTGCACAGCCATTGCCACTTCAGTGTTTGTCCACTAAGCAGCTAACTCAAAAATTAAATCCTCTCTCTTATGATACTGCCTTAATGAACTAAAAAATGTGTATGGCTTCTTCTAAAACCTACATCCTTAATGTGATTGCAGTGTTTGCATTTACTTGGAGGTACTGAGAGTAACTCCCAGCTAAAATGCACATGGTTTGGAGTTGCTTGGGCAATGTCCATCTGCTTTGTGTGTTTATTCTGGTGTCTGCAGGCAACCTTGTGCCCAGCTGGAGCTGTTAAGGGAGAGGAATGGGTGTTTGGGAAGGCTATGAGCACAGGTCATCCTCAGGCAACCTGGGAGGCTTACACTGGTAGCTGCTCTGCACCAAGTGCACTCCTTACATCCCAGAACAAGAGCCATCTAAAGAGTTGTATTAAAGACAAATGCATAGCCCCAAATAGTGCTTCTTCCCATTTGGCCTGTAATCTTGTTTAAAGTGTGGGACAATCGGGAGCTGTAGCCTTTCACATGAGGCAATAACACACTGAACATGGGGATTAAACTTGTCTGTGACAGAGAACACTGGGAACAGCTATCTGAAAGCACTTGGGAAGGTGGATCTCACATGATCTTAGGTTAGATCCATGACACATCCCAGAAACCTGAAAACTTTACCAGATGAGAGAAGAAAAATGAAAAAGCTCTCATGCTTGTTGGCCTGCCAAAGAGAGATGGAATAAGAAAGGCACTCCCTAGAAATGTCAGATGGGATTTTCAGAAATATTTAGCAATTGTCTGTGTCTGGCCCAAGTCGGAAAGCTGTCCCTGTTTAGGACATGGCTCAAACATGTGGTTCCATGCCGGGGATGCTGATGGAGCCCAAGTGTTACACGAAGCTGAGCATCCCGCATATGGATGGGCTTAGGTCCGTGCGGAAGTGCTTTGTCTGAATTAAGGGCCCTGTTTAGAAGCTCCTGCGCATTGGCAGAGGTTGAAAAGGGTCGTCTCGAAAATAAGGAATGTGTATGTTATACAGTGTTCTTTTTTTAAAGTAACGCTAATCATATAAGCAATTGTTGAATATTAAAAAGAGCAGATACTCAAACTCCTTATTTTCCTGTGCTGGGTTAGAGTTAGGCAACGTTTCTCTGCAAAAGTCTTTGTGTACGTATGTGTAGGTTTATGCTTCTGAAAACAATGAATGTTTTTAATCAGCACAGACACTGGTGTGGAGGCTCAAGAGGAACGATACTGGATTGAAAATACAAAGCAGTTTTTTGGTTTTTGGAAGTTTAGTGCATGTGGTTAAGTGTTTTAGAATGATAGCTTATTGGGGCTTTCTCATATCAGAATTCAATGTAAAATTGCACTGCAAATTTAAAAAAAAAAAATCATCTTGTTTGCATATCAGGGTTAAGCTTAAGTCCTGTTTTCATCTTGTTTTCCCTCATCCCTTGGTGTCATTACCAAAACATGTATTTCAGTGCATTAGAAAAAGTAATTTGAGTCAAATGATACCTGAATCAGTTCTGAAATGTATGTAATTTCCTGTGGTGTTGCACGGAGAGAATTGATTTCAAATGTATATTTTAGGATTAGGGTGAAGGGATCAAATAAAAACCAAACTCTTGCGTCTGATGATAGAATTTGACCTGCTGCACTAGCAGACCAGAATCCCATAGGATGGTACCTGTGACACACAAATCCCATGTCTGTGTATTAATTTAGTCCCATCAAGGAGAGCCGGGAGGAAAAGTGGTGAATCAGTAACAATCAATATTTATGATACACCTAAAGGCATATTGGAAATTTGTGAGAAACTGTTTCCTTGTATGTTTTCCCATACTTTGTATTTAGGGATGGTAACTCTGAGTGATGCAAGCAGGGCACAGACCATGGCAGGAACTTGGTGCTCGCTGACTGCTTGTGCACTAAAAACTTCTGATAGGCTCCGTGTCCTGGGGAGCTGGCCTGGGATGGCAGGTCATTGCCGTGGGGCACAGTTCTCTGTTGTTCTCTGTGATTGATGCTTGCAAGTATTTCTTTGAAAAAAATGATCAGAGATACAATCCATGAAACAATCTATAAAGCATTATTTTTGTTTTGCTCTTTTTCTGGAGCAGAACCTGTGTTTGAGACCTAAGTCTAAGTCCATCTAAGTCATGGATTTTCTGCTTAAGATTGTGCTTTTGTGTCCAATGGAGTTTGAAAGTAACTGCAAAATTTGCCATCAGGTTAATTCAGATCACAAATCTGTGTGGTTAGAACTTAAATTCAAAGCTTGTGATTTTTAAATTATTTTTTTGAAAAAGTTGTATGTGGTAGGATGTCATTCTCATAGTTACTTCTATATTCAAGTTATATGTGAAAGTAGTTTGGAGCCTGTAGATGGTCTGGATGTGTGAACATGTAGTTCTCTACCAGTAGTATGCAACTGCATATTCACTTGCTTATTGTTTATATTGTAATATTCATGTATTTTGCATTTCAAGTGGAATTACCATACAAGCATGGTTTCTTATTAGCTGTGCATCTCAAGTCTGTAAGTATATTAAAAGTATTATCCATCTGGATTCCATCATTTCAATATTGCTTCTTTTAGGGAAAAAAAAAATATTTCTCCTTTCCAATCTTCCTCCATATCCTCCCCACCCTAGATAACTCCAGTCATGATTCAGAAAGTATATGAGCAGTGAAGTCCTCTCCAGAACTATCAGTTGATCACAAACATTCTTTGCTATGTCTTTAATGCACAGGATTTTCTGAAGATACTAATGATATCTTGATAGCCCAGGCTGGATACTTAGTAGAACCGTGGTCTTTATTTAGTACATAACCTCCATTCTGTGAAAATCAGGCTGTATAGCAAACTTAGGTCTATGAGTTGCTGAACACGTGAGTAGTTGCGTTAAAACATAATAATTAAACGTCTATAATCTGTTAATTCTGCAATAATAATTCTATTCATATTCTGGCATCCACTGTGGATGTATCCCTGATGTAAGGTGCATCAATTAATACTTTAAATTACATTTTCCACACAGATCTATCAGTACTCTTACAATCAGAGGAACACTGAATTTCCTGAGCTGAGATGTGTCCCATCCTTTTAAAGGATTGAGTTTTATTAAAGTTCAAATAAGTAACTGATGCGCTCTCATTTGCCTGAGTGCTAAGTGGAACACCTTCCAGGCCAGCTCTGTATCTTTGCAAATCCTGAAAATTTCTTTTCTGCTCACTCAAATCTGTTTTTCAGCATTTACTGTGACCATGCAAATGTTTTCTAGTTATATTGTTTTAATGGAGAAGCAGCCATGAGTGATGTAATTCTACATTGTCATTTTCCTTTTCTGTGCAGCTGCTGCAAAATTAAAAAGCTGTAAAGTTACAAATGGTTTTATATGAAGCAATACACAGCATGGAATTTCCTGCTGGTGGTTAAAATAATACAATTACTTTTAACAGATGAAAGCAGTTAAGAGTCCAAAGCAGGTCTCTATTTAAAAAAGAAAATCCTTTTCTTCTGCAAATATCCTTTTAAAACATTTTTTTCCTTCTTTTCGAGCAATCTCATCATAGATTTTTTTTTATTCTGTTGGATTTTTGGCGTGCAGTACAGATCAAAAAGAATACACGTGGTGCCAGGTAAGAAAACAGTAGCAGAAAAGCTTTATCTGAGCACAGTTCACCAGCCATACATCTCGGTTTGTTCTCGTATCCATCTGCAGAGTAAAACAGCCATATGCTCAGAGACATCCTTGTCTTTTCTCTTTTTCTCTCCCTTGCACCAAAAAGAAAAGTCATTAGGTTTGACAAGAACGGTACATTTCGTAGTAATTACAAGGGAAGCACAAAACAAAGCCGGGCCAGCTTCACAATGTCCATGAACGTCCTAATGCACCCAAGACTGTTTTAACATTCTCTTAGAGGGAAACAGATTAATTGCTTCTTTGTACCTCCAAATTGAAATCGCGGTGTAACCTGGTTGTGCTCGGCGCGGGAAGCCTTCGGGGATGCCAAAGTTTGGACAGGAGTCTGGGACATCGCGGAGTCCCTGAACTGTTGTGTTCAGTGAGCTGTGAAAAGTCATTCAGAAGAGAAACACTCAGCATCCTTTATTTATTTGCATTGAAATATTTATCTGTGATGTGAGCCATTCATAATAGATTGTCAATCTCTTGTGCCTTGTGATGAATCTGGCCGTCTTGCATTGAATTCTAAGTATTTCCTTCTGTGAATAATTTCATAATTGTCACATTTCCAACTTATGAATGTTCCCTGACCTTTTGATCCAAATTATCTTTTTTTTTTTTTTTTTCTTCTCTAGGAAGGGAAATATCAAACCTTTAATTTTCTGTTTAAGAAAAAAAAAAAAAAAAAAGGAAAGAAAAAACAACTCACCTACCTAAATTATTAATTTTTGAACTTAGAGATTAAAACTCAATCAACCTGAAAATTCATGTCTTGCTGCTTTTTCCTGATAATTGAAGGAAATTATTTATGTAGCATAGATTAATATTGTTTCATGTTCTACCTGACATTCCAGATTAAAGTATGACTTTGAAATAGAGATGGGTTGGGACTGAAATACCCAATACAGCCACTTTAGTACATGGAAAGCGATGTGTTAGGTTCTTAGTACCGGAGCTCACAAAGGAAGTCAATTTTCACTTCCATCTTGTTATGTGCTGGGGGGAATGGAAAGAGAGATGAGCTTGGGAGGGAAGAGGGGGAGAAAAAAAAAATGTAGAGAAGGAGAATGAGGGTGTGATAACAATGAGCAGAGTGCGTTCTCCATCCTTGGTGCTGGCTTGCAGGGGGAGGGATGCCCCAGACACCCTGCTTTCAGTAGGAAGACAGAAACTGGAAGACAGAAACTCTCCTTCCAAGCTGCATCTAACAATGTCATAGCCCCCTCTGAGCTATAAATGGATATAGAGAAGGCTCTGTGCTTTCTTGCCGTTCTGGGACAGGCGATCTCCCAAGTAAAATCTAGAGTAACACTTAGCATTTCTGGCACAGCCACGGGCCTTTTGCTGTAGCGGAAGAAGCCATGCTGGCCTACCAGCCCAGGAGGGTTTCTCTGTGTTTTTCAGCGAGCTCCTCTCAGCCTTTTCTCTTTTCCTCTCTCTTCTTTTTCTCTTTTCCTTTCTCTTCCTTTCGTCTCTGAAAAAGGAGCTTGGAGGCAGGGGAAAAGAAGGCAGTTTGAAGGAGGCTGAGCAGTGCTAACCCAGAACACAAAGGGTGGAGGTGTATCTGCTGGCTGCTGGCATGCAGCCATCGTGGTTATCAGCTTAATAGCATAACTTAACAGGAAGAATTACACTCGTGACCTTCTGCTCCAACAGCACAAGCTTCTATCACTTGAGCTAAAGGAGAATCTCCATTAGTAGTTGCTCATTGTCACAGGGCACGTATCCCTCTCTTGGGCCAACCACTTATAATGACAAGATATCATAAACACTTGAACAGCTCTGATTTTGTCCAGTAGAGGGAAGTGGATAGACACAAACACTAACTCAATATGTTCGAGAGCGATATCATCAACATATTAACCGCATCATGCGTGATTGGCAAAAGGCGTAACAATTGCAGGAGAAACGTGCGTTTCTCACTGCTGCCAAAAACTCTGTATTGACTAAGGATCATTTCCACTAGAATTGCTGCTTCTTGCCCTGTCGCTCTCCTCTGAATTACAGTGCTGCCAGCAAAGAGTAATCTGGATCATAGACCAATTTACCTTGTTGCTGAAAAATAACGTGTTGCTTTCAGCAGTGCTCATTAAGTGTATTTTTTTTTTTTAAATCAGGTTCTTGGAGGAAGAGAGCTGTTGAGAATTACCTTCAAGTGAGACTGGCAATAAGCTGCATTTCAAAACTAGATGTTTTTTTCCTTGGAACTAGCAGTGGAATGGGTGTTTAGGTACTGCCACAGTGCTCCTCCAAAGCATTTGGTTGCTGGGTTTCTGAACAGTTCAATATTAATTGCTATTTTTTGTGTAGTGTGACAAAAGCAAAGTATTTCAGATCTATCTCTTTCTTAGACGTGTATTTACTCGTGCTAGTCCACTATCTGTTCCCTGGGCGAAAAGAGAGTTACTGAAGTGAGAATTGCCCCTTGTCAGCTGTAGTGGTGCAGGTACTACCTACACAATAGAGAACGGAGGAAGCCTGTCTCTTCTGGAGTCATGCGTTTGGACTAGGAGGCCTTTTTCTAAGAGGGCCTTTAAGGCAAAGATGTACTTACTGAGTAGCGCTGATCCTGCTGCTGTACCATGGAAACGTGACCATCCTTATCAAATATTCCCAAGCGTGCTGACAGGCAGTCATCAGCCCAAGCTTTCTTTGGAAAGCTTTCTCTGTCCCTTGAAGCAGTCCCCTCTTTCTCATTTAATGCTAAGCAGTTCTCCATGAGGTCCACCAGCTCCTTCCTCTCCGTTGGGTTAGTTGGACTGTCCAAATTTTAAAGAACGCCAACTGGCTTGCGACCAGCCATTTATAGAGCAGCTCCCGTTCCAAAGCCATTTTTCCCCACCAACTTTGGCCGTTTCTCCTCTTCATCCTTTTCTGTGCAGAACTCTGAAGTCCCTGTAGAGGTTTCATAACATCCCGAAGCCTTCATCAAATGGTAAATTGGTATTCTGTTAGGCTGTCAAAAGGGATTAGAAGGAGGAATCTATTCTTCTTCTTACTCTCATTCTTTAATGACAAGTTACATTGCCAGCCTGTCCACTAAATCACATTAGGCAAGGACTAATTTACCTCTTCATACCAAAGTAGAGGGAAGCCAGAAGAATATTCTCCCACTCTAGGACATGCTTTGAGAATTCAGATAACTCCCATGCGCTACTGTAATTGTATTTTAAAAGAATTAGCATTTTATTAGCATGAAAATAGATAAGAACCCCCCAAAATCTTTTCTTCTTCTGTTTCGTAAGTGTAAATACACTCATTTTAGGTAACTGTGAAGCTATAATACAATCCATATTTGAGAAATTCAACAAAATTTTGATCAGTTAAGGTTTTGACACGTGCATTTTTATGGAGAAATTTTCAGTGGGTTCTCTCAGAATCTTACATTCTTTAACAGTAATCATCCTCTCCAAAGGAGTTTGAGTTTAGCTGGAAACTGAAGATGTTCTACTTCCCAGCACTGTACGTACCTGTACGTGCAGGTAGATCTCACATCCAGCATCACTGTTCGTGGATGCAGGCATTAGGACTGATCTGTACATTGTCTAAGACACAGTCCTTACAGAAGGGAGAAATGTCCATTATAACATCAGGAACCTGATTCTAAAACCGGTATTGTCTAAAGACAGCCTATTTCCCCATGTGTTGGGGCATGCCTGGACTTTGGAGGAGGAAGAGGGAGATGCCTTGGAAAGAGGGAGAAAATCAATGTACATGCAGCTGCTGGCCCAATTCACCCCCAGAATTCAGCTGATGTGCCTCCCGCCTCCATGGTTGGAGTGCTGGCACAAAAGACGTGGTTAATGATGCTCTTTGCATTTTGCCATTATGATGAGGTATGTAACGATGGGACAGATTAGATTAATTGCGAGAGCAATTGGCAAATGTAACCAAATAGCAGACAGTCATGATTGCTCTACCCAAACACAGAGCTAGAAGAGTTCAAGGAGTGTTAATGCTGTGCTGCATCCTGCAAGACCAGAATGAATGCCGTGCATTTCCAAGCACAAGAAATTCTGCATAAATAGGACATTCAATTATTTATGACTAGGCTCCAAGTCAGTGATTAATTAGCATTTTAAATATGGTTGATTAACACATTAACCCTATTTTATGAAAACTATTTTAAAAGATACATATTACATGTGCTTCCATTTGATTTTCACATTTCTGATGTCTTTCATCTGTTAGATTACTGTGTCCTATAAGACTTTCTAGAATGTTTAATTATTTACTTTACAAATGCAGGATGTTATAATGATATTTGTAAAGAAAAAGCTAGGATAATGAATATACAATACAGTATTAGCAGCTTCCCCAACTGTTGACAGGAGGTTAGGGGGGTATGGGTGGAGGAAGAAAGAAAATCAGAACAAGATAATAATGTTGCACTAGATGTATACAAGTGAATATGCAATAAGCTTTGGGAATAGTGTACAAAAGCAATAACATAATTTACCATTCTGTATGAAAGAACTATCTGAGGTGCTTTTGTCTGTATTGAAGGCAATGTTTGGAAGGCTTCGCTGGAAAGCAGAATATAACCTAGAAACTGTTTGCATTACCAGTTACAGAAGAAAACATTTACTTGTTTTAATAACCGGTTATTTATTTCTATTATTAATTATTCATCCATCTCTCAGCGATTACTAGCATACTAGCTGCTACTGTACCAAGGGCTGGGAGTTTACCTGCCAGACCTAGCAGTGAAGAGCAGTTTCTGATATGTGAACATACTCAGACTTTACAAGTAGAATGGGAAGGAGGGAGAGCCCCCCACAGCAGCGCTCGGTTCATTTTAAGCTGTTTTTCTTCCATGCAGATTAATCAAATTCCAATTCTTTTCTGTTATTACCATCCAAACACCACATACGCCTCTACATTCGGCCAACAACCTACGTATGATCTCATCAAATAGATTGAAATTGTGCTGGCAGCGAAAATGTCAGAATTAGCCTTTTTTGTATGCCTCATCTTGAGACATCCTGCATGGCTTCACCATTTGGAGCGCTCATAAGGGCCCAGAAGCAAGCCCCTACCTGCTCCTGTGAGGTTGATGCACAATCAGTATGCCTGTGTGAAGGCATATGCGTGAATACTGTGTATAATTGGATCTGTACTCCTTTCTGAAAAAAGAGTATAGCAATCGGTGGTGTAAGAGTTAACTGTCTTCCCCCTGTATTGGAGGATAAAAAAAAAAAGCCCTGCAAAGACCACTTCAACTTGTGCTTGACTTTCTCCAAAGCTTAAGCTCCATATAGAACAAAATGTGGTACTGAAAGGTGTGGTACCAAAAATCAGTCAACTAGCTGTTCAGCTGAAAAATAGCTTATTAGCAGGAAAATCATTAAGGTACAGCATAGATTTACTGTCACAGAAAGGTAATTGAAAAAGGATGCGATTGACAATTTTTACCTATCTTAATCAGCGAGATTATTTGTCTGCAGTATACTTCTTGTAACAAGCAAGCTGTTGATGTCATTGTGTGCTACTTAAGCTGAAGGGCCTGATTCTTCTCCAGAAATTTCTCCTTTACAGTAAAGTTATTTTGCAATCAAAGCTTATCCCCAACCTTCATAGCATTGCCATTCCTGTCTGAAAAAAAAACAGGTACTTAAATTTTTAATCTGCTCACTTCTGCTTTATGCTTGGAAGTACAGCTAAACTGTTCCGTTTCTTGACTGGAAGGCTCTTTCCATGGAAGGATGTCCATAAAAAGATGGGAATTGGGTTATCTGGACAAGATACATGGGTTCCATGCGTTAGGAGACTATATGCAAGGGTATGTGATTACCATATATCAGGAGACTCTGGAGTAAGTTCAGTGAAGTCATTATGATGATATCATTGCTGGTAGCCGTTACTTTACATTACTCGTGGCCATTACTGTAATCTAAATGGACATTGGGAGGAGATTATGGTGAAAGGTGCTAATGGCTCGCACATTAGAGGTCATTAACATATAGGCACCCAGGATGAAAGTCTATGTACAAAGAGTTAAATAAATTGTGCAGCAGCTTCCCCCAGGGAGTCGTTAAAGGTATTATGCAAGTTTAAGCACTCTTCTTTATCTGGGCCATTAGACCTTTCAAACTAGGAGGTCTAAAGGAAGAGCTTCTTGAGTAGTGGTTTTCCCAGGTGTAAAATCAAGCCTGTGAGTTGGGGCTGGGAGGTGGTGGGTGAGACTGGAAGACAATGGAGAGTTTAGGCAGGTAAACGTGTCGGATTTGTCTAAATGCTGGAGAAAACACCGTTAAGTGTGTGCAGTTTTTGCCTCCTAGGACAGAAGGTGCATCTTTTAGGGCTGTAGTTTGGAATACAATCAAACTACCCACCTCATCCTGAGCTGAAAGGTTTGCTGTATTGTTGCAATGTCTTTTTTTTTTTTTTTTTTTTTTTTTTTTTTTTATCTAGTAGAGTAGCAGTATGCAGAGTGCAAGTATTCTAGCAATGTAAGTATCTGCTATCATAAAGATTTTCCAATACTATTAATGTAAAACATTAGACATTGCCAAAATCCTACTGTTTTCGCTCCCCAGCTTGAATAAATAATAGAAGACAGGAATAAGTAGAGAAGGGAAATAAATTCTTCCTCTCAGCTGAGGCTGTCTTTGCAGAGATGTTTTCTTCCTCCAGCCTGCCTCCAGAGCTGATAGTAAAAGTAATTCAGAAACTTAAGCTAGCACCCAAGGCAGCATCCCGGCTCTGCTGGGGGAAAGATCCACCTTACCACAGTTGTGATACTCCCTGTTTGTTAAGACAGCTGTCTGTAGGTTGGAATTTATTTTTTGGCCTTCCCGTTCATAGCCAACCAAGAGATGCATGCAACAACTGTAGTATGTCTTACAGGGACTGATCAAACTAGAGTAAACCAAGAGTAAGGGATTTTGTATGAATTATCTGTAGTAAGATATATGGCTGAGTCAAGACTGCCTCTCTACAGAAAGATTTCCAACCCTTAGTTTTGTAAAAAGTCTTGCTAGTAGAAGAAAGTAAGTCATTACTAAATATAAGCCAATAAAACTAACCCAAAACCAAAACCAGTAGAGCAGTAAAACAGAGCACTGTAGTTAGGGATAAGAAATATTTCCATTTTAGGTCATTCTGCATGAATCTTGAGTCACGGTTAAAGTTACTTCAATTCAAGTAACTACCACAAATGTCCTGGAATCCTGGTCCTGAACCCTCCGTACAAGTCTCGGGGTATGATGCCGGAGAATGACCAGCTCCAGCCTTGCACAAGGACTGGGTTTCCCTCCCGGTGTAGGGTGGGCCCAGGAGCTTATTTACACCACAGCTTGTGCTGAAATGAAGTGAGGATGTTGCTGAAGTGCACAAATTGGTCCGGAAAGGTTATCACCCAGTTCAGGTATAAATTTTTATATGGCTTAATGCAACGACATGATTAAGGCATAGTCCGGAGAGGAAGAGGACAGGAGGATTATTTCCCCAGATGTTTTACTGAGGGCTTATAGTAGCAAAAGAGAAATAATTTGGGTTTTGTCCTACAGCAAATCCTATAATTAATTGTCAGGTAGAAAATAGGCTGTACAGAAGTTAATTCACTGGGGACCACAATTGCTGTGCCTGTGCCCTCGGTGCCTGTTCCAGTCCTGATCCAAAGTCAGTTGAAGCCAATCGATCAGGCCCTAATTGCACACTGATTAGTATCGCTGTGCTTGGCAGCATAGTAAATCTTTAAGAATTAGGAGGCACCACATTTTTTGGAGTAGTTCTTTTCACCATTAGGTGTGACTGATAACTTGCAGGGGGATTTAAACACGAATATGGAATTATTGAGAGACAACACCATGTGTAATTGTTGCCAAGATAATAGATGAAATGGCTCAACTTCCATTGGAAAAGTTTCAAAGGTTGAAAAGTTTCAGACAGGCATTTTTGCAGGTGTAATGAAAGGATCAGCATGTATTTCCCCCAAAGGCTTTCATTTTTCAGTTTTATCCTTAAGAGAAGCCAGTGGCACTTCCTGGGTATTGTCATTGACTAAGGCACAAAGAAGGAGAAAAAAGAAACAATTGATAAAAAAAAAAAAAAAAAATAGAAAGAAAAAGTGAATCAAAACATGACTTCTTGTTTTCAAGAAGAAGGGCCAACTTTTACTTTATAGTAACAGCTTTGAGATCAGCAGCTGTGGGATTACATGGCAGAGGTTTGTAAAAAAAAATCAATAACTGCTGCTGTTTGGAGAGAGGGAAAGAAAGGACAGCTAACTAGACCAGATTGTAACAGTTCTGCAAGCAGTCACAATGCTCACCTTACAACAGCGCAGCCCTGCAAATTATTAAATAATAAATCACAAAGTTGAACAGTCTTGGGTGGACAGAATGCGTTTGACTGTAAAGCAGACAGAGGCCTATGAATTATTCACATCTCAAGCAAAGATAAAACAAGCAGAGAAGAAATGAGAAGAATTCTTCCAAACAGGTTCTCCTGTACTGAAATATACCTTTTGATTACTGATACATATTTGGGGATTCAACCGGTCAAAGTCATGCCAGAACTAAGAAGAAGGAGACAACTGCAACCTAGGTTTAGTGCTATGGGAAAATCCTGCCATTAATAAGTAACTTCAGAAGTAATGTGCCTGTGAAATAACATTTTGCAACATTAGTATGTTAGCAATTAAGGGGAAAAAATGGATCTCGGGGAATAATTGTCATGGAAGTGTCAAGATCTTGAGTATTTATCTTTAATTTAGTGAGTTAAAACTTGGTAAGAGCTTATTTTAATCAGAACATGAAGCTGGAAGCTGAAAATCTGCTTATGGAAATGTGGGAATCTTATGTTTTGATAATTTTAAGCATCTGTCTTAGCTGAAATGGGAGGAAAAGAGTTAAAGGTTATCTAGATATAAAGACAAGGCAGAAAAACAGAATTCTCTGTTCTGGACTGTGAGTTTTTATTACTGGTTTATAGCATTTATGTTATTTGAACATAGCTAATGTCTATGACTTACAGAGGAAACAAAATCAATCAAAACACTCATTTCCCTTTGAAGTTGCCTTTTTTTTTTTTTTTTTTTTTTTTTTTTTTTTTCCCCCTAGCAGAGTTTCAGGCTTGCTGCACTGATGCACAGATCTAGCAGGCGAAAATAGATAGGGCCAAATCCTGCCAACAGCCTATGAAGCCAGTGCATACCACTCTTGTTGGGGCTGTAGTGCTGATGTGACTCCAGAATCTGATCTATTCCATATCCATGGGGAGATAAATGGCTCAGAACAGGCTTTTTCCCAACAGACTCGCTTGGTTTCGATGACAATCTTTGTTCAACAGTCTCTCTTCAGAATGGTTTTATACGCGTAGGCAGTAGTGCCACCTTTGTGATGAACAGCATGGTTTCCTGAAGGATGGAGGCATCATGCTTGATGAGACCAATGCTGTCTGAAGCTACAGAAAGCCACCTCTCCTTAATTCCTTGCTTCCTGAAGACAAGGCCTGGGAACAAATCTAATTGTTTGGGAACTTTTCCCATGACTGATTTGTGTTGCTACATTTAGTTGCAGTGGTGGAGCTGGCGTACCTCATCTTTCCATCTGAATATTACTAACAGCTTTATTTTTGTAATGGGAAGTGCAAGGAAGAAGAAAAGGGAGGAGGGCGTAGCTGAAGGGAAGACATCAGTAATGATGTCACTGGATGCATGCACTTGGGTCCCACCGACTGGGTGAAAGCTTGCATTTTCCACTGAAGTGCAAGCAAGCGTTCCCAGTTTCCCTAGCAGCAGCTTCTCCAGCAGCTGGGCCTGTAAGACTTTCCCATAAACGTGCAGCCTGATAAGGAGCAGAGGTGCTTTACTAGTGTAGCTGCCACGAGCTGCGAGTGCAGATGAGAAGCAGCCCACGCCGGCGCCCGAGGATGGGAAGTCTGGGTTGGGGCATGAAGGTGCAGCCTCCTTCTGCACACCTCCTCTAGACTCAGTCCCCTAATGCATGCTTATTCCTGACCCACGACCGATCCCTTTGTCTGGAATACCTGGGATGGTTCAGATCAGCCTTCCCAGCCTCCTGATTTCCACCATTTCAGGGACATCAATGCCTATGCTGTAGCCAGGGCTGCTTCTGAGCCTCGCTGCTGCCCTCCCAGCCCCGTACTGCCCCAGCTTTTCCCTGCGGTCAGCTGGGAGCAGGGTGAGGAGGCTCTTCTGAACCCAGTGTCCTCTGGTGTTAGCCGGTGCTTTTCCCCAAGACAGAGGGTGACAGAGGCAGCTGTGAGCTGATAGTTTTACACAGGAGGATGCGGTAAGAGTCATGAAATGTAATTCCAGAGAGGGTTGGCAGGGATGCAGATAACCAGCAATAATACAGGGTAAAAGTGAAATGTAGCAAAGCTTCAAAGGTGCAGACTAGAGGCTTCAACCTGGTAAAACAAATTCAGAACAGTAAATAAAAGCAAATAAATTGGCCAATGTAGCCAGCTGAGAGAAGACTACTCCGACTACTCCAGTGGTTTGCACAGTGTGCATGAGAGGAGCAAATTGACACGAGCAACTTCAGTAACTGAGATGAAGGGAGGCCTGAAGCAGCTGTAACTAAAGAGCTGGCAACCTCTCTGAGATATTTTATCAATGCAGGACACAGCACATCTGTCTGAAGGGTTCTGGGGCATCCATGTAGCACCAGAAAATTTGTTTCTGGTGTGCCAGAGCTAGACAAGTATTTTGCTGGTATCCATTTGCCAGCAGCCAGGAAGTTACACATTACGTAGGTACTTCATTAAGCATCTAATATGTAGGTTCAGGCTTCACAAATGAGCTTGCAGGTTTTTTTATTGAAACTTTGGTTCTCATAAGTATAGAATCCTAAACAACAGGACAGTCAATGGAAAACATAGGATTAACCGCAAGATATGCTGCTCTGGTGTCATCTAAGTATTTCAGGTAGACAGTGACATTTTTACTGGCAGCTGAAGTTGGTGAAGTTTCTCTGTGTGGGGCAGCATAAATATAAGCTGGACTTAGCAGCCTTCTATTGAGCTGGCAGCAGGAAGTTTCAACCTTGCTTTAATTTATTTGCTCAGGTTTGCCAAAGAAACAGAACCCATACAGAATGTGTAGATCAGGCTCACACAAATCAGGCAAAAGAGTAATTTATGCTTATGTTTTACCCTGTATGTTCAGTATTAAAGCATGTTAAAATACTGTCTTAATGATTATAGAATATGTGGTGTAGGGATTTAGGCAGCAGAAGGATGGTTGCATTATTGCTTTTTTCAGTAAAAGGAAAGAACTTGACTGGAGTAATTTTATATATTACTGGAAAAAAAAAAAAAAGGCTTGTTATAACCTCGGGTCTCTGTAGTACACATATGCATCTTTAAGAGCATATTTGGTGTTGTTTCCTCTGTGTCCTGGTTTAATTGGATGTTGCTAGTGGGTGTTTTGTGTCTTTGGGGCATCATACAGGGAAGGTGCCAGCACTGTAAGCCTTGGCTATGCTGAAGTAGAAACTACCTGGTTGGGGAAAAAAAAAAAAAAAAAAAAGATGAAACTTGTTTTAAAGTGTTTAATTTTATCCTTCAAAAAGAAGCGAGTACCTGCATAATGGACTCTGGTGAGTACTATCAATTAGAGTTTTGAAGTGGATATTAGGGAGATTATTTATAATACTGTTATATAATGGTTGAGATGGACTGCAGTGGAGAAATTAACATGACAGAGGGATGGAAATCATATTAGAACTTGGACTTACTTGAAAGTTGATAAAATTATATAAAAAAATACCATTCAGAATAAACACTAATGATATGCCTTTTTATTGATGTTTAATTCAGAAAAGAAGTTAATGCATGCCTTGAAAAGCAAAGAAGGACTGCTTTATGCTTAATAATTTGCTTAAACTGAATTTCATACAGAAAATTAATTTGCTCTTAACAACTAGATGACTTTCTAGAAGGGAAAAAAGTTACAGTATTAGAGCTCTTCAGTACATTTGAAATACTAAGAACTGCTTGGATGAATACATTAAGAAACTTTTGGGTGAAGACAATGTTTTTTCCCCTTGGGTTTTGGAAATGCTGCTTGCTTTTGACCATCCTGAGAAGGTCGGAGGCCACTTGAGCTGCGGCCATGGCAATCACATGGAAAAGGTCGGCAGAGATCTCACAGCCCTCACAGAGCCCCAAACACAGGATCTCTTCTAATCCCCCAAACCCAGTGTGCTCCAGATTTATTCAAGTCAATACATGCAAGGTTTTTAGGGTGCTAACTTAGCCAAAATCTGTGATTAGATTCTGTTGCTAAATCAAGTTAAGTATTGTATGACTTTTTATCCACACAAATATTGCTCATACGTCCTCGTAAAGCTCTCCTGCACCATGGCTGCCTACATCACTGCAAAGAGCAGGGAATCAGATAATTACAATAAATTCTCCAGCTTAATCTGGTAGCCGTAAGTAAAGTTGAAAGATGAGAATTAAGATTTAGGAGGAGTGAAGAGGAAAATAATGTAATTCCCTGGCAGCCAGGGAATGTCCTGTTTTTACTACTTTGGAAACGATATTTTCTTTTGGCAAACAAAGATATCTGTATTCTGCCTGGGAAGCACAGGTACGCTGCTTTGCTAACACCTCCAACGCCGCTTCCTTCAAAGCAAAGCCCCCCTTGCCTCCAGAGCGAGCAGGCTGGCTCCCGCTGCTCTCCGTGGTCACGGAGGGATTCTTTTTAAAATTAAAAACGGGGTTTGGGGTCAGGTCAAACATTTTGGTTGCTTCAAAACAAAAGCTTTTTGCTTCTTTTGGATGAGCTGCACAGCTCCAGTTGAATGTTTCCTTTTAATTTAGATCTATGCTTAAATAAGAACAAGTTACCTTGGAGGTGTCAGATTTTCATTTCAAAGTGTCAGCTATTTTAACATTTGTTAAATATGCTTTCTTTCCTCATTTAACTGTGGGATCAAACCATTCATTAGTAATTTTGGTTTCTCCAAAACATGATTTTTTTTGGCATTTATTATTAAAGTAGTCCACTTTTGTAGGTAAGCTGTTAAAACTGAATTTCTGATATGAAAAGCAAAAGTGTCTAGCAACACCCAACCGTCTAAGTTTGAGATTTTTAGATAGGAAATATTATATAGTAATGAACCTGAAAGAGTCCCATCAGCGGCGGGGGGAGGAGAAGGGTGGTTGCCAGATAATCTCTTGCAGCTGAGCCTAATGAAACAGTTCATCTTGTGATACAAGTTTATTGCTGTATTTTAAGGTCTGTAGTTAAGAAGTGTGGTCGGTTTTCCGAGCACTGACTCATTCTAGAGGTCTGAAGCATTTTCCGCTCAAATCATTTTCTTAAATGGCTTTATCCAAAGCACTGTCTTGTTGAAAGACACTTCCCCTTGACTCCTGGGCTTTGGACTAGACTCATAGAGTTGTGGTAAGTGCCAGCTCTGCTTTCAAACAGCGTGTGGAGGGATAGTCTTTTTGAATCCATTGTCTGTAATTGTCAATTTGTCTTTAATTAGCAAAATGAAGCAAAATAAAGATGCTTTCCATTTGTGACTCCTATTTGAGAGAATTGCAAAATAATTTGACATGAAAGTGGTTATAGAAACTGGCTCACATTTATTTGAATC